>NC_060286.1:42319538-42484857 GCF_021613505.1 Equus quagga
GCGCGGCCCGGAATTCTCGGGAAAGTCTTACGTATTTGTGGCGTCCAGCCTCCTCCCCGCCCCGGCTGTCCGAGTTGCCAGCCCCGCCGGCGCGGACCGGCTGAATGGCGCTCCTGGTGGCCCGTCGCCGTGCAGGCCTGGGGAGTGCGACCGCGGGCTGAGTGCCCCTGCTCGTGTTTTTATGAAATCCGCAAAAGTCAACTTCTTCTAAAGCAAATCTTTTTTTTAAAGATTTTATTTTTACTTTTTTTCCCCAAAGTCCCCCGGGGTACAGAGTTAAGTATTCTCAGTTGTGGGTCCTTCCAGTTGTGGCATGTGGGACGTCGCCTCAGCGTGGCCTGATGGGCGGTGCCGTGTCCGCGCCCACGATTTGAACTGGCCCAGACCCTGGGCCGTGGAAGTGGGGTGCGCGAGCTTAACCCGTCGGCCACAGGGCTGCCCCCCAACTTCTAATTTTTGGAGGGTGCCCGTGTTGTGTAAGCTTGGGTCCCCCAGCACCAGGGCCCGCGGGAGTAGTGCTAGGAACCAGGGCCAGCGAGCCGGGCCAGGGCCGGGGTTAGAGCTGTGAGGCCGTGTTGAGGGGTCTGGTGCTCCATTCACACGGAGCCCCAGAGGCTCAGGGCCGGGTTTAGGGGTACGGGGAGGGGCATCTGTTCCCCTGGGACAGCGGTTATGGCTTCAGAGCCCTGGAATTTGGGCAACAGGTCCCGGCCAGAGCCTTGTTACGCAGAGGCCCAGGGCACGTGGCCCAGTTAGCAGGTGCAGACGTGCCCGGCCACGTCGGGGTGTAAGCGACGTGTGACTGCGGCATGTGGATGGGGAGGCGAGGCCGACCCCTGGTTTCTGCCTTCGTGAGAAGGGCGACCTCCCTCGGAGGTAGGGGTCGTGTTTGGCGAAGGGGAGCCCCCGGGCCCTCATGGGGCTCCAGGGGGCTGGTTCTCAGGCCAAGGTGGGGCAGACAGTGAGCAGCGCCAGCAGGTACTTCCAAGGGCCTGCCCCCAACCTCCGCCACCCCGAACGCTGGCCACTGCCTACACTTCAGGGCTGGTCCTGTGCTTATGGCCCACCGTACGCATGGACACTTACACAGTCTCGAATTCTCCAAACCTATGTGCAATCCCTTGGGGATTTCTGTTTACCTTTGGTTTACGTAAAACTGCATCCTTCACACTGAGGGGCCCTTAGTCTGGAGTTCTGAGATTTGGTGAACAAATGCGTGTTCACCCAGGTACAACCATCATGATTTTGTAAAGTCCATCTTTTGTACTTACTCTTTTACATAACATGAGGGCTCTATATGAAGTAGCTAATTCATGGGTTGGGTGATTAACTTTCCCCCAAAGCCAACTTCTAAATGAGAATTCTAAAAGCGTTTCCAACAATTCCAGATCAAGTTGTAAAACTCTTGAAGGGATACAGGTCCTTAGACATCGCCCAGCTCCACAGCCAGGGTATTTCACGTTTGAGGAAACTGAGGCCCAGTGCGTAGAGAACCCCTGCCCCGCCCACGGCCTCGCCCTCGGAAACCGGCCACCTCTTCTCGGCTCCTTTGTCTCTAGCTCCTCCCGCCATTGCCCCTCCCCTCTCCTCCCTTCACTCTGGGCCCTCGGGAGCAATCTGGAAGCTCCTTACGGTGTAAACAAGCTTGACTGAACGCTCCCTCCACTTCCTTGTCTCCAGGGAAACCCAGCTTTTCCAGGAAGGAGGTTTTCGAACTGGGGCTTGAGACCCATTGGGACTGTGTCAAATAACGCAGGGCGTCCTGACTAGCGTTAAAATAGGGAAAATTGAATGGGAACTAGAAGCCATGCGGTAAGGGTAGATGGGGGTTCTTATGCATCTGTTGGGGCACGTTGTACACTGTTCTTCTGACCCCAGCTGTGTCTGCACGCCTGGGCCCGGGTTTTCCCTGCAGCCTGGGCTGGGCTGGGGGTGGAGGGTGGGGGCTGGCGGAGGAAGGGGAGGGGCAGTAATGCTCTGGTTCCTTTTCGCCACCATCGCTGTCAGATTTCCACCGCTGCGAGCGCCTCCTCCACTTGTAGCCCACCAGCCACCCTCCCGTTTTCCTGACTTGGAGGCCTGGCCCACTTCTTCCTTTCTACCCACTTTTGCCGTTGCCCAGGAGGTTTAAGATTCCTTGTAGATGAGCTATTCAAAGCCCCAGCTGTGAAATTCTCAGTTTCTAGGGCCTTCACCTCCCCTGTTCCCCCGAGAACTTGCCCCAAGGCCACTCCTGGAACCTTTGTTTTTTGGGGAAGCTCTACCTATAATAGCCCTCCGTTATTTCAAATCCTCCTGTCCTCCAGCTCTCCCCTGCCTGCCTGCCTGCTTCAGTTACTAAATACAAGGAGGTGTTTGGTCCTGTCCCCCTTGACCTCTGGGTAACATTCCCCACTAACCACCACTGCTCTCCTGGAGACCATCAGCGTGCTGTGGTTTCCCTCGGGGCCCTGGCTGCTGCTTCTCTGTCTCCTCTACTGGCTCGTGCTCTCTCCCTGGTCTGTTGCTGGAGCTCCTGGAAGAGTACCTATGTGCAGATGATTCACAGCAAAGCCCCAGCCAGGACGCGTAGCTCCAGACCTGGTGGCTGAGATCACACCCCCGCACCCCCCCACCCCGGTCTGGTCCCCCCATTGTGACTATCCCACCACCTTCTAGAGCCCCCCTGCCCCCCAGCATCCCCACAGGGGATCTGGCATGAGCCTTGCTGCTTCTGCCTGGTAAAGACTTCTTGAATCCATCCACTTCTCAGTCCTCATCCTGCACCCCCCCCCCCCCCCCCCCCCCCCCTCGCAGCTGCCCACACACCCATCAGCTCACCTGCAAGACCTCCATAGCACCTGACTGCTTTCCGATTCTGCTCGGGTCTGCCTCCCCCTGTAGCCAAGGTGAGCTTTGAGAACACAGATCTTACCCTGTCAGTCCCCTCGTCCACACACTCCTCAAATCCTTGCTAACACCCCATCACTCCTAGGAGAAAGGCGGTTCCTTAACCAGGCCTGCCAGGCCCTGCAGGGTGCCCGTACCTGCCCTTTCCCCTCAGTTCCCACCGTGCTCCCTGTCACTCTCCTATTTTTTTTTTATTTTTTATTTTTTTTAAAGATTGGCACCTGAGCTAACAACTGTTGCCAATCTTCTTTTTTTTTTTTCCTGCTTTTTTCCCCAAATACCCCCAGTACATAGTTGTATATTTTAGTTGTGGGTCCTTCTAGTTGTGGCATGTGGGATGCTGCCTCAGCATGGCCTGACAAGCGGTGCCATGGCCCTGCCTAGGGTCTGAACTGGTGAAACCCTGGGCCACCGAAGTGGGACTTAACCACTTGGCCACAGGGCAGGCCCAACACTCTCCTCTTTAAATCGCACACCATGATTTACTGCTACAGGGCTGTGCAAATGCTGTTCCTTCGGCCTGGGACACTATTCTCTCTCTTTTTCTCTAATTCATGTCCTAGTGGAGCTTCAGCTCACAAATTTCCTCAGGGACGTCTTCCCACCGGGCCCAAGTGGATCCCCGGATATAAACAGGCTCTCAGAATGCGGGCGCCTCTCCCTCCGGACGTGAGCCACACATGCTCATCCGCGGCATTGAGCCCTGCAAACCCTGCTCTCCCACTCCCGCCTCTCCTCCTTTTCTACTTAGCCTCCTCCTGCTTCCTCAACTCTGTACTTCTAATATATCTCCAAGTTCTGCAGATTTAGCTCCTAAGTATTTGTTGAACTCGTCCCAAAGTGATCTTGCTGTCAGGGGAATCTGACCATTTTCCTCCTCCATCTGAAACCTTTCAGTGTCCTCCTATTAAGCTGGGATGCAAGGCATGGACTCTGGGTCCAGGGCCTGGATTCAAATCCCAGCTCTGCCACTGCCTGCCTTTGTGACCCAGCAAGTCAATTCCTCTCTCTGTGCCTCCGGTTCAGCATCTGTAAAATGGGTATGATAATGTCTTCCTTATACGGTTGTTATGAGGCTTAAATGAGCTCATTCTGGTTTTGGAACTTTCCCAGGACAGGGCCTGGCACACAGTAACTGCTATGAACATGTTTATTAAAGTAAATAAATAACTTTCTGATTTCCCTTTTGATTTCTTCTTTGACCCACGGATAATTTATTGGTGTGTTAGTTTCCAAATATGTGGAGGCTTTCCAGATATCTTTTTGTTATAGATTTCTAATATTTAATTCCATCGTGGTTAGAAAACATACTTTGCATGATTTGAAATTTGAAATCCTTTCAAATTTATCGAGACTTGTTTTATTGCCCCGAATATAATCTATCATGGTAAATGTTCTATATGCAAAATAATTACACTGAGGGAAAGGTGCCAGTTACTTATATAAAATCTTAGAAAATGCAAATGAATTTATAGTGACAGAGGTGGATTGGTGGTTGCCTGTGGGGGGTGGGGCCGACGGGAGCAGGAGGGAGGGGTGCAGAGGGGCACGTGGAAACTTTGGGCGACGAGTCTGTTCACTGTCTCGAGGGCAGTGATGGTCTCACAGGTATAAGCGTGTGTCGAAACATACCAAGTTGTACTTTAAACGTGTGCAGCTCATTGCATGTCAGTTATACCTCATAAGCTGTTTTTAAAAGCGGTGATGTTTAGGGGCCAGCCTGGTGGCACAGAGGTTAAGTTTCACGCTCTGCTTTGGCGGCCTGGGGTTTGCCAGTTCGGATCCTGGGTGCGGACCTACGCACCACTTGGCACGCCATGCTGTGGCAGGTGTCCCACATATAAAGTAGAGGAAGATGGGCACAGATGTTCACTCAGGGCCAGTCTTCCTCAGCAAAAAGAGGAAGATTGGCAGCAGATGTTAGCTCAGGGCTAATCTTCCTCAAAAAATAAAATTAAAAAAAAAATTAAAACATCGATGTTTAGCAAAGAGCTTGGAGAAATATTCAGAATCAAATTATAACTATATAGCAAGTGGTGCATACTTTGGAAAGAGGCACAGTTGACTCCAAGGAGGATGGTGTGCAGCTGGGTTGTGACTGAGCAAGCTACTCCGCCTCTCTGTGGTTCGGCCTTCTCATCTTCACAGTAGGGATGATAAGAGGAAGGCGGTGGGAGGATGCCATGAACTAATCCCAGTGAAGCTCTTAGTGCCTGGCACACAGTGAGCGCTCAGAGGATGGACTCGCCGTTGTTCTCCTGACAGAGAATAGGAAATAGGGTGACTTGTGCTGGCAGCCATCGAACCACCATGATGCTATCCTGTACTCGTGTCCATCTGCTGTTTTTGGGCTCCCTGCCTGAGGGGAAGGCAGAGGGCGAAGAGCCGGGCCCCAAAGGAAATGATGGACTCTGCGCGAGGGAAAGTGGAGTGACGTGGCCAGGCCCCTATTTCTGGCCATATGTGTTTTAGAGTTGCTCCAAAAGTGGATTTCCACAGAGCAAACCAGTTTTCCCACTGACTAACTGTAAAACTGGGGATACTTAAGTACCAAAATTGTTCTTCATGTGGCAAGTTTTAACCCATCCTTTGAGTCTCAGCTGGGGCGGCCGCTCCTGGAAGTCGAGGATGGGGTGGTCACTTCCTCATCAGCTTGCCACACGCTGTCACCAGAAGGGAGTACAGTGAGCACTCCCCCCCTTCTCTCCCACTGTTGTCAGCACTGAGTATGGCTGAAAAAAAGTTTGGCCATTTTGATAAGGGAAATGGTCTCATTGTTTAATGAGCACCATTCATGTAATGCTTGTTGACTGAAAGCCAATGTCCAGGCCCCAGGACACAAGGGCATGAAATCAGGCCACTGCCCTCATGGTGGAGACAGATGTGAAGCCAACACCACACAAATACATGGACTTATAAACTGAGGACTGCTGGGAGGGCGTGGGGCACTACTCCAGTTGGGTCACCTGGAAGCTCCTCTGAGAGCTGAGGAGGGTCGGTGTTAGCCATTGGTGCCGTGCCGGGTGGGGTGTGTTTAGGGAAGGGCATCTGGGACAAGGAACAGTGTTTGCAAAGGGAACATCTAGAAGGAATACTAGGAGTCAGTTGGGAAGAGTGAGAAGGTGATGCAGAAAGGAAATAGAGGCTGGAAGATGCCTTTGGTGTGATGGGGGCTGGGGAACACAGAGCCTGCATGGGGCAGTGGGTAGGCAGCAGAGCTGAAGCAAGCAGCAGGTAGGTGCCAGATGGTGCAGTGCACTGGGCCAGGGGACTCGAAATGTGGCCTGAGGATCCTAGGAGGCATCGGAGGCCTTCCCAGGAGCCCCAGTCAGACCTGTGTCCACTCTGGCCGTGGAGCGGATGAAGGTGGAGACTAGTGAGACCCAAGGAGGGCCCATAGCTGCAGAGCTGGCGGGTGGAGAGGGGGCAGGCTTGGGAGAGACCAAGGAGAGCGAGAGAACAGGCTGGGTGAGGTGAAGGAGCCCTGCAGATCCTGTGTGGGTGGGGCTGCGGTCACCATGGGGCAGCAGGTGACCGGTTCAGTGTCACCCGTGTTGGGTCTAAATGTCTGTGGAGCATCCAAGTGGTTGGGCGTCCAGTAAACGGGTGCTGGGGATGTGAGCAAGGACACGATGGAGGGATGGATGGCAAGGAAGGGAACTGGACGCACTTAGGCACAGGACGTCCTGAGGACAATGGCAGTCTCAGTACAGCCCAAGAGCTGGGAACTGAGACGGAACTGCGGACAGGAGGCTGTGCCTGCCAGGGGTGTCCAGTGTGCCGTGGGAGAGGGGGTGGGGGACTCTCCCACTGCCCCTTCCAGCCCCCTCTAGTCTCTCTCTTGCAGAAGCCCCCATCTGTGTTTTCTGCACCTGCTCTGAGTTGGCGGTCACTGTCATTTCCCTTGAACTCACCTTCAAACCTTCTGAGTCATCTTTGACTCATCCCTCAGCCCCCACGTTCTGACAGCTGCAAGTCTGGTAAATTTTTCCTTTAAAATGTCCTTTCTCTCCATGCTCAGGGTCCCACCCCAATCCAGGCCCTCGGCCCCCACATCTTGGCCACTTTCAGCTGGCTCTTGCTGGATTTATCTGTTCTGCATACCTGTTTTCATCTGCCCACCTCCCAGTGCAGAAGTGCCCCAGGGCTCCTGGGAGCAGGCCAGCAGTCCCTCTCTAGGCATTCAAACCCCAGGGCCCAGCTGACCAGCTCACTCCACCTCTGGGCCCCTTGCTCCTGCTCCTCTGACCACTCACTCTGTGACGACAACCCACATTCTCCCCATCTCCACGCCTGACCTCTCAGACCTGGAACTCAGGCTGGGGACACCCACATGTCACCCAGGCCCTGCTGGCCCTGCCCACAAGCACACTGACTGTTTGAGGAGGAGGCACCAGTGTCGGCCCTAACCAAATGACCTGGAATATAGCTGAGAAATGCATATAGAGGGAGGAAGAACCAATCATGAAAGTGTAGTGGGGGCGGGGGGTGGGCGCACTGTGTTCGGGTTTTGATCTAGCCTCCCTCCTCCCCTCTCTCAGGCCCCTCCCAGCCTCCACGGGCAGTGGGACTGATCCCACTACGTGCACATCAGGGCCGATCACCCTCAGATGAAACTTTTTCACGACACCCTTTCATTCATGCACTGACCAAAGATTATTGCAGCAACCCAAGAACTTTACCGTCTGGCCCTGATTTTCTCTGCCTTCTCTGTCCACTCTCAGTTGTTCCCCAAACGCACCTAGAACCTCAGGGCAGTTCCTCCTCCTGGAGCATTCTTCTCCTCTTCTCCAGGCCGACCTTGTCTACCAGGCTCAGCTCAGCTCGGAAATCACATCTGGCCAAATTCTCTCTATGTGCCTCCTTCACAGCAATTAGCCCATGGGCTGAATTGATATCAGACTTTGTCTTTCTCATCTATATCCCTCAAACCCGGCTCAAGACCCGGCACATGGCAGGCAGCCATCTAGGAGCAGAATGAAGACCTGAGTAGTGTTTGAAGGCGCCAGACTGGACCTTCTGCCCAAAGGCAGTGGTTAACCTTTGGCACCATCTACTGGCCAGTGGGTTGGTTGTGTGTGGGGCCTCCAACTGGCAATAGCTTTTATTTATTTATTTTTTTAAAGATTTTATTTTTCCTTTTTCTCCTCAAAGCCCCCTAGTACATAGTTGTGTATTTTTTTTTTTAAGGAAGATTAGCCCTGAGCTAACAACTGCTGCCAATCTTCCTCTTTTTGCTGAGGAAGATTGGCCCTGAGCTCACATCCAGACCCATCTTCCTCTACTTTATATGTGGGACGTCTACCACAGCATGGCTTGCCAAGTGGTGCCATGTCCGTACCCGAGATCTGAACTGGCGAACTCCAAGTCACTGAAGCGGAACGTGGGCACTTAACCGCTGCGCCACTGGGCCGGCCCCATAGTTGTGTATTTTTTGTTGTGGGTCCTTCCAATTGTGGCATGTGGGATGCTGCCTCAGTGTGGCTTGATGAGCGGTGCCACGTCCGTGCCCAGGATTCGAACCCGTGAAACCCTGGGCCGCTGAAGCGGAGCCCTCTTAATCACTCAGCCACAGGGCCGGCCCCAAGGCAATAGCTTTGATGTTTAGGAATTTCATGTTTTCCTTCTTTCTAATGAACTGGAGAATTAGGAAAGAGAGAATTATGTGAGATCCAGTCTAGATCACTATTATAATGTCTCACCCTGAAAAGTTCCTGGCAAAGCTTCCAGCCTTGCACTGAGTCAGAATGAAACTAGGAGAACGGGAGACGATTTTTTGAAATTAAGAAAAATTATATATACACACATATATTACTTATATAATGTATAAAATTATATAATGTATATAATATATAAAATTATATATAATAAACATATCATATATATGTATAATATATATATGTATTTCACTACTAAAACCCCACACGCATGAGGAAAAACTGGAGGATAAAAAAAGCGAAATTCAAATTGTCTCACTGTTAAGATAGAGGGTTAGGGGTGTATCCAGCCCTTCCTGTTCTTCTCCTAAACTTTGCTAGGGTCTCTTGGGATCTCAGGGTGGTGGCCATGAAGCTGGGGGCCGGTGGAGCCAGCTCTGCCCACATAAGCAAGAGGCCTCTAGGCCGAGACCCACCCAAATGCAGCCTCTTGTTCAGCCAGTGGAAGAACAGGCCCAGCTGGCCCCGACAGGTGCCCAGAGGAGCTTCGGTGCTCAGATACCCTGGAGATGGGGTGAGGTGGGTCAGAAACTGAAACTGATAGGGCGGGGGTGATGAGCAGGTGTGGTGTCCCTGGCTGGCCCAGGAGCTAACAGTTCCTTCCCATCTGCCCTGAACCAGGGATCAGCTGTCAGTTAGGACTCTGCCCGTGTGGCCAGTTGACCGTGTGATGGACACCTTGGTCTGGCCACCCTGCCACGAATGGAGTTGTCATTTTGGCGCTGACTCCATTATCAGCTTTTCAGCTGGGCCTCCCAGGTCCTCAGCCCTCTCCACCTCACCTCCAAACCCTGCAGTAAATCCTGCCAGTTCTCGCCTTTGTGCACATGAGATTGCTCCTGCCTTTCCTTTCTAGTCCTGCCTGGAAAATGCCCACTCCTCCTTTAAGAGCCAGATCAACATTACCCGCTCCCTGCCATCCCAGGGAGAGGTGGTGTCTGCATCTTCGTCCCTCTTTTGTTGTTCCTCTGTTGACTTTGGGGCAAGTCTTGTCTCTTTAAGCCTCGGTTTCCTCATTTGGAAATGGGGGTAGGGATAGTTGGACAAGGTTCCATCTGTCTTGATGTGGTTCTAAATTCTTTTACTTGAGGACAAATCAACTAGGGTAGAAGTGCATTATGAAATAGAACTGAGCCATGAGTGAGCTACTGGAAACCTCCACACTTTGCAAACACCCTGGCCCTTCTCTGAAGTTAGGGCAGGCAAGCACTGTGTAAATGTTTTACTTTAATGACTGTGTACCAGTGAATATGTTGTGGCAAATCAGAATGGCAAGTTCATAGTTCAACTTGCTAATGGATATAGAAGAACCAATTTTAATTTCTCAGCTCCTTTACAATGCAGTATTCGGAGCAGCACTACAGCCCCAGACAACAGGCCGCCTGCAAATTCAGAAACCTTTCAACAACTTCACATTTCATTAAAAAATACAGGATAAGTAACTCCATCCAACACTGCATTTCAGTCAACATTCAATCTTGTTATCCAGATTAAAACAACTAGGGAATTAAACCCAGCAAGTGCATGAAGGGGCTGGTGAGGAATAACGTGCTGTGCGAATCTCGGGGTTATCCTGATGGGTGAGGGGCTGGGCTCTTCACAGTGACTGCTGTGCCCGCCACCCAGCCGTGGATCCCCGGCCTGTGCTTCAATTCTCACAGGGACCTTGGTGTTCCTGTTGTGAATGGTATCTCTTCTAATATCTATTTTTTTAAATCTATAAATGAAATGATCATTTTAAAATTCCCCCCTTAAAACAGAAGAGTTGGCGAGCCTCCCAACTTGCTTCCTTTTTGAAGGAGGGCAGCAGCAGGCAGGGGGTCAGGCTCACAGTGGATTCTCTCGGGATTCAGATCTATTGTGTATTTCAACCAAAAAGTGTGGGGATAATGTTTGCAGCCGTGTACTGGCCACCCTGCTTAATGTTCTTAATATTACCAGTAATGTGCAAGCGCTCTGGTGTGTCCTTAAATGATGGATGTGTTTGAACTTTGCTGTGGATATTCTAGTAATGTTTCCTAGTTTCACTGGGTATTAAACTCTTCAATTTTAGCAGATACAGCCAAATTGTTTTTATTTGTTTTTGAGGAAGATTAGCCCTGAGCTAACATCTGCTGCCAATCCTCCTCTTTTTGCTGAGGAAGACTGGCCCTGAGCTAACATCGTGCCCATCTTCCTCTACTTTACATGTGGGACGCCTGCCACAGCATGGCCTGACAAGCGGTGCATAGGTCCTTGCCTGGGATCTGAACCCTGGGCCACTGAAGCAGAACGTGTGAACTTAACCACTGTGCCACCAGGCTGGCCCTGCCAAATTATTTTTAAAACGGTGTTACCAATTGGTACTCCCTGCAGAGAATGAGTCCCTCTTGCTTCATGTTGTCACTAACATTCGGTATGACGTATTAAAATTTTTTTCCAATCTGGTGGGTGTGCAATAGTATCTCATTGTGATTTTAATGTGCATCTCCTTGATTAGTAATCATATCTTTTCATGTCTTTGCTGGTCATGGGTTTGAATCCCTGCTCCATCCTTAGGCTCTGTGACCTGGGGGAGATATAACTTGTGTGTGCCTCAGTTTCCTCACCTATAAAGTTCCTCTCTAGAGAAACTGACCAGCTTCAAAGACCTATAGACTTTAACATTTGGATAGAGGGGTCCTCCAAGAAACTGTTGGGTCCTTACCTACAAATCACAAAAGTTCCATCAGTATTTTAGCACCTCCCTTTCTTGTTCAAACTACCACGTGCCAGGCCCTGCACCGGCTGGGGGCCGTGCATACAGAGATGATCAAGGAGAGGCAGCCACTGCCTGTCTGTCCTCTTCCCAGCATCCACAGTGAGGTCCACTCCTCTCTCCTGCTGCTTTCTCCTCCCTCATTCTTTTGTTCTGTGGCTGCATGAGATACACGTGTCCAATCTTTACTGCTGTATGTGGGACCCGGAAGGAGTAGAGGTGAATGCAAATGTCTAACCCACCCACCGTGTCTAATCAGAGGCCAGAGGGACACTCCCAAGGCACCAAGTGTGACTGTCCCTCCACAGCTCAACCCTTTCTGTGGTTCATTTTGACCTTAGGGTTACGTCCAAACCCTGCAGCACAGCCTGCCTGGGCCCTGCTTACATTTCCCCGCTCATCTCCTGCCACCAACACTCTCCCACGATCCGGTCACTCCAAACTCCTCCTGCCCCCTCCCACCTGTGTTCTTTCACGCTTTTGCTTACATTTTCCTCCACAAGCACGTGCTCAAGGTGCAGCTTGGGAGCTACCTCTTTGGGGGCCCTGGGAATTGATGTCTTTCTCCTCTTTTCTCCCACAGCAGTTTTTCATGCCTGCATTAGAGCCCTGTATCTTGACTATGGGCCAGGTGCACTCCTTGCAGGGACCTGGTACCCTCTTGACCTTGCTGGGGCCTGCAGTGGGCCCTGAGGAGATGCTTGTGTGATGAAGGAAGAATGGGCAGACAAGGGAGTGAGCAGTAAGGTAACGATGTTGTTTGCCATCCTGTGACCCTCACCGAGGCTGGGCTGGATCGCAGGTTAACCTTAACTAGAAACATTTAGGATACTAATTTTAAACCTCAGTCTGCTTACCAATAGCAATATAAACACTATAAATAATACAGATGGTTGCTGATGCTCGTAGAGCTCTTCCCTGCGCCTCAGCTCCGGCTGAAGCCCAATGACACAGTGACGCAGAATGCGGAGACCTGCAGGACTGTTTCCAGAGACAGACTGAAGCGGTGGGTCCAGACACATACATTTGACACTTGGGGCACACCCTTTTTTGGGTACGAGTGAACAAGTGCCCTGCTGGCAACACACACACAGTCTTCCAGACTTCCACACCAAACACAACAGAGCCATGAAATCATGTTGGCAAAGGTGGGGCAGATCCCAGTGAGGGTGCTGCCAGGACTTCAGGCATTAGTAAGAAAAGTGTTCGAGCCCAAACAATGGTAACAACAACCGGAAGCCTACCTTGGGATCGTGGCCAGCAATCACCCAGACACAAGCTGGCGGTAGAAGGAACGATACTGGCTTGAAGGAAGGGCTGCAAGAAGCTTTGTGGGAGGGAACCCTCCTGCATCAGGCAGAAACACATTTAACATACATGTACTGAGCACCTGCCATGTGCCAGACCCTGTGGTGGCACAGGATGAAGTCGACCCACCCCAGCAGGACATGCCCGGCTTCCTTAGACTTTCCTTGTAACTGTCAAGCAGATTAAAACACATGCCATCTTCCCTTCCTGCTTGGAGAGCCACCTTGGGGCTCTGAATGAGGATCTGAAAGGTGGACAGAGTCAGAGTCAAAGGCAGCCGGGTGACTTCAAGGACGTGGCTCATCCCCGACTCCTCCGTGACTGAGGAAGGCGGCGCTTCTGCAGTCAGTGGGGTGCTTTCTCCTGGACTGGGCTGGAGGGCCCACAGCAAAAACCAGAAGTTAGTGCTTATTCTGCCAGGCTCTGTGCAGAACTCTCTTCCAATGATGCGGGTGAGATGATCTGAAGGGTCTAAAGTTCTGGTTGGGTTCCAAAGGAAGTGGCTCGGGGGTAAGCACCCTGGAGAGCCCCTTCGGAAGGCGTCTCACTGGGGCATGACAGGTCGCTCTTTGTGTGAAATGGATTTCCCTCCAGCCTGGAACTGGTGTTGGTTCTTCTCTCAGCACCGGATTGGGTGGGTAACTTGATTTTAGGGGCCAAGTTGTATGAAAAACAAGGCTGTTTGCTCATTGGAATCACATGAGGGCATGGCTGATGAGGACCAGGGCATATGGGCATAGCAGTGGGCACAATTCCTGCATAGTTAGATGGCTGTGTGTGCATGTGTGGACTTCAGTACATGACAGGAATCAATGACTCGAGTCCACCGTGAATGACAAACTTCTCTACTCTGTTGATGGACCCTGGTACCAAAAAACCTGGGCTCACATTGAGGCTCTGTCACATAGTTGTCTTGTGAGAATTTCTCCTCATCAGTCAAATGGGAATAATGATACCTACTTCCTGCAATTATTTTGGGGATTAAATTAGATGAGGTATGAGAAAAACCCTGTACATAATAAGAACTCAAGAAGTGGGAGTTGATTTTGAATTGTTAATGTGCCAGCCTTGGTTTGGTCTGAGGTTCATCCTAGTTTCAGAAGCAACCCAATTACAAACAACCTCTTAGGAGGGGCTGTTGTTTCTCATCATGAAGGAAGTTGTTCCTGTGAACAAGCCTCTGTAACAAGGTGGGGTTTTCCCAAAGGGAGTGAAAAGCCACCTGGATTAGGAAATGGAGCTGAGCTCGGGACTAGGAAAGGAAGGTATGGCTTCTGCTCTGGGGATCCGAGGAGGGAATTCTGGGCAAGGGCTGGCTCTTGGCCTTAGGGGAAAGGATGGCATGTGCATGGGCCAAAAGAACTGTCGGGGTCCCAGGGAGATTGTGTGGGGTGTGAGTGGGCCCCAGGCTGAGCACAGCCTGGTGGAGTGTGGCCTGCTGGAGTGGTGCCTTTGCCACATCCTGAGGAATCACTGCTCAGAGAGAGCTGTGACGACAGAGCCTCACTTAGCAGCCCTGAACAGTTCTAAAGTCTGCAGCACGCTGTGTCCCACTTGTGCAATAGCTTTGGCAAATGGGTCCTCCCGCCATCCACAGGCTGTGAGGGTTTCAGTGACAGTGGTGAGGCAGCGGAGGAAATGAGACTGGCAGGACAGCAGCCTGGAGGACGGCCACCTACCAGCGTGTGGATGCTGCTGTTTCTGTCTGCCCAGCATTCCTTCCTCCCCCTTTCCTCCTGGTGTCAGTACCTTTGTTCCTTTAGAGCATGCTCCTTACCCATCCTAACCTGTGACTCTGGCTGGGGTGATTGGTTCAGGATAGGATCAGACTGAAATTGGACCAATCAGACTCCTTCCCTGGGATTTTTCTAACTTAAGAGTTGGTGGGAAATAGTTTACTTTCCTTTCTAGACTCAAGGTTATGAGGATGTGAGCCTGGAGCTATCGAGGCCATAAGCCTGCTGTCACAGGGAATGAAGCCACCAGGGAGAATCAGAGATGAGAGATGGACTATGAGAAGCTTTCAAAATCCAGGCATGGAAGCCAAGCTCCTTCCCCTACACCTCCCATGGTTTAGCTGCGGGGGCCAATAATCCTTTTTTCATTTAGGCTACTGAGACTTGGGTTCCTACTACTTAGAACCAAAGGAGTTCTGACTCCCACACCAGGTAAGCATCCTTCGGCATTCCTAGGAATTTGTTGTTGAGTAGGTGGGGGAAGACCTCAGAGAAGAATGAATTTCCTTTCTTAGGTAGAGTTCAGAGTGTCTTACAAATTGAAGAGATGGAACCTTATTTGCTAGTGAGGCAGGACTCCTGGGTCATATTAGAAAAGGACCTAATTAATGCTATTTACATTCAGTGGCGGACACTCTTGGTTGTCTGTTCAGTCATTTCCAACAGCATCTCCCACTATGAAGCCTGGAAAGCTGAACCAACACTGTACTTGCTTTCCAGCCTCTAAGAAGTCAAAGGGGCACGTGACCCACTCCTGGCCAGTAAGACATAAGCAGACGTCTGTTAGTGGTGGGAGTGGGGATGGAGGGGTGTGGTTTCATGATTTGGTATTTTTTCTTTTAAGTGGCCTTAAAGAATTTTTGGAAGTTGGCGGAGATATAAAAATAATGAAAAAGTTAAAAATGGGTTTTTTATCATAAAAATGTCTTTCTTTCCTTTCTGGATTAAAATAAAGAAAGTATTTCAAACATTCCAAAATAATTTATAAGGTAGATGAAAGAATAGAGAATAGTCATCGCTAAAGGCCTGAGGTTCCTTCTAAGAGGAAAGAGATTTCATTCAACACACACTGATCTAGGTCTGGAGATTCAAGGATCCACAAGACCCAGTTCCTGGTCTCGGGAGCTCACCACTGGGGAGACAGACAAGAATAGGTAACTGTATACCCTGACATAAGTGTAATGATAAAAATAGGCTCCGGGTGTTATGGGAGCACAGTGATGGGCCAGAGAAGGCTTCCGATGGCAAATGACACCTGAGCTGAGTCTAAGGAAGAGTTGGGTCAGGGTGGAGGGAGGTCATGTGGGATGGAGGGGACTGCAAGTGCAAAGGTGTAAAAGGTGAGAGGCAGTGTGGCGAGAACACGGCGTGGAGCTGTGCAGGCAGAGGGCCTATGGAAGAGGCAGGGCTGCATCTAGAAGGCTTGGGACTGCACGTGGGAGGATGGTCTCTATCCCACAGCAGAGAGCACGGAGCAGGGAAGGCCATTCAGAGATCCGTGTCCCAGGGAGATCTTGGTGGCTTGGTGGAATTGGCATTTGACAGTCACAGCCTGGGCACAGGGAGACAATTGGAAAGCTGCTGCAGGGTCTAGGTGGAGAAGGGGAGAGTTTGGTGAAGAGGTGCCGGGCGTGTGAGTCACTTACATCACATGCGCGCGCTGGTGAGAGCCGAGTCTGGCTTCTCCAGGTCCTCGTTCAGAAACAGACCTCCCGATCAATGATTCTTGACCTCTCAAAGCATCTGCTCACATGACTATTCACTTGCTCCTGGAAGTTTTTTGCTATTTTCATAGCAATGGATATCAAAATTAATGCTAATCAAAGTGTTTCATTAGCTTTTGACTTTCGATGAGCAGAAAAGAGGCACCGTTTAAGCAAGAACCTTTTGTTCTGTCAGCTAATATCAAGTAGGGAGCTTCTTTAAAAAGAAACCCTGATTATACAATCATGAATAATCATGATGAAGATGAAAAGAGAGAAGCAGTAGTGGAGACCAGCGTGCTAAGCCGAGTTCCCTGTTGAGCTAATTTTTTGAGAGCCTGGACAAAACAGATGGAGGAAAGCATAATCAGAGAGGGCTCCTGGAAAATGACACAATCCTGAAAACCAATGTCAGGAAGACCGTGCTGTGGTTGGCCAGAAATCCTAAGGAAAACGATAAAAAGGTCTTTAAAGTCATTCTTGGAGCAAGAACAAAGAAGGGATAGATCCACTGCTCAGGGGACAGTACAAAGTAGAGTGATACTGAAAGAAGGCAGAAATACCTTCAGAGACAGAAGAGCTGCTGCCACACACCGTGGTTTCAGCACAGTACAGGCCATTGCTCCTGATAAGCTCAGCCCCTAGGAGGACCTGGGACGGGGACTCTGGAAACTACAGTGATGCAGATGGGGGCAGGGGAAGAATCAGTCATGGTACACTCTCATATTTCCACGTGGAAGGACTTCAGCTTCAAGAACCACAAGGAATTCTCAACCTTTTGGCAGTATCAGCTTCCTGTGGCTGCTGTAACAAGTGATCACAAACTGAGGGGCTTAAAACAATAGAAACTTATTCTCTCCCAGTTCTGGAAGCCAGGAGTCCAAGATCAAGGTGTTGGCAGGACCTGGCTCCCTCCAAAGACTCTAGGGGAGGATCCTTCCTGGCCTCTTCCAGCTTCCGGTGGCTACAGGTGTTCCCTGGCTTGTGGAGGAATTACCCCAATATCTGCCTCCTCTACATGGCCTCCTCCTCTGTCTGCGTGTCTCTCCTCTGTGTGTCTCTTTAAGGACACTTGTCATTGGATTTAGGGTCCACCTGGCTAATCCAGGATGATCTCATCTTGAGATCCTTAATTACATCTGCAAAGATCCTTTTTCCAAATAAGGTCACATTCACAGGTTTCAGGGATTAGGCTGTGGGCATATTTTTGGAGGGTCACCAATCCATTACAGGATCATAAACCACTTTGAGAATCTGATGAGAGCTAATGAACCATGAATTGGGTCAAGTTCCTGGAAGCAGAGTCTGAGACAGGGGTTCTTGTACAAGTGATTTATGGAGAAAGTGTTCTAGGGAGAAAGGGAGTGAGGGAAGCAGGCTGGGGCAGGGGAGAAAAGCTAAGCAAGAAGTGGTCTCATCAGGAGATGAGCTTAGCTTGATCTCATGAGATGCCTGGAGCATGAATTGCACTAGAGAGTTGCTCCCACCTCGAGGCAGGAGGGCAGCCTTTGTACCCCCAAGTCAGTCAATGTCCCCCGGTGGGGGGCAGGTATAGCCTCTCTGCTAGGGGCTTCCTTTTGGCCAAGGAAAATTCATCTAAGAAGGGGGCAGCTGTTAGTTATCAGCCAACACACACAGCAGCCCTGAGGGGGTGACTCACCATATCTACAGCAGACTTTCTAGAGAAATCACACACACACACATCACACTCAATTTCAGGGACTTCACAGATCCTCAGAGGCCCTGGAGCGAAGGTTAAGGACCTATGGCTGCTGGCCTAACACTTGTGGTCCCTCATCCCACCTTGCACCTTTCCCTCCTCTCTTAGAAGAAATGATTGGTAATGTTTGGGAGGAGGACTGAGCACCCTCAAATCAATCTTATTCTGATCGCCTACGTGCAGACAGCATGCATTCTGGGCTATCCTCTGCCCTAAGGAGGGGCCGCCATTGTCCCACCAGACAGGGTGGGTGAAATGAACTCAGAATCTGAATTAAAAGGGGAGTCCCTTTGGCCACATATGTATAACCCTTCTTTCTAATCAGCTTTTCAGTAAGAAAGCTAATAGCTTAATCTCCACCTGTCCACGTCTTATGTCTCTCAAGTAGTTCTGAACTCAGGCAGGGAAGAGAGAGGATATTTACAAACTTCCTAAGACCCCAAAATCATCTCATAAAAGACAGTGCTGCTCCAACTATGATCTGTGGACTGGCCACCAATTCACAAACTCTTTCCTGACTGCTTGCCTCAGGATATAATCAACATAAAGCTTGGTACAAAAAAATAAGTCAGCTGAACTCAACAGTATGCGCAGTGATGGCGATGACTTGCACTCTGTTGCAAGCTCACCTCCTTGCAGATCGGCGCTTTGAGCAACACTGACATAAGTAACTGGTGACGAACCTGGATGGTTGAACCCAGACGGACTAATAAGACAGGTGGAAAATATTTGAAGGGCTCTCATCTGAAACAGGGAGGATAGGACAATGAGCATAAGTTAAAAAGAGGCAATATTTGACCCAAAATAATGTAATGGGAACACAAATTATTAATGGCTAAGGGTTCAGAGCCTTCACCATTGCTGCCATGTTGCCAGCTTGGATCCTGCAGGCTGGATCAAGGCAATGGAGAGGCATGGCTTGGGCAAGCAAGGGCTGCATGGGAGGGACCTAGAGGTACTTGTGGGGAAGAATAGCACAGAAAGAAGGGGAGCTGGTTGAAAGAGAGGTCCTGTGGGCTACACCTGGATGTGCGTTCTTGGTTGGGAGTTGAGTAGGGGGTTGGTATGTTTTGGAGGGCAGCTGCCATTCATGGGGGGAGAAATTAAGCAGACGTGGATCTACCATGAAGGGTCCCTCACTTGCACAGGCCCCTTAGAAGGTCCTTCTGCATGAAGCAGTGTGCTCATGTTTTTGTAAATTTTGAAACATTAAGCTATTTCACCACTTAACAAATAGTTAAAAGACCACTGTCTCTTTCTGCTCCATTTCCACGGCCACCCTTCTCTTCCTGTCAGATGGCTACATTTGGCTTGGGTTTAGTGGGCTGTGTTGATGTGGTTCAGTCGCTTCTCTGTGTAGTCAAGGTGTCGCTAGCTTGCCCAGCGAGTCAAAGGTGCAGGGCCAGAGGTTTCAAGGAGATGTGAATGTGTCCTGCTGTGACTGCAGACAGAAGCATGTGAGAAGTGGGGGAGAAGCAAGGTTTGAAATACACAAAGCCAGGAGTCAGCTGGTGGAAAATTCTTCCAGTTACCAGAGGTGTGAGAAGTAAGTGGAGGATTCAGTTCTCATCAATGCCTAATCAAAACAGAGATCTTTTCTGGTAGGAATATACTCAATAATGCAGTGAACAAACACATCTCGCATCTTTTTCTTTTTTCCTAGGAATTACATGAAATAGACTTGATCGGATTCCTGTGTCCTTTGCAAGAACCAGTAGCAATACTGCAAATGGCCAAATATATCTGTGTTTCGTGAAGTCATGTGTTTTCTATATCCCAGTCTACGGGAGTACAAATTTGCGTATCTGATGCATCTTATCCTGATGAAGTCTGGCATGCAACACTGTCCCAGAAGCAGCGAAACAGCCTCAGAAACAAGTGTTCCTGTGACAAAGCTCCCACGCATTTTCATCAGTGAGTCAACGTATGAAGCATAAGAACAATTTGATTACAATAATGTGGCGCAACACAACATACAGCTTGTTGTTCAAACACATTTGAATTGTTATTTTTGTGTCCATGTCAGATTAGTTTTTTGTATATTCATTCCGAATTATTGATCACACCAAAATTCACGTATGATGAGGAGGTAACAGTGGAAGCAAAACACATAAAAGTGAGAGAAAGAAGATGGACAGAAAGTTTAAAACATTAAAAATTATCTCTATATCATAATGGACACTGAAAATTCTTACTGTCAAAATCATGAAGAAAAAGAATGATAATAGCCAAGAAAAACAGATAATGAAACTTAGCACAGCAGATAAAGGAGATTGTGAGACTCAGGAACACCCCCAGACAGGAAACCAGAAGCAGAAGGAAGATGATATAAGAAAGAAAAAGTCTGTATGTTCAACAGATATACACAAAGGTCAGCAGGAGCTACCTTTTGATGAATTTGTTGACTTCAATAAATATCATAATGTTTCATTACAGCCTGTTACAATGAGCAATCATATTTTTAAATTTGGCAGTTATACCTTTTAATTTCCAAAAGCTCTTCCTTATACCTAGGTTTTTGACCTAAGCGATTACGTGGGTGATGGTGCTGTCATTTATGGAGATGCAAAGGATGGGGAAGAAAAAATTTAGGAGTATAAATCAAGCGTTCTGTGTTGTTTTACACCTGGAAAAGGAACTGGTAGCATAATTGAATTGTACATCATTTATACACTCCTAGGTCGTCAAACAGTGCACTATCTTTCTATGCCTTTCAATACCTTTTATACTTCTACTGTCTTAAAGCTATCTCTGGAAGACGTGACCTGTGCTGCTTACACCCCCTTCAAGAAAGGACTAGCTGCCCAGATGCAAGAAGTGTAGTGAGGGGCCGGCCCCAGGGCCAAGTGGTTAAGTTCATGCGTTCCGCTTTGTGGGGTCCAGGGTTTTGCTGGTTCAGATCCTGGGCACAGACATGGCACCACTCATCAGGCCATGTTGAGGCAGCATCCCACATGCCACAACTAGAAGGATCCACAACTAAAATATACAACTATGTACTGGGGGGATTTGGGGAGAAAAAGCAATACAAAAAATAAATTAAAAAAAAAAAGGAAGTGTAGTGAGCTGGCAGGCTCCAGCTGTTATCTCCTTCAGGGTCCATCTCAGCTTTCAAACTGAGGTCATGCTCTTTCAGGGGCATCCCTCAGCCATTGACTGACAGGGCATGGTGGCTAAGAGCACTGTTTTCCAGGCGGTCCCTAGTCATTGACCGAGCTGGCAGCAGCACAAGGGTCTAGCCATCTCCCCCGATGCAGGACTCCTCTATCAAGCAGTCTTGGCTCTGGAGCTCCCTGTTGGGCTGGCAGAGACTTTGCCAGGTCTGCACTGTCTTCTGATGATGCCCTCTTTCCTTCACAGGTGTTATTCTTCGATAAACCTTTTGTACTCATTACTCCATCTCAGTATCTGCTTCCTGGAGAACCGAATCTGTGACACTATCTATAAAAGACCAAAACACAATCTCAGTTTTTAGCTCTGTGCCATGTGTTAGTAAGACCAAAGGAAAGATTAACTTGGAGTATACATTAGTCAGTTATTGACATGATCATGCTGGGTAACAAACAATCACAGAAGCTCAGAAGGATACAACAATAAGCATTTATTTCTTGCCCAGGCATATGAGTTAGCGGGGGCAGCTCTGCTTCAGGCTGCAGGTCTATGGAGACAGCTGTGTTCCACGTGTCTCACTCTGGGACCTGGGCTGAAGTTATCACAGGGAAGCTCTTTCCATGGCAGAGTACTGGAGTGTAAGAGAGCAAGCCCAAATGCCCATGCACAAGCACATTTCGAGCCTCTGCTCACAACACGTTCACTAGCATTGACCAAAGCAAGTCACCTGGCCCAATCTGAAATGAAGGGGTAAAGAAGAACTTGGCCATCTTGAGGCCATTGCAGAAGGTTTGGACATATACGAGTACAACAGGGACCAATAATTCACCTACTGCCAGTAATGGTTATATCAAGTTGGTATAAGACTTGACATAACCATACATAGTCAGCTCATACTTTCAGGTTACATATCCATTGTGTAAGACTGTTAATGCTTACTTGCAGGGTTTTCTCAGGGTTTACGGCATATATAGGGAGATCTGGATAACTGAAGATTTCTGAGGGAGTCCTGAAGATTACTCAGATTAAAATGTTTTCTGCATGTGCAAAGGCAAAAATCTAATGCTCCTCTATTATCAATGTCATACAAAGACTGAGAATGCTGCCTAGTTCACTGAAATCTGACTGACATTTTTGGTGGAATATATACTGTGAATCTGTATTGCTGGTAAGTAGCTGCTTCAGAATATATATATTTAAGTCACTTTATTGAGGCGTGTTTGACATAACAGAACGCTGCACTTATTTCATGTACACAACCTGATGAGTTTGTTTCAGGATCCTGATGCACATTTTTCTAATGGTAGGCTTAATCTATTGTCACTGTGAAAAAGGCAGACCTTTAAGCTCCCATCTTCTAATGTTCCTGGATCTGATCTACTGCATGGATCACAAACTCCTTTCTTGAATCCTTGTTCTCCAAATTTATAGATTAGGGTTATTAGTACATAACAGAATTTCAGAACTTGTTATTGGTTTCATAAACCTAAAATTATTTTTAAATTAATT
Source organism: Equus quagga (assembly GCF_021613505.1). Lineage (NCBI taxonomy): Eukaryota > Metazoa > Chordata > Mammalia > Perissodactyla > Equidae > Equus > Equus quagga. The sequence continues at coordinate 42,341,969 of NC_060286.1, forward strand.
TTTTCAAAGTAATATATACATAGTTTAAAGACAAAATTGGTCTAAAAAGCTTATAATGAAAAAAAGCAGTCTCCTGCCCCACGACTCCCCTTTCCTCTACCCTGCTACACACAGGCAACCACTTTCAACTCTTAGCAGTTTCCAAATAACAGGCCTATACAGCTATTTTAAACATTACAAATTACCAGTAGACACTACTGCCTTCCTGTTACGGTGGAGACTTAGCTCTTTCCCCACCGACCCTGGCTCCGCCTCCCCACCTCATCACTAGAGTGTACGATGAAGTTTGCTTAAATCAATCATCAGTGTTTGCTTTATTAAGGATACGTAAGAATTGTTCAATGATCAGCCAAGAACCACTACATGCTCCCCCCTTTTTGGAAAACTTTGTTATTCTGTTAATAATTGCCTTGTATTTATATTTGAATTGTTTTTTTTTTAAAGATTGGCACCTGAGCTAACATCTGTTGCCAATCTTGTTTTTTTCCCTTTTCTTCTCCCCAAAGCCCCCCCAAGTACATAGTTGTATATTCTAGTTGTAGGTCTTTTTGGGTCTGCTACGTGGGATGCCATCTCAGCATGGCCTGGTGAGCGGTACAAGGTCCGCGCCCAGGATCCGAACAAGTGAAACCCTGGGCTGCTGAAGTGGAGCATGCGAACTTAACCACTTGGCCACTCGGCCGGCCCCTGCACTGTTTTTGTTTTATAAAAAATTTTCCTGGGGCTGGCCCGGTGGCGCAGCAGTTAAGTTTGCACATCCCGCTTGGACAGCCCATGGTTTGCCAGTTCGGATCCCCAGTGCGGACCCATGTACCATTTGTTAAGCCAGGCTGTGGTAGGCGTCCCACAAATAAAGTAGAGGAAGATGGGCATGGATGTTAGCTCAGGGCCAGTCTTCCTCAGCAAAAAGAGGAGGATTGGCAGCAGATGTTAGCTCAGGCCTAATCTTCCTCAATAAAAAAAAGAAAGAAAAAATTTTCTTAAAGTCTCCAACAGATCCTTCAAACACCTATCAAGATAATATTTTCAAAACACTTAAATGCAGTGGATCACCCGTTCACTTCCTGGAATCCTCCCTTCCGCAGCCCTTCATCCTTCTGCTCCAGCCTAGGCCTGCCGCACATCCTGGGGATTCCTTTCACTGACTTTCCTCAACTAGAATCCTTATTTTCTAGATCCCAGGTCTGTCTCCTTCTTGGTTTAGCCCTAGTTTTGAGACGCACATTCTCTAGGGGGGACATGGCAAATACTGGCAAAGGTGGGTGTGTCTACTGGTGCAGCTGCTCTGGAGAGGCATCTGGCGGTTTCAGTCAAATGAAGAACATGTGAGCCCTCTGACCCAGCAAGGCTGCTCCTGAGCACACACCGAAGGGAAAGGCTCACGTGGATCCGTAAGACGCACACATGAGGACGTTCACTGTAATGCTGTTTGTGCATTCGTGTGCATGAAGGCTTCTGATTTCTGTAGATAACGTTAGACCCTATCGCTTCACTGAATTCTCCTAACAGCAGTTTTTTTAGGTTGATTCTCTCGGGTTTTCTAAGTGTTTGATCATATCATCAACAAGTAGGAAGAGTTTTACTTCCTCTTTTCTAATATTTATACATCTAATTTCTTCCTCTTATCTGATTGCTTTAGTTAATACCTTCAGTACTATGTTAAACGGTAGCAGAGACAATGGCCATTCTTGTCTTGACTTTAGTAGGGCTATGGGCATCACACTTCATTTAATTTTTATTAGGTAATTGGATTTTTTACTTTTTTATTGAGGTGTAACTTATATAAAGTATGAAAATCCTGAGTGTAGAGCTTGATACAATTTTATATATGTACACACACAGATAAAAATATAGAATTTCCAGCACCCGAGAAGACTCCGTACGTCCTCTCTCAATCATTATCTCCTTCAAAGATAGCCACTAGTCTGATGCCGCTGATTAGTTCTGTCTGTTTTCGAACTTCATATAAATGGAATTACACATTAGGTACTCTTGTGTCTGGCTACTTCCATTCAACATTATGCCTGTGGGATTCATCCATGTTGTTGTGTGTAGCAGTAGTTATTTTTCATTGCTATGTAGTGTTCCACAGAAATGTATGAATATACCACAATCTATTTAACCATTCTACTGCTGATAGACATTTGGGTTGTTTCCAGTTTTTGGCTATTACAAGTAAAGCTATTAGGAACATTTTTGTATATATTTTTTGATGAACATAGTATGTATTTCAGTTAGATATAGACCCAAGAGTGGAATTGCTGGGTCATAGGGTATATGTGTTTTAGCTTGTATTTGTGCTTAGTTTTAGATCCTGCAAAACCATTTTCCAAAGTGGCTGTACCAGTTTACATTTTCAGCTCTCCATTTCCTCACCAACACTTGGTTTTTCAGTACTTTTAATTTTAGCCATTCTGGTGGGAGTGCAAGAGTACTACTGTGCTTTAATTTTGTGTTTCTCTGATGAGTGATGACATTGAGCACCTTTCCATATGATTATCGGCCATTTGAATGTTCTCTTTTGTGAAGTGTCTGTTCCAGTCTTTTGCCCATTTTAGAAACTGGGTTGTCTTTTTCTTGTTGATTTGCTCTGTGCATGTACATTTTCCATAGATAAGGTAAAATTATACTTCAGCAAGTTTACATCAACTTACATTCCTATCGAAACTTATGAAGATGCTAGTTTTGCCACGCACTCTCCAGTGTTGGATATTATCAAACTTTTTAATGTTTGCCAATATGGCAAGGGTCAAATACTATTTCATTATTACTGTATTTTTCACTTTTAAAAAAATGATTAATACACACATATTTACATATAAAAGAGTATATGTAAAATATATACGTACGATTAAAAGAATAAGAATAAAATCACTACCAGTGGACTCATCACTCAGGTTAGGAAACAGAACGTTACCAGATCTTAGAAGTTCCCTGTGTTCCTCTCCCTGAGGTAGCTACCACCCTGTCCTTTGTGTTATCATTTTGTATGTAATGAATTTCTTGCCCTCCCTTCTAGCCCCTGCCACCTGAATTAACTGAGAGCATTCATTTCATTCCATAGAAATATTCTGCTCTGCCCTACTCCTGAACTAAGCAGCAGAAAATACAGGAACTCCCCCTCATCTTGACACTATTCCTGAGAGACATGCTGAACCTGACCCACACTGTAGTCCAGCCAGGTGCTCCACCTGTGCTGACTCATATGTTTCCCAGCATACTTTCATGAACTTGCTGTGTAAGGTTGCCCAAGGCCACTCTCAAGTTCGGTGACCCGCTGGGAGGACTCACCGAACTCAGCAGGTAGTTGTACTCACAGCTTTGCTTTATTACAGCAAAAGACCACAAAGCAAAATCAGCAAAGGAAAAAGGTGATGGGCAAAATCTAGAGGAAACCAGGCGTGAGCCAGGAGTCCTCTCCCATTGGAGTCACACAGGACATGCTTAATTCCTCCAGCATTGAATTCATGACAAAGCATGTGAAGTGTGTCAACCAGGGACGCTCCTTAGAGACTTAGCACCCAGGGTTTTTACTGGAGGCTCGTCACATAGGTACCCACTGCTTAGCACGTACCAAACTTCCAGAGTCCCAGAAGGAAAGCCGGTCTCAACATTAACCATATTGTCTGCACAGTTTATGCACAAAGCGTCACTCTTATCATTTAGAGAACAGCAGGAGCCCTCTTGAAATCCAGGTTCCCAGATGGCAGCCAAGGTCCAACCTTGCAAGCAGACCTTTCTAAGGAGAGCAGTCTTGGGCCTGCTTGTGAACTCTTTTTTGCAGTTGCCCACTGATCTTACCAGAAGGGGCTCCTGTAAACAACTGAGGAAGCTGAAGCCAGACTATGATGTAGAACCTCTATTTAGTTTGTTTTCCTGGAAACCTTCAATCAGATAGTGGTAATAGTGCCCTTTCCTTACACAGCTAAGTATTTGCTTGCCATTTAGTTTTTGTTTTATTTACTGAAAGATATTGTTGAGAGGTGCACACCAAGGTGGTAAAACCACAAAGGAAAGTGAGGGAACGTGTGGTGGATTTTGTCTACCAAAACCCATTCTCCCCTTCTCCCACGGTAACAGGGTTGTAATGGGGCACATGACTATCCAGATGGACTGTGTTTCTCACCCTCCCCGGAGGTTAAGTATGGCCATGTGACTGTGGTCTCGCCTTTGGAGCCTAAGGACAAGTGATGTGCTGCTCCTGGGTCTGGGTCTCAGACTGCAGGGTGCCTTCCCCATCATTTCTTTCCCATCCCTGCTGGCTGGCGTCCAGAAGTGCCAGTGACAGAGCTTCAACCACACAGTGAAATGTCCTAGCGACCGTGGAAAACAAAGATGTACAGAATCAGGATCCCTGAAGGACCACACAGAGCAAGAGCTGCCCCACCAACACGGACTGTTCATTCAGACTGGGAAAAAGTCTTCATTTCTTCATGTGAAATCAAATATCTTTGTTACAGCACTTCTCTTTTTCTTCCACGATTCCTCTTTGTCTTGTTGCTCTTTCTGGGAGATTTTCTCAACTTTCTTTTCCAAGTTCTAGGGTTTTTATTCCTGCTATCATGTTTTTAATATCCAAGAGATCTTTATTTCTTACAAAAATGTCATCCTGTTTTTGTTTCATGGATGCACTATCCACTTACCTGAGAATATTGGCATTTGTTTTGAAATTTTCATCTCTCTGCATAGCCTGTTTTCTCCAACATTGCTTTTTTTCTGTTCATTTGTTTTGATCTCTAAAACTCACATTTAGAAGCTTTTCGCAGATGTATGGATAAGCCTTGGTTATCTGCTTATGATTAAAAGCCAGGGACTAAAAAGCTGTTTGGAAGATCTGAGCATATGGCTTTCAGGATTTTCAGACTTTGGGGTTCACTGTAGGGTAATGTGCATGGGCCATTTGTTGGGGAAACTTTTATGCCTATATTTTGGGAATTGTCAGATTTCCCAGAAAAGAATCTTCTAAAATTTCTGCATGGAAAAGTTGGTTGTCAGTGTTCTGGGGGCCCAGTGGGGAGAAAAGGATGAGGATCCCAGTGTTCAGGAATCACATGCTCACTTAATCCCCATTTTCAAGATACTACGTGTGACGTTAATTTGGTTTTGTATCCCCTGTACAGAAACTGTTTTGCCTTTTCCAGAGAAAAAACCTTCAGACTTCTGCTAGGATGGGGCATCTGGATTTGCAAGGATATATGTAGGATAAACTCCAAGAAGTGGGATTGCTGGATAGAAGAGTTTTAGATTTGTATTAGTTATTGCCAAATTATTCTCCATTGAGCTTGTACCAATTTATACCACCACCAGCAATATATGAGAGTGTCTGTTTCTTCCTATCTTGTAAAGTCAGCAAACTTTCTGACTTTGGAAAAAAAGGTGGAAAATACTTTATGCTATTTTAATTTACATTTTTCTGAAGTTTCTCAACTTTTCATGGTTGAGAGACATGTTTCCATTTTTTCCCTCTTAAGTGTTTGCTCACATCCTTGACCCACTGGGTTGTTAGTCTTTTTTATTATTATTGATTTCTAGGAGCTCTTTACTTTTGCCAGTTTCTTTTTTTTTTTTTTTTTAAGATTTTGTTTTTCCCTTTTCTCCCCAAAGCCCCCTGGTACATAGTTGTGTATTTTAAGTTGTGGGTCCTTCTAGTTGTGCCATGTGGGATGCTGCCTCAGCATGGCCTGATGAGCGGTGCCATGTCTGCGCCCAGGATTTGAACTGGTGAAACCCTGGCCCACTGAAGTAGACAGCGTGAACTTAACCACCACTTGGCCATGGGGCTAGCCCCTCCAGTTTCTTCTTTGTTGATTTTGCTTACAGTGAGTGGTTTATGAGAAAGGAAAGTTGTGGGATTTTTTTGGAACAAAGCAAACATTTTTATTTTCTATGCTGCAAAGGTGTTTCAGAGATTTCTACAAAGGCAGGAGCAGGGCAGCTGGGCAGGGAGCTTTCAGTGAGGCTTGGGCAACAGCTGTGGGAGTGAGCTAGGGCCTCCCACTCCACAGGCAGCCTGCTGGGCCTTCCTTCCCTGACCGGACATGGCTGACTGCTCAGGAGGGAGAACGAAGGAGGCAACCCCAGCCTCCAGTGTGCCTGTCCCCGGCCCCAGGTGCTTAGTGGAAACTTGCGCCTAGCCTGAGCTCCACTGCATCTGAGTTTGGGGGTGTTAAAGACGGGAGGCAGACTAGTAGAAGACTGCTGATGCTGAAATTACATTTCTGTGTTTTTTCTTTTGTTTTGTTTTGGAGGGAGCAGTCCCTGCAAGGCCCCTTCTCAGGCTGGGGAGGGACCACGATGACATCATAGTAGTTGGGACTATAGCAGCTACAGGTACTGGGGAGAAAACTCTTTTTTTATTGATATCATAATAGTTTACAACATTGTGAAATTTCAGTTGTACATTATTTGTCCGTCACCATATAAATGCTCCCCTTCACCCTTTGTGCCCACTCCAGCCTCCTTCCCCTGGTAACCGTTTTAACTGTTCCCTTTGTCCGTGTATTTATTTATCTTCCATATATGAGTGAAATCACATGGTGTTTCTCTTTCTCTGTCTGGCTTATTTTGCTTAACATAATACTCTCAAGGTCCACCCGTGTTGTTGCAAATGGGACGATTTTGTCTTTTTTATGGCTGAGTAGTATTCCATTGTGTATATATACCACATCTTCTTTATCTGTTCATCAGTCGTTGGGCACTTGGGTTGCTTCCACGTCTTGGCTATTAGGAATAATGCTGCAATGAGCATAGGGGTGCATAAGTCACTTTGAATTGTTGATTTCAAGTTCTTTGGATAGATATCCAGTTGTGGGATAGCTGGGGGAACACATTTTTTAACATGGTCAAATTTCTTCTATGGCTTCTGAGTCTTGTGTCATATTGAGGAAGACCTTCTACATTCTGAGGTTATTAAAAATGTCTCCTCTCATTGCTTCTATTATTTTTTTTTTTTTTTTGAGGGAGATTAGCCCTTAGCTAACTGCTGCCAATCCTCCTCTTTTTGCTGAGGAAGACTGGCCCTGAGCTAACATCCATGCCCATCTTCCTCTACTTTATATGTGGGACACCTGCCACAGCATGGCTTGCCAAGCGGTGCCATGTCTGCACCTGGGATCGGAACCAGTGAACCCCGGGCTGCCAAAGTGGAACATGTGCACTTAACTGCTGCGCCACTAGGCTGGCCCCAATATTTTTTCTTTTTTATATTTTAATCTTTCATCCATTTGGAATTTTTTTTCCCCAGATAGCTACCCAGGTGTCCTGATCCTATTTACTAAAGATTCATCTTTTACTTACAGATTTTAAATAACATTTTAAAAAGCATATACAAAATTCTTATGTGTATTTGGGTTTATTTCTGGAATTCTTTTTTTCTCCTTTTTAAAGATTTTTTTTCTTTTTAAAGATGTTTCCTTTTTCTCCCCAAAGCCCCCCAGTACATAGTTGTATATTCTTTGTTGTGGGTCCTTCTAGTTGTGGCATGTGGGATGCTGCCTCAGCGTGGTTTGATGAGCAGTGCCATGTCCGCGCCCAAGATTTGAACCAACGAAACACTGGGTCGCCTGCAGCGGAGCGCATGAACTTAACCACTCAGCCACGGGGCCAGCCCCTGGAATTCTTGTTCTAGTCTGTTGATCAGTCTACTCATGTGCCTGTGCTACACTGTTTTATTTATCATAGTTTTGTCATATCTTTTAATATTTGATAGAGCCAATTACCCATTTATTCTTCTTTTTGGATTTATCATGGCTCTTTTTGCTTTTTCCATTTAAAGTTGGAAATCATCTTGTCTATCTTCCAAACACAGTTTGGAATTGAATGGAATCATTAAGTTTATAGGTTAATTTAGGAAGAACTAATACCTTTATGATGTCGAGTCTTTCTATTCAAAAACATGGTGCTTTTTTCCACTTGTGTAGCTGTTCCTCTAAGCCCTGTAGCATTTGACAGTTTTTACCACAGTGATCTTGCAGTTCTTATTAAGTATATTCCTAGGTCTTCTAGCTTATTCACAGCTATTATAAGTGGAGCCTTCCATATATCTGCTAACTAGTTGTAGCTTGTCTATATATTTTGATTTCTGCACAGTAATTTTGCAGCTAGCCACCTTTCTGAGTTCTCTTATTGTAAGTTTCTCCGTTCATTCTGTTGCATTTTCCAAGCAAACGGTATCATTTGTAAATAATGAAAATTTTACCTTTCCCCCCAATCTACATGATTTTCATATCTAAAATTCACTTTTCTTAAGATATCCTAATTACCCATAGCATCTGTATTCATTTTGTAGGGCTGCTACAAAATGTACCAACTTGTACAAAATGTAGCAAGTACCACAAATTGGGCATCTTAAACAGATATTTACTGTCTCACAGTTCTAGAAGTCAGAAGTCTGAAATCGTGGTGAAGGCAAGCCCACGTTCTCTGAATCTTCTTGGGGAGAATCCTTCCTTGCCTCTTCCTAGCTTCTGGTGGGGTGCTGGCTGGCAGTCTGAGTGCTCCTCAGCTCTTCAATCACTGCCTCTACCTCCTATGGTGTTCTCTCCTCAGGAGTCTGTGTGTGTCTCTTTCTGCTTATAAGGACATCAGTCACACTGAATTAGGGCCTACCCCAATGATGTCATCTTAATTTGAGTACATTTGCAAAGACCATATTTCCAAACAAGATTACATTCACAGGTAGTGGGGGTTAGAACTTTAACATATCTTTGGGGGGGGGGGACACAAGTCAATCCACAGCAGCAATGAAATGTTTTCCTCTTCTTTATGCATCTTGAAGACTAGAATTTACAGCAGGAATCTGTGGAATTATTTTTCTGTTTTGAGGAAGTATCTATGAAACATTTAAAGTTATACATAAAATTTGGTATGTGTATGCATTAGGTCGGGGAATAGGATTCAGAGCTTTCACGAGGTCTTCAGAGGGGTCTTTTAGCTCTTAAAAACTTACACCTTGCTTATGCAGATCAAAAAGATAATAAGCATTATTAAATCAAGTTCAAAAAGAATAATTATAAGTCTATTAGCTTTATTAGACTATAGATGATAATGAAAATCATCTACATTAATGACTTTTGTTTGGTTACCATATATTTATATAGTGTATTACCATTTACAAAGAGCTTTTATATACATTTTGTCTTTCAAGGCTTTTCACATACATAAGAAGTATATAACACTTAAATTTTAGGCACAAGAAAATAGATTGAGAGAGGTTACTCTCTAAGTGAAAAAGTAAGTAATGAAGTCAGTTCTCAGACTCAGGGATTAAAAAAACCCTCTATGTAAATATAAGTTTACCCTTTCAGAAATGGGATCATATTACACATACTCACCTGCAACTTATTGTTTTTCACTTAATATATTTTGGACATCTTTCCATGTTAGTACTTATGGGTTTATGTATTTATTTCTTAAACAGCTGCAACATATGGCATTTCCTTAATCTATTTATCTAATTCCTTACTGATGGGTATGTACGTAACTTCCAGTTTTTCACTACTAAGAACAACACTTCAGTGAAAATCCTTATGTGAATAAACTTTGTACATTTGTGAGGGTAAACTCCTAGAACTGGAGTTATTGAGTCAAATCACATAGCTACAATAAATATTTTGACAGTGATTAACAAATTGCCCTCTAAATAATAGCAATTTACACTGCTACCAATGGGGGGGAAGCGCCTGTTTCTTAATACTTTTGCCAACACAAAAATCTATGGCAACACTATTATCAATTTTATATTGGTAATTGATATTTTCCAATGCAATAGCAAAAAAATTTTGTTTTAATCTGCATTTCTTTCATTATTAGAAGAGCTGAGCATCTTGGAGTAGGGAAGTTCTTTCTAGACACAACAGGAAACTCAGAAATTACAAACAAAAAGTCTGATGAATGTAGCTTTTGTGAATTGCTTGCTTATGTTGTCTTTTTTTATACTGGGTTTCTTTTCCTTTCTAATTGATTTAAAGAAGTGTTTTTATTTTTAGAGATGTTATCCCCTTACCATATGTGTTACAAATATTTTTTCCAAGTTTGTTGTCTTTTTCTTTTTCTTCTTTCTTTTTCCAAGTACACTAGCCCTGAGCTAACATCTGCTGCCAAGCTTCCTTTTTTTTTGCTGAAGAAGACTGGCCCTGAGCTAACATCCATGCCCATCTTCCTCTACTTATGTGGGATGCCTGCCACAGCATGGCTTGACAAGCAATGTATAGGTCCGCAACTGGGATCTGAACCGCCAATCCCTGGGCCACCGAAGTGGAATGTGCAAACTTAACCACCGCGCCACCGGGCTGTCCCCCTGTTGTCTTTTTAAATGGTCTTTTGTGCCACGCAAGATATAGAATAAAAATATCCTGTGGCTTCTTTGTTTTGGGCTATGTTTAGAAAAGCCTTCCCCATTTCAAGGTTACAAATATATTTATTCAAGCAGTTTCTTTTTGGACTCTTACAGTTAATTTTTATATTTAAATTGATCCATCTGGAGTTTATTTTGGAATGCAGAAGGAAGTAGGACTTCATATTTATTATAAATGGCTAGTTGGTTGTTCTAATACCTATTATTCAATTAACCCTGCCATCTTTATCATATGCCCATTTTTATTGGGGTCTAATTCTGTATTCTACTGTATTCCACTGATGTTTTAATTAAAGAAGTTTTATAATACATATTAATATTTGGGAGGCACATCTTCCCCCTACATTATTCTGCTTTTCATAATTTTCCATAGTGCTTTTTTTTTTTGAGGAGGAAGATTAGCCCTGAGTAACATCTGCCACCAATCCTCCCCGTTTTACTGAGGAAGACTGACCCTGAGCTAACAGCTGTGCCCATCTTCCTCTACTTTATATGTGGGACGCCCGCCACAGCATGGCTTGATAAATGGTGCATAGCTCCGCACCCAGGATCTGAACCGACCAACCCCAGGCTGCCGAAGCAGAATGCGTGAACTTAACTGCTGCGCCACCAGGCCGGCCACATCCATAGTGATTCTTAAATATATTCTTCCAAATGAAATTTAGAATAATTTCGACAAGTTCTACAGAAAATTCTGTTGATTTGGATTGCATTCAATTTACACATTGATTCAGAAAGAACTGGTATTTTTACAATGTTGAGTCTTCTTACCCAAGAACAAGGTGTTTTAATTACTTTATTTAGTTTCTTCATAGAGTTTTATAGTATTCTTGAAGTAGTTTCTGAAAACTTTCTTTTTTTTGTTTTTTTTAAATATTTTATTTTTTTCCTTTTTTTCCCCAAGGTCCCCCAGTACATAGTTGTATATTCTTAGTTGTGGGTCCTTCTAGTTGTGGCATGTGGGACACCGCCTCAGCATGGCTCGATGAGTGGTGCCCTGTCTGCGCCCAGGATTCAAACCGACGAAACACTGGGCCGCCTACAGCGGAGCGCTTGAACTTAACCACTTGGCCACGGGGCCGGCCCCTGAAAACTTTCTAAGTATATTCAGAGACATTGTGCAGCTCAACCCCAAGGGGCACCATTTACACTGTGGTCAGTCAAATTAAGGGCCCCTACTTCTCTGTGTGATGGGTACTAGCAACCACGAGTTTGTTCCGATATTTAATTTGGTTATTGTGACTGTGATATTTTCTTTTGTTATATTTAAATTAGTTACTATGTTGACATGAGAAAGTTACTGATGCTTGAATATTAATTTTATAACCTGCTACCCTATTATACTCTCTCATTGTTTCTTAAGAGTTTTTCAGTTGATCCTCTTAGCTTTTCCAACTTATAGTCACAGATAAATAATGGTAATTTATTTTGAACATTTACCTACTGCACCGGCTAGCACTTCCAACAGAACATTAAACAACGAGATCATGAGTAGAACTCAGGTCACATCTTTTGACTTTAAGTCCGATGCTCTTTTTTAGGTAAATATTCAATCCACTAAACAGTTACTGAGCACCAATTACCTATAAAGCATTCTTCTATATGAGAAAGACATGGTAACAAGAAAAATAAATAGTTCAATGCCCAAGTTTATAATCTTTTCTCAGTCAAAAAACAGATCTAGAACCACAATAAATATTCAGCTGATAATTCTTATGCTCTTAAAACCTCTCCAGGAAATTCAGTATTCTATCCTACTATATCGAAATGTGACCCTAAAGAAAGATTATTCTCCAAGGACAGGAGGGTTTTTGTTTTCTTGGGGAGAGGGGAGTGGACCGAGCTGGGGCGAAGGCAGTGAATGGACAACGGGTACGCTTAATAGATATTTACCTGAAAGCCAAATATATAAAATAAACAAGGGGCTGAACACCACTCCCTGCCCTCCCCCCCCCCCCCCCCCCCCCGAAAACAGCTAGAAGCAGAGCTATGTGACAGCGCAAGTGATGTGACCTACAGCAGAGTTTAACCTCAGGGGTGAGGTATGAGAAAAGAAAGCAGGAATGAGCATGTTTTCAAGCATGTGAACTGCAGTCATGTGTAGCTACAATCTAGTGAGATGAGACAGCAATGTAATAAATGTCATAATAAAGTTAAGTATTAACACAAAGTGCTAAAAGTGAGAGAATGTTTCTCAAAAGAGGTGACTCATTCATTTGGCAAATATATTTGCGCGCCTACTGCATGTCAGGCCCCAATCTAGATACAAATGCTGAATAAAGACAGGGTCCCTGTTCTCAAACAGCTTCCCGTCCACTGGGGGAGGCGGATGTTAGTCACGTGAACATAAATACGTGTGTGTATATGCTATTAGAAATTGTGACAAGTGCTATGAAGGAAATACCAACACTGAGAAAATAATGAGGTGACATAACTCAGATGTGGGGTGTCCGGGAAAGGCTCTCTGAGGAAGCAGCCTTTCTGATGGAACCTGAGGGAGGAAGAGGCAGAGTAAGGGGCATACCAGGCAGAGGCGACTTTCAGTTTTGGATTATAGGACAAGGCAGCATTCTCTCCCCTCTGATGAACACGGGGGACAGAGAATCCGGCTCATGCAAAGGCACGGAAGCACGGGGTGACAGGTGTGAGGAACTGGAGCACCGTAAGGGAGCAGAAACGGGAACACCAGGGAGAAAAAGAAAAAACGACACAGATATGAGGAAGGCGGAAAAGGAGAGAACGAGAAGTTCGGTACGTGTTGAGCGTTCACTACATGCTTCCTGATATACTGAGGATTCTTCTAATTCTAAAGAGTAAAAAGGATGGTTCCTCCTCAGTAAACTCAGAGTCTGACTGGATTGATAACAGAAACATTCTCCTTTTAAGATCTGCTTTCGGAGAATCCTCCCGACCCTGTCCTAGACTAGATCTTAATATCACAACCCGTATTTTTACTTTCCCAGACAGTAACTCTTATAATGGACTTTTAAATTAACAAATGCATCTTACTTCCTGTCACAGGCCTCCAACCACTACTTGACAGAAGCCTCGGGCTAGAAATCACTCAGCTTTACTGGCTGCTTCTCAACAGCCCAATAATGTTGATGAGGCTCTCCAGAAGGTAATGAGAAGTATTTTTCCTTATGCATAAGCAGCACATTAATTTTTTCTTTACATACAGCATACCAACTCTTTTTTTCAATTTCCTTTTCTCTCTTTCCTGTTTCAGGTTCTCAGATAGAAAAAGCTGAAACTGTTCCTGAGGCTATTAAGTTGGAATGCCCTTGCTCTAATCTCTAAAGAGTCAAACCCACGAGGCTTATTGGGCTGCTCGGACCGGCAGTGACTGAACCTCTAACTGGAGGAGCTGAACAATGAAAAACAAAGCTGGCACAAGTCCTGGCTACGAAAAGTGATGTCCTAATTTGGGTGCAGTTCTAAGAATACTCTAAGTAATAATCCAGCTGGCTCTGTGTCTATGAGTGACAGAGCATCACAGCCTTGTGATAACGGATTCTCTCATTTCTCCCTAGATTTTTTCCCTTATTACTATGGTTTGGAACCCACATAGAGTCTTAGACAATTAAAACAGCACACATGAGTGTGTTTATATGAGGAGGTGGGAGACAGCAGTGAGTCTTTTAAGGGTGGGGCCGGAGGGATTGGGCAATAGGCAGAGGTATTTATTTTTAAGTGGAAAAAGAGAGCAAGTCTCTCGATACCACCAGCCCACTGCCAAACTCAGGCAGAACCGACCACCGTTTCTTCTTGGCTGCTACCATTCCTTGCGCAGCATGTCAGCTGCGTGGAAGGAGGCAGTAGAGGCTGTGCGGTGTGGGAGCGTGCCCAGGAGACAGGGTAAATCGCTGCTGGAGCATGGGGTCCCAGAGGAGACAGGAGGGACTGACTGCAACAGCAGGGGAGAGAAATCAGTTTTGAAAAGAAGAGATACTGTTCCTTTGATTCTAGAAGAAAAGAGTAATAACGGCTTCAGACAGAGATAAAAATGCAGGTATAATTTGGAAATTGAGGGAGGTTCATGCCTAACGGCAGAGATTCCCAAACTTCCTTGGTTCTTAGAGCCCTTAGCGTCTCAGTAGTAAGTCGAAACAACCTAATAACTATCTGTTCCTAATAATTTAGCAGCTGTTTGAAAAATAAATTGGGCACTGTACAGAGTCTGCTCTAGTTTTAACAGCATATACAATTCATCCATTTAAAGCGTATAATTCAGTAATTTTTAGTATATGCAGAACTGTGCAACTATCACCACAATCAATATTAGAACATTTTCATCACCCCAAAAAGAAACCCCATACCTATTAGCAGTCACTCCTCTCCCGTCTCTAGTAGGCAACCACCAACGTATTTTCTGTTTCTATAGATTGGCCTGTTCTTGACATTTCACATACAATCATGCACCGCTTACGTTCTGAGAAACGCATCATTAGGCAAGTTTGTCGTGTGAATGCCTTAAGAGTGAACTTACACAACCCTACACGGTATAGCCTACTACACACCTAGGCTATATGGAACTAATCTTACGGGACCGCTGTCAAATATGGGGCCTGTTGTTGACCAAAGTGTTGTTATTTGGCACTTGAATGTAAATGGAATCATGCAATATGTGGCCTTTTTTATTTGCCTTCTTTCACTTGGGATAACATTTTCAAGGTTTATTCACGTTGTACAATGCAACAGTACGTCATTCTTTTTTTTAATGGTTGAATAATATTCGATCGTGTGGCTATACCACATTTACTTTATCCATTCATCAGTTAAGGGACATCTGGGTTGTTTCTACTTTTTGGCTATTATGACTAATGCTGCTACGAACATTTGTCTCCAAGTTTTTGAGCGGACATATTTTCACTTCTCTTGGGTATGTAACTAAGAGTGGAACTGCTGAGTCATATGGCAACTGTTTAAACTTTTGAGGAATGCCAGACTATTTTCCAAAGTGGCTACACTATTTTACATTCCTACCAGCAATATGTGAGGGTTTGAATTTCTCCACATAGACACTACTCGTTATCATCTATCTCTTTTTGTGTGTGTGAGGAATATTGGCCCTGAGCTAATATCTATTGCCAATCTTCCTCTTTTGGGTTGAAGATTTGCACTGAGCTAACATCTGTGCCAATCTTCCTCTATTTTGTATGTGGGATGCTGGTAGAGCATGACTTGATGAACAGTGTTTAGGTCTGCACCCAGGGATCCGAACCCATGAACCCCGGGCTGCTGAAGCAGGCTGCGTCAACTTAACTGCTATGCAACCAGGCTGGCCCCTATTATGTCTTTTTGATTATAGCCATCGTAGTGAGTGTGAAGTAGCATCTCATTGTGGCTTTGATTTGCATTTCTTTGATGACATTGATGGTAAACATCTTTTCATGGGCTTATTAGCTATTTGCATATCTTTTTTGGAGAAATGTCTATTCAGATCCTTTGCCCATTTTACAATTAGGTTATTTCTTTCTTGAGTTGTAGGAGTTCTTTACATATTCTACATCCAAGTACCTTATCAGATATATGATTTACAAATATTTTCTCCCATTCTGTGGGTTGTCTTTTCTAGTTTTGAATTTTAAAAACACCTTTGGGGGCTGGCCCTGTGGCTGAATGGTTAAGTTCTCGAACTCTGCTTCAGCGGCCCAGGGTTTCGCCGGTTCGAATCCTGGGCACGGAGATGGCACTGCTCATCAAGCCACACTGTGGTGGCATCCCACATGCCACAATTGGAAGGATCCACAACTGAAAATACAAAACTATGTACTGGGGGGCTTTGGGGAGAAAAAGGAAAAATAAAATCTTAAAAAAAAAAAGCAACCCTTTAAATTTTAAAAAATACATGTTTTCTTCACTTGAATTGCTATCCTTCCCCTTTTAGTAATGTATATTTTAAAAATGAGTACAGGGGCTGGCCCTGTGGCATAGTGTTCAAGTTTGTGTGCTCTGCTTTGGCAGCCCAGGTTCGGTTCCTGGGCTCGGAGCTACACTGCTCTGTTAGTGGCCATGCTGTGCTGGCAGCCCACAGACTAAAAAATAGAACAAGATTGGCATGGATGTTAGCTCAGGGTGAATCTTCCTCAACAAAAAAAACCTCCCAAAAAACAAAAAAACACACTTTAAAAACCACTTACATTTCAGGGTATGTGTGAAATATTAAGTATTGCATCCATTTAATAATGGCTATTTAAGAAAGAATAAGATATTTTGTATAAGATAAATTTCTATCTAAAAACACCCTAATTTAGCAATCCTGGTGGTGTATCAGTTTTACCATTCTGCAAATTTGAGGCAGAAAGCAGGAGTGCTGTATTATGGACACCATGTCATATGATGTTTTCATATCCCATAACGGTCTTAAAAGGAAGGACCGAGTCATGATGTAATAGAATAAGCTCATCCAACAAGATAAATCTGAGAGATTGGTTACTTTACATAGTCAGTAAAGATTTCAAATGTGGTTCCTAAAGACACCCGTCTATGCCTATTTCTCTTTATGAGGTCACTGCGGCAAACACTCACTCTCCTCAAATTTTTTTTTAAAAACATGCTTTTCAGCATCTTAATGGATTAATCTTCGAATATGGAAAACAATGTTTGGCCTACAGTGAATACTCTAGATGAATTAAGTTGCAAAACGAAGGTATGCTCTAAGTCATCCACAAATATTCCTCTTCTCCTCTCCAACTTCCTGGATTGTCCCACTGTTCACACTCACTCCCTTGGTCAGGTATCCAGGCTTTAAATACCACCTATCAGCTAATGACTGCCAAATACTTGTGGGTAGCTCACATCTCTCTCCTGATTTGATTATTCAACGTGCCTCCTGGACATTTCCTCTAAATGCCTAATAGACATCTCACACCCAACATGTTCAAAACTGAACTGCTGATCTTCCTTTCAAAATCTGCTCCTCCCCAGCTTTCTCATCTCAGGTAACGGCATTTCCATCCTCCAATTGCTTATGCCTACTTTAGTCTTTCTTGACTCCTCCACTTCTCCCACAAGTCACATCTGATCCACTGGGAAATCCTATTGGCTTGGCCTTCTGAATATATCTAGGGTTCTCTAACCCCTCTCAATATCAACCACGACCACCCCTGGTCCCAGCCTCCACTGCCTCTGGCCTGGATTACCACAGTTAGCCTCCAAAGTGGCCTGCCTCTGCCACTCTGGCTTCCCTTAGTCTACTCTCAAACCAGCAAACAAATGGGCTCTGCAATGGCTTCTCTGCTCACTCTGCCCCAGCCAGCCTGGTCATTTTGCTATTTCTTGAACATGCTAGGCACACTGCTGCCTTGGGGGCTCCGCCATGACTTTTTCCTCTGCTTGGTCAGCTCTTTCCCCAGATCTTCCCATGGCCCACTCCCTCACCTCTTTCAAGTCTTTGCTGAAGTGTCACCTTCTCAATGAGGCCTACCTTGACTGCCATATTTTAAACTGCAAATTACCCAACAGACGCCCAATCCCCCTTATTTTCTTTTTTAAAGATTGGCACCTGAGCTAACAACTGTTGCCAATCTTTTTTTTTTTTCTCCCGCTTTTTCTCCCCAAATCCCCCTAGCACATAGTTGTATATTTTAGTTGTGGGTCCTTCTAGTTGTGGCATGTGGGATGCCACCTCAGCGTGGCCTGACAAGCAGTGCCACGTCTGCGTCCAGGATCTGAGCTGGCGAAACCCTGGGCCGCCGCAGCGGAATGTGCGAACTTAACCACTCAGCCACGGGGCTGGCCCCCAATCCCCCTTATCTCGCTCTGCTGCTTTTTCCTAGCACAATCACTACAGTACACAATTTACCTGTTTGTGTTTATTGTTTATCCTGTCTTCTCCTTGCAAGAATATCAACTCCGCAAGTGAGGGATTTTTGTTTACTGATGCATCCTAAAAGCTAGAACAGAGTGGCACATGTGGGTATTCAAATAAATGTTGGAGGATACAAAGAATTCTAATAAGGTCCCTCATATCCTTGAGTATGCATGCATTCTGGTTGAAAGGGAGCATGTACATACTAAAAGGTAAATATCAATACAAGATAATTAGCATTTGCTGAAAAATACCAAAAGAAGATAATGCTTTTTAGAATATTACACATGTCAAATAAAAGCTCAGGGAAGTGCCACAGAAGTTTGGAGAAGTAATTTTTCCATTTTGGGGGAAGGTAGTCACACCTCTTTGAATATCTGATGAAAGGTATAGACTTGGACGATATAGTGAACATGTACACAAAATTTTGAACACAATTACAAGGAGTTCCAACACTCCCTGAAGTCAGCCATGAACCTGAATTTGAGAACCCTTGGTTTCAAGTATGGTTTTATCACCCATGGCGTGGGAAAGGCTTGGTGAAGATGGGGCTTAAACTAGTTCTTGAAGAACAGGCTTCGAAGGAGAAAGAGGAGGAATGTCTTTTCAAGCAAGAGGAAGAGCTAAGGGTGAAGAGAGAACAGTTTGACCGGAACGGAGGATTTATGCAATACGTAAGAACAGGCTGAGGACTGCTTGGTGTATAACTTAATATGGATACTGCAAGTCATTGAAAGTTTTTGGGCAAGAGAATGTAAGATCCAAAGCACTGTTTTAAGAAAATTAATCTGGTAGTTGTTTATAGGAAGAAAGTTGAGAAAAAAGTGAAATTAATAAAATCATTCATGAAGCCATTATATAGTGCTTCAAGTCTGAAGAAACGGGAAGGGAACTGATAAGGTTTAGAGACTGATGAATTTGAGGTATGAATCTATTTTTGTTTTTGTAATGCAGATCTGCTGGTGATGAATTCTTTCAGCTTTTGTTTGTCTGAATTCATACTTTTTGCTGTTATAGAATTCTAGGTCAACAGTTTTTTCTTTCACTTCTTCTAAATAAGTTGTTCTATTGTTTTCTTTTTTTTAAAAGATTGGCACCTGAGCTAACAACTGTTGCCAAGCTTTTTCTTTCTGCTTTTTTTTTCCTCCCCAAATCCCCCCCAGTACATAGTTGTATATTTTAGTTGTGGGTCCTTCTAGTTGTGGCATGTGGGACGCCACTTCAACATGGCCTAATGAGCAGTGTCATGTCCTCGCCCAGGATCCAAACCCTGGGCTGCTGAAGCAGAGCGCATGAACTTAACCACTTGGCCATGGGGCCGGCCCATGTTCCATTGTTTTCAATCAGAAGTCTGAGGTCATCTTTGTTTCTCTGTATGTAACATGTCTTTTTTCTCTGGCTGCTTTTAAGATTTTCTTTTTATTACTGATTTTGAGAAATCTGATTATGATGTCCCTTGGTGTACTTTTCATGTTTCTTGTCCTTGAGGTTTGTTGAGCTTCTTGAATCTTTGAGTTTACAGTCTTCCTCAAATCTGGAATGTTTTTGGCCATTATTTCTTCAAATAGTTCTCCCACACTCTCTCTCCTTTCAGGGCCTCCAGTTACCCCTTTATTAGCCATCTTGAATTGTCCCACAGCTTTTTTTTTTGTTTTTTTGCTGAGGAAGATTGCCTCTGAGCTAACATCTGTTGCCAATCTTCCTCTATTTTATATGTGGGTTGCTGCCACAGCATGGCTGACAGGTGGTGTAGGTACGTACCTGGGATCCAAAGCTGCGAACCTGGGCTGCTGAAGTGGAGCACACTAAAGTTAACCACTACGCCATGGGGCCAGTCCCTTTGAATACATTTAGAAATGCCTGGTTTGAAACTGAAAATCAGAAATGAACTTTAGGTCAGGCTCAGTTATATAAATTTGGGTGTTATTTATTGAATCCTTGAGTGTGGAGGGAAAAAAACTACAAGAGAAAAAGTATTAAGAATAGAGATTATTTAAAGGCTTTGGATGGGACAAAGTAAACAGCCTATCATTATTGTGATCACAATAAAATATGCTGAATTTATACAGAATAAACCTTAATAGAATGCCCGAGGCATACAGGTATTATGGGTAATTTAAAGTTGTGGTTAATTGAGGGCTAATAAAATATTTTTGTTTTAATTTTTGCTTGCTGAGTTTTTTTTCTCCAGAAAGTATTATTATGCTTTCTTCCCTGCTGACAACTAGGAAACACAGCTGAATTATTTTTAGGTGATTCAGGATGTCACTATGCTTCAAGCTGATCATTATAAATACATATTTTCAATGTAAAATAACAGTTATAGGAAATTGGGGTAAATCCATGGTGACCATATAACACATCCTGGTATTTTAAACGACTTCTGATATCTATTTGCCTTTTAGGGATAGGCAGATAACATCAAGACAACTGTAACAAAAAACTTTAATTATTTTAAGGATCTATGAATTAAGTAGGATTCTCCTCCAGTGGTTTTCTGCCAACATGTATAAAACATACAGGATGTTAGTGTCAAATGCATTATTACATCACTGGCACAGTTTCCACTGGCATCTACTTCTTTCTAATACATAGACACTTATGATTCAGACTCCTCTTACTTTAGAGCGTACCTCCATCCACTTCTTTTGTGAGCCTCCAGCTATGATCAGAACTTAAAGGAATAGCTCATTCTTGGTGTAACAAATGTTGGCTTTCCCCTCCTGGAATTCTATCACAATGTTTCTGTCACTTTAGACACCTTCTTATTCTAGTGCAACATGCCAAGAAACCCAGGTATAAAATGGTGATGGTTTAACCTTACTTCAACACGCGGGCCGGTCCTTACACATCCAGACCTAGTACAGTATATGCACACAACTATGCCTGGTAAACAATTTCGCAGATTTCACTTGAGCCTTTTTTTTTTTTTTTTTTAAATCAATGGCCTCTAACTTTGTCAAGAGCTCAAACTATTGAGCAAGACAAGTGAATCCTGCTGAGATTCACTCTCCGGTTCCCAAAGCCATTCCCTGCCCCGCCCCTCCCCTTTTCTCTAAACACCTGGTAAAGACAAACAAGAAACAGAAGTGCCAACAAACCTGCTTTCCTTAAAATTAGCCAACGCTCACTATAGACAGGTATTCAGTCAGATACGCGACTCGCAAATACATATGCTGTGTATCTCTACACACCCCTCTTCCACACCCCGCCTAAAAAATCGACGGTGAGGCGGAAAATTGGGGTTCTTCGGTACCGTCTCAGAAACCGACTCGGGGGACGCAGAGGGGCTTCCCGACCCGGGCATCCGGACGGTGGTGCAGGGAGGCCGAGGGGAGGTCCCGGGGGCGGGGAACCGCCCTCTCCCAAAGGCAGAACCTTGGGGCTCCGGCGCTCCACTCGCAGTACCCCACGTGCTGGCCCGAATGGGGTGGCGGCCACGGCGGCTCCCTCTCTCCGCTCCTTAGTGTCCCGAGGTCCCTCAGGGCAGAGCCAGAGGCAGCTGAGGAGGCCGCCCCGAACTCACCTCGGCGCTCCGCACCGCAGCCCCGCCGCGGCGTCCCCTTTCCCTCTCGGCCCTGGTAGCCCACCTTCAGGCCGGGCGTGGATCACTGGCGCCGCAGCGGGGCCGCCCCGAGGCCTCGCCCGGGGGAGGAGCCGGCGGACGCCCCTCCACGCGGAGCGCGCCAGGTGAGCACGCGTGCGCAGTCGGGCCGTAAACAAGCCCGCCCCGTCCCCTCGGCCGGCCCCCGCCGGGCCGGCTCGCGGGTGGGAGGGGCCAGGAAGAAGAGGCGGGGGGGGAGAGCGAGAGCCCGGGACAGCGCCTGCGCGGTGGGCGTGATCCGGGCACTTAGGGCAGGATGAACGCTGCTTTCCAAGATGGCGACGGAGGGAGGAGGGAAGGAGATGAACGAGATTAAGACCCAATTCACCACCCGGGAAGGTCTGTACAAGCTGCTGCCGCACTCAGAGTACAGCCGGCCCAACCGGGTGCCCTTCAACTCGCAGGGATCCAACCCTGTCCGCGTCTCCTTCGTAAACCTCAACGACCAGTCTGGCAACGGCGACCGCCTCTGCTTCAATGTGGGCCGGGAGCTCTACTTCTATATCTACAAGGGGGTCCGCAAGGTACCGACCCGGGCGTCACCGGGGCCCGCCAGCGGCGCTGGCAGAGGCCGGGAGCAGGGCGGTGACAGCGGGGGCCAGGGTGACCGATGGGGGTGGCCGTCGCTCTTACTTTTGAGTGGGCCGGTAACTCCACTGGGGTGCTCCTGAGGAAGGGGGATTCAGGAGTGAGGAGGGTGGTGGCGGTGGTGTTTCGAAGGGGTGGGGGCGGTGGGAAGGGACCGTGGAGTGCGGGGTTCCGGCTGGGAGGCCCTGGCAGGGGCTGGCTGCCTCGTCTCCGGCAGGGTCCGTCAGGCTCTGACACGGCCAGGGAGCGGGCCTGCGAGTCCCCGGAAGAGGTGGGGTGGCCGTCTTGTCTGCGGAGACAGCCTCGCCTCCCGGGAGGGTTGAGAGTCTCGCTCTGGGTTGGAGAACAGGGGCGCGGGGCGGCTTGGGAAGGTCTATAAGGCGGAACCGGGGCTGGGAAGCGGAGGACCTGAGACTAGGTCAGAAAGGACCTGGTCGGCACCAAGGGCTACTCCACCTGCTGCCGCACTGACACTTCTAGGAGCCTCTCCTCTGGTGTTAACACTTTCTATTTCCAAAAACATCCGAGGGAGGATGGCTGTCACTGTTTCCGCCGAGGGAACCTTCTCCTGAGAGATTGTTAAAGAGGGTCATCTTGTCCCTTATAGTATGGGAAGGGCTGTGTGCTACACTTGGGAGGTCGAAATGATGCTTTCAGTGAACTAAGCTGGTTTCAGAGAGGGGTTTTCTGTGAGCGTGCCCAGGTCAGTCTTGTCCAACAAGTCTGACTGTGTCCCGAACAGGGAGGGATATGCCTTAAAAGCTGCTTTACGAGAACCATCCTTCTTTGCGGGCGACTTAACAGCAATTCTGTGAAGCATGTAATCATCCTTTAAAAATATCTCTTTAAAAGCAGCAATTTGTTAGAGTTTTCTTTCGTTGGCTACGTAACTTAGTTCTCATTGAGAACTGCTTACATTTGAGATAAGTGGTCCTTGACTTGACTGTTGGAAGAGTCAGGAAATTAATGCACCCCACAGCACCTAGGCATGGGAAGAGGCGGTAACAAATTAACTTATAAATGTCTCATTAGTGTGAAAATAGTTGTATGTAGCGAAGAGTGAACATTCTAGGATTTCATATATCCAGTTCCAGTAGAGTTGCTTGGTTACAAGAACTAAGGGTGTGGCAGTGGTATCTAAATGTAGCAAGTTGTCTCATTTGTTCAAGGTGAATGTTTTTTGTTAGTGTTTATGCTAAGTGTGCTACTGTGTTTGAGGTGTGCTCTTACTGAAAATAAATCGCTTGACTTTATTTTTTTTCCTTCGGAATTGGGAAAGTGTGAAGTGGTTAGTAGTCTAGGAGCTGAAGTTTTAGACTACTCCCACTTTGTCACTGACTTGTTGGGTGACCTTGGACGGATTATTTAACTTCCATCTGCACCTCTTTATTTTTATGTATTTATTTTTTCCTCTGCCCATGATTTTTTCTTTTTATTTATTTTTTGAAGAAGATTAGCCCTAAGCTAACAAATTCTAATACTCCTCTTTTTGCTGAGGAAGATTGGCCCTGCGCTAACATCCGTGCCCATCTTCCCCTGTTTTTATATGTGGGACGCCTGCCTCAGCATGGCTTGGTAAGCGGTGTGTAGGTCTGCACCTGGGATCCCGGTGGGCGAACCGGGCGGGCCCGCTGAAGTGGAATGTGTGAACTTAACCACTGAGCCACCGGGCAGGCCCCTGCATCTCTTTAAAAAGAGACTATTGCAGTGTACACTTTGTAATTTATGGTATAATGACCGTAATGGACTTTAACGTCCTGAAACACTCAGTAGATGTAAAATATAGTTAAAATAAGCACTAAGAATAAGTGTCAAACAGGAAGCTGCTATCTTGACATTCATACTAGGACTGAAAGGATTAGCTTTTTCTCTGGAAATAAGTTTAGAATTTTAAGCTATTAAAATTTATTTATATAAAAATTTGAAAAGTGCTTAAAAACCAAATTTATTAGCAATTACTAGCATAGGCATTACCTTTTTTTTAAAAAGGGCTCCTTGAAAGCATATTACTTTGAAGCATTCTAGTGGCAAACCTTATGTGGATCTGGTAGCCCTGGTATGTATCCTAAAAACCTGTCTCTTGCCTGGAAGTATCATAATAGTGTTCTCTTTTAGTAGGCTACTATTCAGTGAAGGGTAAAACTAGGAGAGCTTTTCAGAACTGCACTAAAAAAATTATTTTAAACAAGACAAATTAAACATGTAAATTTGCCTTTAGCTGCATCGTTTATTTGAACACTAACTTTTTTGGTAAAATTTCATTTTCATGTGGTAATATCTTGTAAATACATTTGCATCATATGGTGGACATTTCAACTCTTCTAGCCAATGTAATTTTTAAAAAATTTTCTTTTACATGAATGAGTTTGCATTTATTTATTGTTATTTCTGAGTAATGGTGATTGTTTTTGTGACTCTATTTACTGATTTTAAAATACAGAAAATAATTTTTCTTAATCTGAAAAGGATTAGGAATCTGAAAGGGATTAGGAATTATAAATCTGTTTTTGATTGTTGGTCATTTTGACTGTTTTTTTTCTTTCCGTTTTTTCTTTGGGACATATAAAGTTTTACAATTATTCGGATCATTTAGAAGGTCTAATTTGGATGAATACATTCAACTTAAATCTGAGTGTAAATTGAGTGGAAAATAGGTCTGTTAAAAAATTTAAATCATGAACTGTGTGCTGCCATTCCTGAAAGAAGTCCTGAGGAAATGGAGCGGATGAGGAGGTAGTCTAAAATCTAAGCTGAGGAGTGTAGTCTTGGCCCTTTTATAGCATTTACAGGTCAGTTTCTAGAGCTGGAAGGGACCTTAGAGTTTATGCAGTTTCCCTCCCTAGGAGAAAACCAAGCTGGAGAGGCTGTGCAAACCTCTGTTACAGTGTTTTTCTTGTGGTAAGGAAAATGAAACACAGCTGAATCTAAAGTAGCTGTCTTAGTGAGAAGAGGCTGATCAAGCTTTTTGGTCACACTGATACCATGTACTTGCAAGCACTTCAGAATTTACCCCGGCCTTTAGTAATGTATTATCTCATTGAATCTTGATAACAATCCTGTGAAGTAGATGAAAGCATCTTTTCATAATTGAAGTTCAGAATGGGGTTTCTTGTGTGAGGAGACATAGTTTTGTGAATTTATTTTGCTTAACTAAAGATAATATGAACTTTGATTTAATGCTGACACCAATCATTTCAACAAAGATTGGAGTGACTGCCGTGGTGATAATTATGCTGGGCAAGGCGATGTGCACTGTCCAAAGATGAGTGAGACCCTGTCCCCCCCCAAAGAACCTGGAACTGCGAGTTCTCAAACCTCCTTTTAGCATGCTGTGTTTCCCTCTTTTTAAACAAGAGGCTATTTTAGGATAAAGATTCTAAAGCTAACTGGGCTTATTGGATCAACCCTTCCATTTTATGGAAATCTGTTTTTACGTAAATGTGAATTGCCACCATTCATGTCTCAGCTTAAACGTTACTTCCTCAGCAAATCCTTCTTTGAATCCCCAGGCTAGATCAGTTTTCCCCATTACACGTTCTCATAGCATCCTGTACTTTGCCTTTCTAGCACTTTTCTCAATTTGTAATTCTCTGGGTGATAATCTGTCTCTTCTATAAAGAAAACTCCCTTAGGATAGGAACTTTTCTTTTCTGCTTTCTCTGTCTTCCTAGTGTCCAGCACAGTGTCCAGCATGGAGTAGGCCCTTACTGTTTATTTGTTGTGTGAATGACCAAATAAAGCGCCCACGTCCCTCTATGTCATACTTTAAAAGATCTTTAGAAGCTGAAAAACATACTCAATTTTGGGCCCAAAAGTAACCGGTACTTTTAGTAGCTCACATCTTTTTAAAGGCATTTAAAATTATTTTTAGAAGGTACCAAAGTTAGCGTTCTAACAATTGGGAAATTGTGTAGCAAGAGACAATGAGGTAATGGAAAGTAACCAAATGGTGCAGTTTACTTTTGATCTGCTTCTCTTAACCAGTGTTACCTCCCGGACCTATGTACTAACGAACAGCTTTTTAAAACTGTGCTCAGAGTTACCTAACATTCAAGCTAAAGAACTCTCCGCCCCCCATCTTAAGATTCCAGGTCATAAATATACTGCCCAGAGATGTTATCGAAGTAATTCATACAATAGGTGGGAAGTAGATGTAGATGGCTTCCAAGGCCTTTTCAAGGTTATGTGATTGTGTGTCAATAACAGTTTTTTTAAATTAACTATTTTGAGAGGTTTTTTTTTTTTTCTTTTTTGCAGGGGAAGATTCACCCTAAGCTAAAATTGCCAAACTTCCTCCTTTTTTCTTCTCCCCCCGCCCCCCCAAAGCCCCAGTACAAAGCTGTGTATAGTTGTAAGTTCTTCTGGTTCTTCTATGTGAGCCACTGCCACAGCATGGCTGTGACAGACAAGTGGTATAGTTCTGCGTCCAGGAATCAAACGCGGGCCACCAAAGTGGAGTGTGCTAAACTTTAACCACTAGGCCATCAGGGCTGACTCTCGATAATTTTTTAATGAAAATAAATGTATCTTTCTATTGGGAAGATGTATTCTTGTCCTGGACTTACTTCCTGCTTCTTGAGTGGCAATTGGGAAGAGTGGGGTGTGTTGTGAAAGCAAGCTGAAAAGATTGTGATTCTAGGTCTTTATGCTAGAAAAAGCTTTGTACTCACCATGTTGAGATGAAGCTGGGGCCAGAAGAAGAGTCAGTTAGTAACAGCTAAAATATTTTTAGAGCCAGAGTTATCTGGGAAAGTAGTGGATTGACTCGGGAGAGGATGAGCATGCTGGACGGGAAATGTTCTGTCTCTTTGTCAGACTGTCGGCCTACCTGTTGGTGACTGAGGGACTCATGCTTTGTGTGGAGAGGGGAGCGAGATGCTCTTTAATGATTTTTTCCTTCAGACTAGTTTTAGATACTGGACTTCTCCAGAGAAGGTCATGTTTACACCCTTCTCCCCATTTGTGATTTTCACACCTCTTTGCTTCCCATTTATAGTTTAGAAAGAGGCTTGGAAGTCTAGAAGTTTTTATATCAAATTTACTTTGAGAACTTTTGTACTTAATTTAGTAGGGCACATGTGGAATTGAGTGGAAACCTGTATTTTTTTTCCATTGAGGGATACCTAATGGCTTAGGAAATATTGATAAAGATTTATTTATTTAACTATAGAATCTTATATACTGAGGGGAAAGCATCTTAATTTATCACTTAAAGCAGGCCCGAGAAACTTTCATATAACACCTTTGTTCTCTTGACCTTGAAGAGGAGAATGGTGATGAGATTTTCAAAGGCTCTGCCAGTGGATATGAGCAATGGTAAGAAACTCCCAGAATATGTCAGTGAAATCCATGAGATAGTCATGAATGTCATTCTTTCAGCAAGTATTTATGGGACATACCTGCCAGATATGAGGTACTGTTCTAGATGCTTAGTGCAGACAGAGTGTCTGCCTTCAAGAAACTTGTCACCTATATTTATCATCATTGAGTTACTCTGATGACTTAATTTATTTAAGTATTTATTGTGCTTTGGTAGAAAACTTGAGCAATAATCAAAACATAGTGGATTTTGTCACTAACTAGTTTGGCTATATGCCTAAAGAACCTTGTTTTAAAAATAAATGTGAAGATTTTTCTAGTCTGGTATTTGATGTCTTAGAGAACAATTTTATTTATATTTCAGTGAGGCTTATTTGTGCAGAAATATGAAATGTGGTTTTCCTTGGTTATTTAGGAGTAGACATCAAAAATAGAAATCTAATTGGTAGACATTCTCACTTTTCATTTTCAGGACATTTAAAATTATCTGAGAATATCAGTGACAAGTTATCTTATTCTCTGAACATTTGGCATCTATTTTTTATAATAGAATATGAGGTATGTCTTACTTTAAAAAAAATAATCTTCATTCAT
Organism: Equus quagga; assembly: GCF_021613505.1. Lineage (NCBI taxonomy): Eukaryota > Metazoa > Chordata > Mammalia > Perissodactyla > Equidae > Equus > Equus quagga. Next base: position 42,370,241 of record NC_060286.1, read on the forward strand.
CAAGTGTTTATTGCAGAACTGTTCTGTGCAAGGCATTGCTGTCTATTGTGGGTGATGGGAAGGTGCATTAGGACGCTTCCTGGTTGTAAGGAGCTGTATTTTTGTTCTGATAATTGTAATAGAAAGCAGAAGCTGTGTGCTCTGCACACAGCATTAAACTATACAAGTATCAAGTGGAATTAAGGAGTGAAGGTGAATAGAGGATTATTTCTCTGCCTAGTAGGAAAAGAATATTGAGTTGGATTTCAAATAGATGATTTGACCCAAAATATGTACAAATCACAGTTTTATAAATTTTAAAACATGTAGCCTTATATTTCTAATTTCAGAAATGCTTTATCTTCATTTCTGATTGAGCTTTATTTGGCATTTGCTCTTTTAGCATTTTTCTCAACTTCACAGCTTCTCTGGCAATTGGTAATTTGTAAGTTGAATAATGTTTTGCATTGTTAGTTCTATTTTGTAATATGGATTTTTAAAAAGTAGGGTATATTGTACTAAAAGCAGCCAAGTCAATCTGTACTACACTTTATCTTATTTTGTAGCAGTTGGAAAATGTACTTGAAACTATAGATGTTATATGAAAGAAGCAAGAATCATTCATGAGGAAGGAATTTATAAGGTTTTTATATTTTAAAAGTAAGAATAGGAATACTTTAACATATTCTCAAGTGACCACACTGTGGATTATCCCTGTGACCTGAAGCTCTTTCTCCTTTGGTTGGTTCACAACCAGCTCACTGCTGTGCTGTGCTTTTTTTTCCTGCTACAGCATAACCGATACAGGTGCTCGTTCTCTACTTTGATCTTCTTTTCAGAGGCTCTGTCTTATCTTAATGTTTCATTTAATAAATATTTGAGTGGTTTTGTGTGAAAAGCAGTGTACTAGACTATGGGAAATCAACAAGTATGAGATATGATCCCTGACCTTGAGAGGATTATCATCTAACCATGGAGGCAAGATATTCACACACTCATTCATTCTATCAAGATTTATTGAGGGCCTGCTCTATGTTGTTGTTGAGACAGAATCTCTACCATCAAGGAGTTCACAGTCCAGTGGAATCATAAATGGCTTATTCATCCAATTAACTTTTATTGGACCTGTAGACCCAAAGAGAAATAAGATATAGTCCCTGGCTAAAGTGCCTATACTCTAGCAATGAGATGGACGAGTAAATAGTGGTGAGATGTACAGACAGTGTCTGCTGTTTTAGACAGTATTCGCTCATTAGGGCTTCTTAATCTGAATAGAATTTAGGGGGTATGTCAACCTAGATGGGGAAAAGTAGTTTACATCTTTATTTTTACAACCTCTAACTGAATTTTAACGTGTCCTTTATTGATGAATATTGGCAACAAATCACAGTAGTAACAGACCTGTGACTTTACCAGTGAAAATCACAGATGTTTGCCTGTCATGTTATGGTTGTTGCAGCCATATCAGATATCATTTACACTCATCACTACTTTGAGATTACAGTAGTTAGTGGATCTGCTGTTAGAGCTTGTTATTCAATGTGAGATAAACTTTTAAAAATCCTGAATTTGTTTTAGTACAACTATTTTAATATAACTGATCTCTTTTGTAATCTTTTGTATTTAAAAATATTGTGAGAAGGAGTCCATGGCACAGAAAGTATAAGTGCCCTGATTTAACTAAGTCTTGGCTTGCCTTCTTTAGTGTCATATGTGTGGCTGAATGTAAGGAAGGTAACTGGTTTCTTCTGTCCTGTTAAGGGAAACTTTTAGTTTCTTGAAGAGGTCTCTGGTACTTGTGGTGGTTTTTTACTCAGCAGTTAATTACCTAGAATTCTAAGTTGGCCATGCCGTGCGCTTCTTTTCCTTTTCTTCCCGATCATTGTTTTGCCCTTGCTCCCCGATAGAGGGAGGGATGCGAGAACTACTCTGCAAGATTCTTTGCCCATTAAGTCCGGATAGTAGATGACTGCGATGGAACGTTTGTCTCGATTGCAGTGAGAACTTAGGGAGGCTTTCACAAGGTCGCATTTGAACTGAATCCTGATGAGTGAGTGGGCTGAAGCGGGAGGGGATTCTAAACAAGAGAAGCAGAACCCAAGGCCTAAGGATATGGCATTTGATGGCTGCTTCTGGACTCATGAGCTGCATTGTGAGGGTTGAAGCTTCTGCGAGGTTTGGGAGGATAGGGTTATCTTCCTTAGTGGTGATCATTTAAATGTTGGTTATATCCTAGCTTCCAGAACTCTTAGTGTGATTTTTAAAAAGATTTTTTTTTTAAGGCATTTTCTTTCTTTTGGTGCTACTTCTGAGGTAATGTACTGCATTAGTACTTTATCCTCCTTTGGGACTCTTAGTGTATTACCCTCTTTCAGGACTCAGTCATCAGATTGAATCAAAAGCACCCCTCTTTGGGCCCTCGTCACCTCCGTTTCTCAGTGATTTAGCTCCTGCCACACTGCCACTCTCTTCAGCATACCCTTGTCTTAAATGCTGTGGTTAATCAGCATAACCCCCGGCACACGCTCTCAGTTCTAACTCGGGCTAAATTGCATCCTACAGCAAATGTGTTATTTTCTGTTTTAAAAAAAGGAGGGAAAAAATCCTTTCTGGCTCCCACCCACTCCCTGTGGGTCTTTTGCCTGGGGCAGCTACTGCCCTATTTCTCAGCTACTCCTTAGAGCAAAGCTCCTCTAGTTGTCTAAGATGTCTGGACCCTCAAAGTGTGGTCTGCAGACCAGCACCATCAGTGTAGTCATCCGGGAGCTTGTTGGAAGTGCAGAATTGAGCCCCACTCCACACTTACAGAATCAGAATCTACATTCTAAGAGGGTCCCTGGTGATTCACATGCTTACGAATGTTGGAGAAGCATTGGACTTCGCCAGCTTTCTCTGATTCTTTCACTGCCTCTTCAGACTTACTCCAGTCAAATTATTGTACTTTCTTGCCATCTATTTTAAGTGTACAATTCAATGATTTTTAGTAAATTTACCAAGTTGCACAACTATTACCATAATCCAGTTTTAGAACATGAGGGATTGTTTTTAAATTTAAGTTTGTGTAAGTTTCAGTTATGCTAGATGAATAAATCTAGAGATCTGCTGTATGACATAGTGCCTATAGTTAACAATACAGTATTGTGCACCTCAAAATTTGTTAAGAGGAAAGATCTCACGTGAAGTGTTCTTACCACAAAAAAACAAAACAAAGGGATACATGGAAGCTCTGGGAGGTGATGGATCTGTCTGTTACCTTGATTGTGGTGATGGTATCGTGGATGTTTGCATGTGTCCACATCATCAAATTGTACACGTTTAATATGTGGAGTTCTTTTATACTTCAAAATTTAATTTTGTGTTTAATTATGTAAATGTTTAATTATGTAAAACATTTATGCGGTTCCAACATCAGAACTATAAAATAGGGTTTATATTCAGAGAGGTCTAGCTTCCATTTCTGTCCTCCCCCCTCAGTTCCCTTCCTCTCTATAATCATTTTATTTGTGTTTGACTCATCCTTTTGTTGTTATGAGAATAAGATGACATTGGAGCAGAGATTTGAAGGAATTGAGGGAGTTTACTATGTATGGTATTTTGCATTTTGTTTTTTTCTGTTTAATGAAATATATTGGAGATCTTTCCATATTAGTAAATAGAGAGCATCTTCATTTTTTCTTACAATTGCTTTATACTCTATGCTGTGGATGTACCATAATTTATTTATTTTTATTTTTTTGAGGAAGATTAGCCCTGAGCTAACATCTGCCGCCAATCCTCCTCTTTTTTGCTGAGGAAGACTGGCCCTGAGCTAACATCTGTGCCCATCTTCCTCTACTTTACATGTGAGACGCCTACCACAGCATGGCTTGACAAGTGGTACCATGTCCACACCCGAGATCCGAACCTGCAAACCCCGGGCCACTGAAGCGGAACGTGCGGACTTAACCGCTGCACCACCAGGCCAGCCCCTACCATAATTTATTTAACCAGATGACTTGATCATTCTGTTTTGTTTTTTAAATTACAAATAATGGTGCAGTGAATAACTTTGCATGTATATTAATTTGCACATAGGGAGGTTTATCTAGAACTATTTCCATAGGAGGTGCTACTGGGTCATATGGTAAATTCATGTACATTTTTGATAGATATTAATCAAGTTGCCCTCCATAGGGAGAGTTGTACTGTTTTGTATTCCCACTTGAGAGCGCCTGTTTCACCACAGCCTCACCAGTAGAGTGTGTCGTCACACTTTTGCATTTGCTCTGATAGGTGAGAAATTAGTGTAATTTTTTTATTGTTTTTCCCTTGTGACAAGTGAGGTTGAACATCTTTCTCTATATTAAGAGCAAAATGTCTTTCTTTTTCTGTGAACTGTCTATTTCATATCCCCTGCCCATTTTTCTTTTGGGTTGTTGGACATGTTGATTTTTTTTTAAAAAAGGAGCTCTTTATGTAATAGGGAGATTAGCCCTCTGTCTGTGATATGAATTACAGATTTTTTTTCTTGCCAGGTTGTCATCTGTCTTGTAAGTTTGCTTAGGAGTATGTGTGTTTGTTTTTGCCCTGAAGAATGTTCATATTTTTTGTAGTTAAATTTATAAAATTTGTAAATTTTCTTTTATACATTTTTATAGGTAATTTTGAGCCCCAGTTTTATTGTGTGTTAACGAGTTGCCATTCTCCAAGGCTTAAATAAGAACTAAAAGATTTATGTCTTAATATTTGAGAATTAAGTTTAACAAAGTTTAAAAACAAAGTTTTAAACCTTTAAAACAAGTTTAACAAAGTTAAGCAAGAGATAAACATTGGAATGTGTGTAAAAGGAGCTAGTGGACAGTGATTTACTAGTGGTTTTTAGGATTTAGCATAACTTGAATATATTATAATATTAGGGATGTTTTGTTTTGCAGCTAACAGGAACCCCCCAACTCAAACTAGTTTAAAAGGGGATGCATTGAGTTATGTCATTGAAAATTCCAGCAGTAATGTGGGCTTCAGTCATGGTTTGATCAGGGTGCGAGCTCTGTTTTGCCAAGATTCTCTTGGTTCTGCTTTCCATCTTTGTCAGTCTGGCATAGGTGGCAAAATGGTGATAAAGGTTCTAGGCTTCACATTTCTGTAGCACAGGGACCAGAATGAGAGTCAGTATCCAGGATAATAATGAACAACTCTTCTAGTTACTTTCTCAGAAGAATAAGGAAGATTGTTTCACAGAATCCCCCAGGAAACCTTCTTTCATTGCCCCAAATTGGATTACCAGCCTATTCCTGTGGCCAAGGAAATATTATACACTGGTTGACCTGAGTTTTGGCTAACCCACACCTTTAGCAAGGGGATTGGATTATCCAATACCCTTATTGCTCTGGAGCCCAGTCTGGAGCTGCAGTGTGAGTAGATTCCAAACAGGAGAATAGATATAGATAGACACTAGGCAATCGAGACGTGCACACCACACTGAGAGTCTTAGACTGGGTTAGGTATTGGGGACCCAGACTTAATAGACACAGTTTTGCGCTCTGGAGAAGAACTCACGGTGAGATGGATCAGTAAAGCATGCAATACACTGTAGTGGGCACATTGAGCATGGCTTGGGCGGCATTGCACTCCTGCGTGGTTTAAAAACCCCTTTCCTTTGCTCTTGCTCTTTGTCTACTATGAATGTCCTCCCGCCTTTTCACACAACGTTGAAATTTTTTGTTTGACTCTCCAGCTCCTCCACTAGGCTATGAATCTTGGGGGCAGAAACCATCTTACTCATCCATATCTATCACGGTGCCTGTACGTAGTAGGCACATTGTGTTCAATTGCAAATAAATGAATTGGTTGAGTTTATAGTCCTCTAAGGATTTACTTGAGTAAATTAGATAATCTTTCAGACTCCCTGTCACAAGCCAAATATGGTGAGTGTTACTTAGCAAAGCTTACAGAGGTAGGCTTGCCAGCCCCTTTTGCATTGATTGAGAGGCTCCTAGAAATTAGTCACAACCTCGAATCTTGTGCTGTTAGAGTTCTTCGGGACTAACCCAGCAGGAGGCTGTCTAGTGTCTTGATTGCCTAGAGTGAGCTTTGTTTGGAAGCTACATTTTCCTTATTCTGGTGTCTTGGAAAAAAGTGCTCACGCTCTTCCCTTCCCATCCCTTCGTCCTTCTTTTTGCTTAATTCTAGGCATTGCACAGGTCCTTACATTGGTCTATTTTCCCCTCTTGATTTTGGAATAGGTGTACATGTAGCTAGCAAGACTGGGGGTAATATTAGCTCAGCTAATTAAAAATGGTGGGTGTTATGCTCAGGGCTTTCCGTGATGCGGCAGCAGTTTGCGTTTCGCAGGGAGCTCAGAGAGAGGGGTGCAGGTGGAGCTGGAAAGGCTTTGCAGTGTCCTGACTGCTACTCTGCAAAGTACAGCACTAGACTAGGCATAGGTCCATTTGCCACTCCTCCTTTGGAGCGTTTGTCCTTAGACTCATGCTGTCTTTCTCACGGCCATATTATGACTTCCTGGCTGCCTCTGCCCATTGAAGACTTTGGCACTGGCCTCACAGCCTTCCTTTCCCCTCCAGTTCCTGCCATCATCTTGGGTAGTTGCATGTCCACCACATGACCCATCAGGCACCTTGGCTCCTTGGTTTCTAAGCTTCCATGTTCACCCCCAGTGACCTTCTTTGGTCCACCTCTGGCATGCTCTCCGTAGTGACACTCTGGGTCTTGTCATCAGCTGTAACAGCTTCAGCTCCAAAATTACTAATTCAGATAGAAACAGTTATCCTTCTGCTCCAATGTGACCTTGGCTCCCACTGGTCTATTTTCTCCAGGATACTGGTTACTCCACTTCTTTGTGCCACATCCATTGGACATCGTGCAGCACACAACTTCCTTGACCTGTCAGCAGCATTTGACACAGTTGATTATCTTCTCTTTATTGAAACACTCTTTGTCATGAAACTTTTTTTTTTTTTTTTTTGAGGAAGATTAGCCCTGAGCTGATATCTGCCACCAGTCCTTCTCTTTTTGCTGAGGAAGCCTGGTCCTGAGCTAACGTCCATGCCCATCTTCCTCTACTTTATATGTAGGATGCCTACCACAGCATGGCTTGCCAAGCGGTGCCATGTCTGCACCCGGGATCCGAACCGGGGAACTCTGGACTGCCAAAGTGGAACATGCGCTCTTAACCCCTATGCCACTGGGCCAGCCCCTGTCATGACACTTTAATCTTGACTTACTTTCTCCCTTTCTGGCCCACATCTTTCTCACTACCTCACCTCCTTTGCCAGGTCCTTCTACTCTACCTAGTCCTTAACTGGATTTGCTTTTGACTCAATCCTATTCCCTTTTCTTTTCTCACTCCCATTATAGGTCTCTTACTGTATCTGTATCTTTTGTTCCTAAAATTATTTGTTTATGCCTTTTCTCCCCCCTCAAAAGGAAAAAGTAATTATTGCAACAAATTAATCCGGTGGATATTCCCTTGAAAGCACAATCCCTTTGTTAGGGCAATTAAAATTATATTACGTGTGCTCCAGCAGAGTTCTATCTCTGTCACTGTCAACTCTGCATCTTCCTTCTTGATAGTGACTTTTGCCATTTCCTTCTCCTGCTCCTGTTGTCTTTTGCTTTCTGGACCATCTGTCTGCTGTCATGGCTGTAGCCATCTCCTGGTTGGAACTGTGGCTCCCCTCTTCTGCAGAGCTGTGACCTGCTGCAGAGTGCTGGGGCTCAGGTTTCTGCTGCTCTCAAGCAGCTGCTGGGCTCAGTCACCAATTTGAGCTTCATCCCCTCATTCATATTTTACTTTTTTTCTTGAATAGACTTAGAAGAATTTGTCAATTAAAATTTTATTTCAAAGAATTAACTTCTGTTTCTTTGTTTTCTGTTTTGGTAATATCTGTTGTTATCTTTATTTCCCTTCTGTTTTCTTTAGGTTTAGTATATTCTTTTTCTAGCTTTCTCAGTTGAAAACAGATTTATCAGCATTTCTTACTTTTTTTTTTCTTGGTGAGGAACATTGGCTCTGAACTAACATCTGTGCCAAACTTTCTCTATTTTGTATGTGGGGCACCGCCACAGCATGGCTTGATGAGTGGAGTGTGGGTCTGTGCCTGGGATCCAAACCCGCGAACCCTGGGCCACCAGAGCAGAGCATGTCAACTTAATCACTACACCACCAGGCCAGCCTCTTACTTTTTAATGATGTGCTCAAGGCTGTGGAGTTCTCTCCAAGTATTGCTTTAACAGTCTCCTATATATTGGATATATGGTAATATCAGTGTCATTAAGATGTAAATATTTTGTTATTTCCATTTTTATTCCCTCTTTAACCTTTGTATTTCTAAGGCATTTTTTAGTTTCTATTCACGGTGTTTAATTTTGTTATTGATTAACTTATTGGCATTGTATGGTGATAGAGTGTTTTTTGATATCAGTTATTCGAAATGTTGATGAGCCTGTTTCTTTGTGATCTAATTAAAATGTCCCATGTATTTTTAAAAGAATGTATATCCTCTGTTTGTCAGGCTCAGAGTGACATATCTCTGTGTGTTCGATCAAGTTTTTAATGCTCACATTGTCCTTTTCTTTACAAGTTTTATGACTGCCTTATTTGTCAATTTCTGATAGATATATTAAATTTCTCACTGTGATGCTGGACTCGTCAGTTTCTCTTTGTCACTTTTTGCTTTGTGTTACACTCAGAGTTGTTCATCTTTGTGGATTGTTCTTTGTATTGGGATAGTGTGCTCTTCCTTAGCTCTATTTTTTGCCCTAAAGTCTCTTTTGAGGATTGGAAAATCAATTTATTTTTGTTAGAATTTGCATGGGATGTCTTTCTCTTCCCTATTTTCAACTTATTTATGAAGTTTTGTTTTTGATGTGTCTTTTTGGTCCTCTGGAATGTTTTCTCTTTCCTTGGTGTCCTGGACACTTATTCTCCTTACCTCCCTCCCTCCCCCACCTACTTTCCTTCTATTAGGAATTCCTCTTGATTTTATCTCCAAAGGAAATCTTGAATACATTTACGTTTGTTTTCATTGCCCTCACTCATCTCACCAATGCCTTCTGATTTCTTTCTGCTTTGCTCTTGCTCCTATCTAATTTATTTTCTATACAATAGCCAGAGTGATCTTTAGAGATGTGAATCTGATTGTCACTCCCAGGCTTAAAATCTTTCAGTGGTTCTTGTTTTTAGCATTAACAACAAGATTATTGACATGGCCTACTAGGCCCTGCATGAGCTGGCCCTTTGCTCACCTTATTATCCTCTCTCCCTTTTACTATATCTTTCTGACTCACTGGCTTCCTTTTAATTTTTCTAGCAAGCCTTGCCCTTATTGCCACAGATTCTTCTTAGATGCTGTTTCCGTTGCCTGGAATGTACTTCCACTCCGCAACCTTTCACCTCTTTAATTCCTCTTCCTTCAAATCTTAACATATGTCATTTTTGTCCAAGCCTCTTACCCTGACTCCTAGACTAGGTCGAGTCTCCTCTTACCCTCTGCCAGGTCATCCCTCTAGCACAGGTCATGATGATAATGTCCCTCTTCTCCCTGCCCCCTAAACTAGAGTGCACTCAGGAGGGCTGGTTTTATCTAATTCATTGCTGAGTTCCCTTTGTCTAGCTCAGTGCCTTTGATGCATTATAGGCACTCTATAAATATTTGAGTGAATGAATAAATTATGTGGCTGTTGTCTGTTTATTGACAATGGATAGATTACTGTAGTAAGCATATTATCTTGTATGCAGTTGGTATTTGATTAAATATTTTAAATGAATTAATCTCTCTGATCTTTGTCATTTGTGTTTTATGAGATAATGTATTTAAAGAAGAGCAAGCTGTTATGTGTACCCCATTTCTCTCCACCTTAATCCTCTCTTCCCCCTTCTCTCATACGTACTTCTTACCTTAGCACCGGCAACAGGTGGAGGCTTGAAAGAAAGCTGAGAAATCTGTTCAGGTTAAAAGGTTTTCTTAGAGAGGAAGTCTGCTAACCATTCAGATCACTAAAATAAGTTTGCCCTGTGGGAACTTGTCCTTCATTGGCAATAGTAAAAGAGAAACATTTTTTCTCCTTAAAGTTAAAAGTAGGGTATGTTCACGGTAGAAAATTTGGAAAATTCAAGGACAAAAAAAATCCCATATCCCACACTGTTAATATTTTGATATTTTTCCTGCCAGTCCTTTTTTGGTGCTCAGTTATATATTTTAGGCATACTTTAGGTCGCTAATACCTAATATTGTGCCTGGTGCAGTGTAGATGCTCATTAAGTATTTAGAGAATGAACTCAGGTCTGTGTTCTTTTCCACCGTAAAATCTTCTGCAGCTTCCTAATTTTGTGTATAGATAATCATTGCTTTTTGTTGGTGGTGTTCATAACCTGTTTTAGAGTAGTGGAGCTTTATATGCAAGTGTGATTTTTTTTTTTAATGAACCTATTAGATCATTGTAAAAGTTGCTTGGCTCAATACTTTGGAGTCACCCGTGGCTTCTTTCTTTTTCTCAGTCTACTTCCTATCCTTCAGTAAAGGCTGTTGGCTCTGCCTTAAAATAATATCCAGAATCTGATCACTTCCTACCTCTACCACTACTCGCCTAGTTGAAGGGAGCATCATCTCTCACTTGGATTATTACAGTGGCCTCCAAGTGGGCTCCCTCCCTCTACCCTTGCATCTTACAGTCTCTTCTGATGGCAACCAGAGTGATCTTTTCAACAAGATAGGTGAGATCATATTTCTCCACTGCTTAAAACTTTCTAATGCTTTTCCATATCATTTAGAATAAGGTCTGTATTCCTTATTATGATCTGGTGCTTTCCCTTTCCCCAAACCCCCAGTGTGATTTGCTTCCTCACTCCCTCCTACTCCGTCCATTCTGTTCCTTGAAGAGGAGCCCACCAAGCACATTCCACCCTCAGAGCCAGTGCACGTGCTGGTCCCTCTGATGAGAATCCTTTCCTGGGGTTGCCACAGAATTGGCTTCCTCACGTCTTCATATGTCTGCTCAAATGTGATCCTGTCAGAGAAATTTTCTATTACTCCTACTCAGAAAAGTACTACAATCACCCTTCCACCTCAGTCCCTCGACTCTGTTTTCCGAACTGATTTTTCTTCCTAGTGCTGACCACTCTGATACTTGTTGATTCCTCGTTTGCTGGCTATATCCCTCCTGAAGTCCGCAAGAGGAGGGATTTCTCTGTCTTCACTGCGGAGACTCCAGTGCCTAAAACAGCATGTAGCACATACAGTAAAACTCAGTGAATATTGGTTGACTGGATACTGAGAGGAGTTCCTTATCGCAAGTAACTTAGTGAGAAACTCTTCATTTAGGACATAGATATTATGATTTCTCATAGGCGTATTTTATTTTTTAAATAGGCAATAAATTCACATCGTTCAAAACTCAAAGGGCACGCAGTGAAAAGTCTCTCAGACCTTCTTCCGTAGCCACCCTGTCCCCCTAGTCATTCTCTTCCCTCCCCAGAAGCAATCAGTGCTAAGTTCTTGTGTACGTTTCCAGAGGTGGCCTATGGTTCTACGTATGAAATCATAGATGGATTCCTCTCTCCTTTAAAAAAATAGAAATTTTAGGGGCCGGCCTGGTGGCACAGCGGTTAAGTTCACATGTTCCGCTTCTTAGTGGCTTGGGGTTCGCCGGTTCGGATCCTGGCTGCGGAATGGCACCGCTTGGCAAAGCCATGCCGTGGTAGGCGTCCCACATAGAAAGTAGAGGAAGATGGGCACGGATGTTAGCTCAGGGCCAGTCTTCCTCAGCAAAAAGAGGAGGATTGGCAGTAGTTACCTCAGGGCTAATCTTCCTCAAAAAAAAAAAAACCCCACAAATTTTAGCATCTGCAGTGTTTTGCACCTTGTTTTTGTTTTACAAAATTTATTTTGGCGATTATTTGTTGTCAGTGTGTAAAGAGCTTCTTTATTTTGTTAACAGCTGCACAACATCCCATTGTATGACTGTACCATAGTTCCCCCTTTGATGGACTTTGAAGTTGTGTCCAGTCCAGTCTTTAGCTATTAGAAACTGTAATGCAGTAAATAACTGTGTATATGTATCATTTTGCCATGTTGCTAGTATGTCTGAGGAATAAATTCTTATGGGTGGAATTGCTGGGTCAAGGGACATGTGCATTTGTAATACTGATAGACATAGTCAAATTGCCTTCCACAGGTTGTACCAGTGTTACTTCTGGCACAGCATACTATTATTTGATCGTTGCCAATTTGACAGATAAAAAATGGTATAGTACGAGAAACATAAAACTACAGTATTATGAGTTAAGCATCATTTCATACATTTAAGAGTCACTTGTACTTTCTGTGAGTGTTCATGTCCTGTACTCATTTTTCTACTAGGATTTTGGTCTTTTTTTTTTTTTTTTAAAGATTTTATTTTTTTCCTTTTTCTCCCCAAAGCTCCCCAGTACATAGTTGTATATTCTCCGTTGTGGGTCCTTCTAGTTGTGGCATGTGGGACGTTGCCTCAGCGTGGCTTGATGAGCAGTGCCATGTCCGTGCCCAGGATTCGAACCAACGAAACACTGGGTCGCCTGCAGCGGAGCGCATGAACTTAACCACTCGGCCATGGGGCCAGCCCCCAAGGATTTTGGTCTTTTTAAAAATTAAAAAAAAAAAAAAGTTTTCTATTGACTTGGTAGGAGCTCTCTTTTGTGTGAGTTAGCCCTTAATCTGTGAGCTGAGTTGCGGACATTTGGTTCCATTTGTCACTTGACTTCAGATTTTGCTCGTGGTGGTTTTTTTCTAGGTAGGAATTTTTTTTTTTTTTTTTTTTTTAAAGATTTTATTTTTTCCTTTTTCTCCCCAAAGCCCCCCGGTACATAGTTGTGTATTCTTCATTGTGGGTTCCTCTAGTTGTGGCATGTGGGACGCTGCCTCAGCGTGGTCTGACGAGCAGTGCCATGTCCGCGCCCAGGATTCGAACCGACGAAACACTGGGCCGCCTGCAGCAGAGCGTGCGAACTTAACCACTCGGCCACGGGGCCAGCCCCTCTAGGTAGGAATTTAATTTAATTTTTATTTTTACAGTCAAATGTATTAGTCTTTTATGGCTATAGGTTTTGGGTCATACTTAACCCTCCTAACTTTATTTTTTAAAATCCTCTTGGTTTCTTCTTGTACTGCTGAGATTTTGTCATTTACATTTGATATCTCTTTGATATGGCTGAGATTTATTCTGGTATAAGATGTGAGATGGAGTTTCAATCCCCTCTCTTTTTTGGGAGGAGGAACAATCAGGATTTCTTGATCTTTTATGTCTTATATGAAAAGTAATCTGTCAGCAGTGTTTTCTACTGAACTCTTAGTGGTGAGACCACTGGGCCATGTCCTGTGTATTTTTCAGTACAAGTCATGGTTATCTTTGTCTTACCAATGCTGACCTAAAAAAAATGATCGAAATACGACCTATTGGTGAGCATTGTTTTGAAACAAATTTGGTAGAATTTTCAGTAGGTAAATAAAGATTAAGATTAGTGGGGCTGGCTGGTGGTGCAGCAGTTAAGTTTGCATGTTCCGTTTCTTGGCGGCCCGGAGTTTGCCGGGTCGGATACCGGGTGTGGACATGGCACCACTTGGCACGCCATGCTGTGGTAGTCGTCCCCCGTATAAAGTAGAGGAAGATGGGCATGGATGTTAGCTCAGGGCCAGTCTTCCTCAGCAAAAAGAGGAGGATTGGCAGTAGTTAGCTCAGGGCTAATCTTCCTCAGGGAAAAAAAAAATTAAGATTAGTAATAAAAAGTGCAGTGGTAGCTAATTAACATTGTGTACTACACTTAAAGAACATGTTTAGTACATTATACGAAACTAAAGAAGTAAGAAGTTTTCCTCTCTCATTTGAGTGACGTGTTTGAGGTCTTGTAGCTCCCTTAATTAATGCTTTGTAATGCCAAATTAATAAATAGTAGAGTTTAGTTGGGCTTGAGTCTCATGAGCCATATTTCTTATATCTAGGAGACTCCCTTTGTGGGCCATGATCTTGCAGAATGAAAGTGCTGAAGTTCTTGGCTATACTGATAGAGGGTGTTTTGGGGTCACCTGATGGTCCCTCACTGCTTTTGCTCTTTTCTTCCTATTTTCATGCCACTAGCCTGGCCTTACTTATTGTCCCATCTCTGCCTGCAGTTGCCGTTTTCACCGTGTGGCTGACTTTCCCAAGATATGTAATCGCTCACTTTATGGAACCCGTCAAATCCAAGCTGAGCTTAGTAAGCAAGTTAGCTTTCCAGTGGCCTCTTCAAAATCTCTCACCATTTTTCATGATGAGGTTTTCCCACACAGATACTTAACTGGCCAAGCTAACACCTTGTTGTCCCTGCACGCTTGTGGGTTTTTTTGATGAGGAAGATTGGCCCTAAGCTAACATCTATGCCAGTCTTCTTCTTCTTCTTCTTCTTCTTTTGTATGTGGGATGCCACCACAGCATGGCTTGGTGAGTGGCCTGCACGCTTGTTTTGTCTGACTGTTTTTCTCAGTTTCTTAAGTGCCATCCCACATGCTTGCCTATACCATTGTCTAAATATTTGACTTACATGTACAAAAACCGTCAGGCTCCTCTTCCTTCCTCTCTTTCCTTGTAGCAGTGGTTCTCTTATGTGTGATCCTCAGCCAGCAGCATCAGCATCTCCTCAGAACTTGTGGAAAGCAGATTCTGGGGGCCCCACTCTTGACCAGCTGAATCACAAACTCTGGGGGTGGTGCCCAGCAATCTGCATTCAATTAGCTGGGCACGTGATTTTGACGTGCTAAACTTTGAGAACCACTACCTTATAGGATCTAATTCAGGGCTCTCCTCACAGTAAACACTCAGTAAAAGCTTATTGGCTATTTAATTTGTAGATTTTATTAATAGCCATTGATTAATTTGTATATCATCACAGCTATCTTTTATTCAACGCCTACTCTATGCAGGGCCCTAAGCTAGGTGCTTTCCCCTCATGGTCTCATCCTCACAAACACTTTGCAAAATAGGGTGTGGTGTTTCCCACTTCATGTGTAGATGAGCAGGGGGAGGCTGTGAGGAATGGAGTGACTTGCCAAAGCTACCCTGGTAAGTGGCAGTGTGAGATTTTATCGAGGTCTGTCAGACTCAAAGCCCTTGTCCTTTCTAGGGTACACACTGCCTTTCGTATAAATCCTTGTTCCCAAAGAGTACATGTGGCTGTCGTGTGGTCGTGTAACAAATGGTTGTAATATCCATATCACTGGATTTCCCCCATTGTGTTCTTAACCCCACCTACTAAGCAGCAACATTTCAGCTTTTTTAAAAACAGAAACGTAGGCTATTTTATTTCTTTTTCTTAATATTCATTTATTTACAGTATGTCAGAGAAGTGGAATGTAAAAGAGTAGTCCAAATTTTTACATACAAGCCATCACATTATATGTGCTGCTCAGTATTTTTGTCTCAGAAATTAACTTGCACTTTCATTGAGCTATAAATTGGTATACTAGACAGCTCTGGCCTCTGAACTGACAGTATTTTCACAACTTTGAAAAGTTGTGCTACACTGAATTTAGTAAAATCTTAAGTGGCCGGAAAAAGTAATTTTGCTGGCTTTGCTTTTTAGTCCAGCTGTGTTATAAAAGTGAAGTGAACACGTATCTGCAGACCGAGCACTGCTTTGACCTAGGGGACAGTTGTCATCTCCGGTGACGGGAAAGAGCTTCTCATTTAGGCTCTATGGACATCCTCTTACCTCTTTGACCTTCCCCCTTCTCACTTTTAAGCCACCCCTCCCACGCATATTTATATACACATACATTTTTGGACAGGTAACTAAATAGAAAAATTATTTTATTTTTAAAATGCCTATGAGGAATCAAATGCTTGTTTCCATGCTAACTCACTGTAGTTCTTGGTTTGAATACATTTAATAAATGTAAATTGATTTTATTTACTTAATGATAATAGCTAATGCATAGTGCTTTGTGCTGGCAGTATTCGAATCATTTTACATATTTTAACTCTTAATCTTCAAGCACTGTATATGCTAGGAACTATTTTATTATCCTCATTTGCCCATTTTGTGGAAAGGCAACTTGTCCAGACGCCCAGGGCTAGGTACTGTAGAACCCAAATGAGAGCCAGGCGTCCTGGCCCCATGGTCTGTGCTCTAACCACTCCTCAAAGTGAAAAGTAGATTTTCAATCGGAGCTTTCTTTGTAACGTGTCACTTTACCAGTTTGAAGTGGTACACTATTCACTGTTTTTGTTTTCCTGGGTTGGACCTGTGTGGAGGGTGGGATTGACATGTGAGTTCACACAGAGAAAAGATTCAGGTCCTTTAAGAATGTTAAATAATTGAGTTGTTTGCCAGGGACTCAGGCAGAAGAAGCATATCCTGTGATGAAGGCAGGTGGCCTTCTGGAATGGGACAGTGCTGGGCTTGAATACCAGCCTCACAGTGCCTTTCTCAGCATCATCTTGCACCCAGACAGTCCTGGCTGGTTCTCTGGGCTTTGCCATGCTCTTCCTCCTTTGGGTCCTTGAATGTGCCATGGTTTCTTGCTGTCCAGTGTGCATGCATGTGGCTTGAGGTGCAAGAACTTTGTGAGAACAGCACGAGTACTCGGACTTTCTGTGGACAAGAAAATTTGGGGACATTGTATTATTGAGTGTCTCTTCAAATTTAATGACAAATCTACTTACAGTACTCTACATGAAGGAGAGATCTTTCTGTATCACCCTAAAGACTGCACTTTGGTTTGTAGCCAATGCTGCTTATGGGACCTGCTGGTATTTGGAGCTTCAGCTTTTGTCGTAACCATATGTACCTCCAAGCTGAGCTGCTGGCCTGCGTTTCTTAGCTTTACGTATCATTGCACCCTTGCTTAAAATTGCTGCCTGTTTCTGCTGTCCTTCTTGTATTTGCATACAAAATTTGCAAACATTTCTGTTGGTCAGAATTTTATTAGTGGGCATTTGGCTCTGCTGCAGAGGGAAGATTTTCCAGAAGGGAATCAGGAGCTTTGGAAGGAGCTGTGGGAGCGGGCTTTGGCCTTAGTTGCTCAGGACACAGCCGGCTTGAGAAATTTGAAGTATCAAGAAGCAAGCAACTTCCTTCCCCCTACGCAGTTCTTCCTACTCCCTTCTTAGCCTGGAGAAGGCTGGCAGCAGTTGGAATGTACCTGCGAACTTCGTGCCAACTAAATGAGTGTCATTTGGTTTATGCTAAGCTTAATGAGTTTTGCAAAGTCTTCTGTATTTCTTTACTCTGTGTTATAAATAATATAATTTCAAGTTCTGACAACTAGTTATTGTCTGATGGAGGAGCAAGAAGACCACAGATTAATGGAATGGAGACTGAGAAGTGAGGGCTTTAGGTCAGGTTACTCTAGTGCATTTCCTGAGTTTACTGGGTATAGTGCACTTAGAGGGAATAAGACCAGAGTTCCAAGTTTAGCTGCAGTGTCAATTGATTGTATGATTTTAGGCAGTTTACTTCTTTGGTCTTGAGTTGTAGCATCTTGAGAGCAAATGTGACTTTTTTTAAAGCTCCTCTCCAACTCCGTCTTCTGATTATATGAATATAAGATTTATGTTGCCTGCGTTCATATAGGACCATTGTATATAGATATTTATTATAGAATTATTCACACTGGGAAGTGAGTTGCTTCTTCAATCCACTTCTTTGTGAATAGCTTTATATTTAGCTTTTTAAGCTAGTAGTCCCGTTTTTAATTGTGTATGTTTTATTACATAAGGTAACGAATGGTAAATGCGTAGAGTGAAGTAAATGTGCAGTTGTTGCCAGTTGTTAACTTTCAGATTATGGTTGATTTCAGCCTTCAGTGTGGAGCTTCTTATTCAGTTCCAAGCTGGTTGGCCTGCTAACCTACATTTAAAATACAGTTCTGTTCCCACTGAAACTATGAATACAATACTCTCTCTCTTGAGCCTAATATTTTTATTTCAGGCCTCAAGATTTTAACTTTTAAATGCTAAAATATTACTGAATATAGAAAAACAAATTCCATTGTGTAACCCTTTTAGCTATTTCTTCTGTATTGAGGATAATTTAGGATTGAGTTTTCCTAGAATTTCTAGAAAAGCATGTGATTGGTGATAAATTCTCAGTTCAGTTCTTGTGAGAAAGATGGAGATTCAATTTTAGATCTACATTAGAGGAAAATTGGGAGGTAAACTTGGAACAGATTGGATTTCCCAAAGAGGACTGGGGGCGGGGGGGAGTTATCTCTGTTTGCCACTGTAGCAAATTAGGAGCACACAGTGAACCCTTCTAACACTGTAGAACTATTTGAAGAGTGACGCAGTAGAATCGGCCATGGCCTCCTTATCTGTCCCCTGAATGGTTGGCTTCTTTAAAGAATTTTCTTGGCCTTTCTCATCTCATTGAGTGACATCACTGGTGCCACAGAAACATTAATAACAGACTCCAGCCGTCCTAATTGGTGTGAAACTTATAATTTGGCCAGTTAAAAATATAGTATCACCTGTTGGTGATATATCATTCTGCTCATGGATTCACTTGATATAACAGTAAGCTT
Organism: Equus quagga; assembly: GCF_021613505.1. Lineage (NCBI taxonomy): Eukaryota > Metazoa > Chordata > Mammalia > Perissodactyla > Equidae > Equus > Equus quagga. The sequence continues at coordinate 42,388,747 of NC_060286.1, forward strand.
CCTTTTATGGTAAATTTTACTGTTCACACGGGACATATTTTTCCATGACCCTGTGCTAGGCTGTGGCACGCTTTTAGATGACAAGAATAATTTTGAAACAGATTCAGTAGTTTTTTTGCCCTATTTTTTTTTCTTTTCCTATTTAAAAAATTACACAAGTAATATATATAATTATTCACAAAAAGTTATAAATTAAGATAGGCAAAAAATTGTCACCTAAATACTACCACCCCCCCTTTAATAACCACTTTTAATATTTTGGTGAATGTCTTTTCAAATTGTTTTCTTTGCAAATATATACATAAAAATAAATATATGGCCCAAACAGAATCATACTTTTTTTTTTCCTGCTTTTTCTCCCCAAATCTCCCCAGTACATAGTTGTATATTTTAGTTGTGGGTCCTTCTAACTGTGGCATGCGGGATGCCGCCTCAGCGTGGCCAGATGAGCAGTGCCATGTCCATGCCCAGGATCCGAACCAGCAAAATCCCGGGCCACTGAAGCAGAGCACGCGAACTTAACCACTTGGCCACGGGGCTGGCCCCTATACTTTTTTTTAGTTATGGAAAATTTCCAACTTACACAAAAGTAGAGAGAATGGTATAGTGAACTTCCAGATACCTGTCCCCCAGCTTCATCAGTTGTCAACGTATGGCTAGTTTCATTTCACCTATTATTTCACCCTTCCTGCATTATTTTAAAGCAAATCCCAAACATTATATCTTTTCTTCTGTATTTTTTCTGTGATACATGAACTGTTTGGGGAAATAAAACCACATTTTCACACATAAAAAATTTACATTTGAACACTGTCTGTTCTTTGACAGATTTATAAGGATCTTCTTCTTTTTTTGCTGAGGAAGATTAGCCCTGAGCTAACATCTGTGCCATTCTTCCTCTATTTTTGTGTGTGAGTTGCTGCCACAGCATGGCTGATGAGTGATGTAGGTCTGGGTCTGGGATTTGAACCTGCAAACTCGGGGCTCTGGAGTGGAGCATGCCAAACTTAACCATTACACTACAGAGCTGGCCCCATATAAGGACCTTTTTTATTAACTTTCTTGCTTTATTCTGTAAGACATTCAAAATAACAATATACTGTTATTACTAACAATCTGATTACATTATGAATACAGTTTTAAAATTTCTTTGTAGTTGTTTTTGTCTTTAGAATCCTGTTTTTTTATTTGTTGCATTTCTCACCTAATGATATAGCATATAACATCCTTCTTTGCTACTAAGTAAATAGCCTCATTTTAAATGGCTACATGATATAGTTCCCCATTTCCTTTTTGGAACACGTAGGAAGTTAATGTTTTGTTATAAACAAAGCTGAGTTGACTGTCTTTGTACGTGTGCTTGCTTGTTAAAAATTTTTTTTCTTTTTTCTTTTGAAGAAAATTAGCTCTGAGCTAACGTCCACCACCAATCCTCCTCTTTTTGTTGAGGAAGACTGGCTCTGAGCTAACATCCATGCCCATCTTCCTGCATTTTATATGTGGGACGCCTTTCACAGCATGGCCTGACAAGTGGTGCGTAGGTCCACAGCCGGGATCTGAACCGGCGAACCCCGGGCCCCTGAAGTGGAGTGCGAGAACTTAACCACTGCACCACTGGACCAGCCCCTGCTTATTAAAAATTTTTGAAATTTAAGGATAGTATACAAAAAGGAATGTATATAAGTGTAAAACTCTATTAGTAGTTTTTTACGAAAGAGAATCAACCCCAGATTAAGAAACAGCATTCCTGGCCACCGAGAACCTCTCCTTGCTGCCCCTTCCCCACACTCCTCACAGGTAATCACTGTCTTCATGACCAACATCACAGATTAGTTTTGCTTATTTTTAAACTTTATATAAATAGAATTATTTAGTATATGCTTCTTTTATACCTGGCGTCTTTTACTCAAGATTATTTTTTGAAATTCATCCGTGTTTATTCTCCATGCATGTGTTCCATGAGTAGTACCCGTGTACAGCCCGTTATTTATCTAGCCTGCTGTAGGTGGACTTTTGTGTTGGGCCAGTTTTTGGCTATTATAAATAGTTTACACACTTGAAAAATATTTTCTAAAGGTAAATTGCTAGGAGTTGAATTTGTTTTTAAAGAAAAGGAGGCTTTTGCTACGTGTTGCCAAATTGCCCTGCATAAGGGCTGTGCCAGTTTATACTCCGTATTATACTCCTGTTTATACTCCTGTGGTAGTTAGGTGAGACCTACCTCTGCGTTCCTCTAGGTGCCAATCTTATGGTCCACATTTTGAAACTGGTTCCTATTGCGTTATGAGAGCTATACCAGTGCCTGGTATGTTTCAGGTACCTAAAAACACTTTTTTAACCTGGTAGGGAAAAAAACATCAGAAATGTTTGAGTGGCTGTTACTGAGGTGGCCTATAAGACAATTATGCCCTAAAAAGTTTTGGATTACTTGGGGAGGTGAGATATATGTGGCAGATGACTAACAGCACGAGTGCCGAGTGAGTAGTTCCAGTGATGCTGTAAAACTTTAGATGAAGGAGAGAGAAAAGCCTTTGCTCGTGGTGGTATTCAGAGGGTCACCTCTCTGTTTCTCTCATTGATTTGCGCCTCCTTCTTCAGCTTAGGCTTGGCTGGTCAGAGACTGTTTGAATCACAGAGGCCAAGCCTGTTCTGGCCACCGGTTGTAGTGGTTGATCTTCCTTCATTGTGTAAGACATGTTTAATGTTCTCTCTAGCTCTCTTGCTTCCCGTTTGAAAACATAGCAATATACTGGCTCGGAAATGCTGTAATTTGATGTAAAATTACTGGTACACATCAGTGACATGTTTTTAAATTTTGTATTTGACAGATTCAGTAGATCATTGTTCCGCCCAAAGTTGGGTGACTAGAAAGATAATCATAGCTTGATGTGGTTAAAACCACAGTTCTAAGCTCTATGAAAGCTTGGGCAGATTGCTACCCCTCCCTGGGCCTCAGTTTCTCTGTAGGATGAGGAAATGAAGGCTGGAAAATTGGCATGCCTCTCCACAATGGGATTTAGGGCATTTCTCTCTTAGAACGGGAACTCCTCTGCAGAACACTGCTTATGTTACTCAGCAACTTGAATCGGAAAATTTAAAAATCATCTGTGTGCTGTGCCAAACATAATAAGCTCAGGGATCGTCTAAGTGTCAGGTAAACAATAGTATAGTGTTGAAACAGCATCTAGGAACTCCTCACTGCCTTGAAATGGTCTTTAATTTACCTATGTTGTCGCAACACTTTTTAGAAGGTTGTAGAATTCACTCCCCCACCCCTTTCAGGGGGAACTTTAAAAAAAATTATTTTCTAGGAATTTGAATGAGTATCTTTGGAGAATGAAAGCATGTTTCCTTTTCTTCCATTTGAGATACTAGTATTCCCTTAGGAATAGGAACACATATTTCTGTGCATATTTAACAAAAATGGTTTGAATATGTCAGCATTTTAATGTGATGAGATCTGGTGTTAGAATGTGTGCAAATTGAATTTATCTAATGTTTATTCATAGGTTTTCTTTAATGAAGAAATCAGTATTTCATTAGCTTAAGCGAAGCACCGTGACAGCCATTTGTAGCACTTCGAATTGTGATGAGACTTAACCTAAACATGGAGTGCAACAAAAGAGAATGAAGAGATGGTGAAGATGTTGCAATTTGGCAGCTTATTAAGTTCATTTTTAAAAAACTTCTCTGAAGGAAGAGAAGTAGATTTTACATAGCTAACAGTTTTTGAGTGACAGGCTGCCTTGGGAAAAAAGGACACGTGATAACAGCAGAAGCTTTTATTTCAGCAGATACTTGACTGACGGTGCTGGGCTAGGGGAGAAGATGCTTCACATAATCTCAGCCCTGCTTCCTCTGGGCGGCCACCCCCACCCTGTCCAAAGCAGATCTCCAAAGGCAGAGCCTTCCCTGACTCCTGTGAGAAGTCTTTCTTTGGTGAACAACAAGCAATTCCACAGATTGCTGCTGTGAAAATTTCACTGAACACATTTTACGCATTTTGTGACCATGCATCTCTTCCCATTTTGGAGTGACATAAAGGTGTTGTGCTTTGCATTTTACATCTCATTATTTGCCTGTATCCTGAGGGTGTCTGGCTCATTGTCCTTCCATTCTCTCTCTGTCCATGAGTTCCCTGCCTTGCTTCTTAAGGCCTTGCTCCTGCCTTGCACATGAGAGGAGCTCTGGAATGTGAGTGGTGGGTGCTCCTTTCAGGGTCAGAGCCCATTAGAAGCATGTGAGCAGGCGACACGCCAACGGTTTGGTTTTAGTAAAGGGAATGGGTCTAGTGTGCCAGTGCAAGTGTGGGTCTGTGCTAGTATGTCTGAGAATGAAGGAGGAATGGAAACTAAGAAAGGGAAGGTGCTGTCTTGTTTTGGAAAATTATATTGGAAGGAAAAGCACGCCCTAAACTTGGCTTCTGCTTTTGTCTTTCCCCAGGAGATTTAGGGTGGAAAGAAATAACCCTCTTTTTCCTTATTTGTATTTCTTTGAAGGTATAAATGAATGATGAGCCTGTATGACAAGCAACAGGTCCTTATGTGTTCAGAAGGAGAAATATGAGTTTAAGAGAGGGGTGCTAACATTTTTTAAATAGCTTTTAAGTGCCAGGCATTATGCTTGGGACTTTAGTATATTACTCCATTTAATAAAACAGCCCTGAGAGATAAATGCATTGAGAAGGTAGATCTACGGAATCTGGGCCAAACTGAGCAAAACTGGAATATTTGATTCCCACTTCAGCAAGCAAAGGAACCTGGAATGACACAGTGATAGAATTTTAGAACTAGGTGCTACCTCGGATGTTATCTTGTCAGCTACCATCGTAGCAACATGGTGCTGTAGAAGGAGCATAGGGGCTGGAATATAGACAGCCTGGACTCCACCACTTGCTTCCTTTTGACAGCTGATTCTGTTTCTGTGTTTATAAGATAGGAGTGGCAGTAGTACTTACGGCACAGATTTCTGTCGAGGGTTAAAAGAACTGATGCACCAAGGTGTTTAGTCAATGGTAAGGTGACTTACAAATATTTGCTATGGAGGTTGTTTTCTTTCATAGGTGGGCAGAAGGCATTAGTTATTAATTAGGATTTTGGTAAGCAAAAGGATTATGTATTTGCTTTTATATTTGTCTGGCTGTGGGTCTTTTCTGGGTTCCCATCGCTCTACTTTCCTTCCCCTCCATTTTCAGGATTGTTTCATTTCTACAATAGAAATTTAATGATCCCTTCTATATGCCAGGCCCTCTATTAGGTGTTGGAGAGTAAGACAGCTAAGTCTGTTGTTTTTGAACCACTGAAACTGAACAATTGATTGACATTTTTTTCTACTAGGATAAGTGATCCCAAACCTGACTTTTTAATACCCCTGATACCTTTTTTAAAATAAGTGTTAGACTCTAAATACCATTGATGCCAATTGTGCAGATATTTTGGATGTAGCTATTGAACTGAAGAAACTGAGAAAGATGGCCTGTGTGCTCGTTTCACAAGAGTAGCCTGTTTTTGTTTCTGCTTCAGGGGCAGGTGAGTTGGACTGTAGAATTGGCATCTGTACAGTGCCTCACAGCTGATTGTTACCTGCACTGAAGTGTGGGCAGTGCAGATGTTTGCAAATTACTGTTTGGTATTTTTGTCTTTAGAGCCAGGTTATTTTCCACTATGTTGAAGGAAATTTTGGTTAACTAGTACATTGAACTTTGTTACAAAGTGAATATATCTCAGCTCTCAGTGGTCAGTCTCATTTCATTCATGCCTGTACTTGGAAGGCTTCAGCGTTTCCCCAGGTTTCAGCCAGGATGACCAGCTAGGTGTGGTCCAGCCCCAGACTGTGTAATCCCTCGCAGGTGCTGGAAACCCCAAGCCTCACTAGGTTAAAAGTCTCCCCCAAGAAAAACTGTGGAAGAGTCTTTGTAATGTGGTTTATTTTGGATCCCAAGTCTTAAGATAGGACTCCAGTTGTTCCTCTTATTTCCAAGTAGATGATCCTTTGTGGCCCTGGGAAGTAAGCCCTGTTCGTTTTTGGCTCCTATTTTGGTTGTCTGAGATGTGGTCAAAAGGACTGATAATAGAAAGCACTACCTTAATTCTCTTCTGATTTTCAAATGGCATAATGGAGACTTTTGATGCCACTGGGTCTGCTCCAGCTATTTTTAATTAATCCATTCAGGCTATCAGTGACTCAGCAGCCTCGTGACTTTTTTGGTGTTTTTAAAAGGAGCTGGCCTTTCACAAAGTATGGAATACAGTTAATATATTACAGCTAATAAATGTGGCACATAGTGCTAGGTACTTCGTGAAGGTCAGGCGAAAGAATGCCTCCCAGGAGTGAGGTCAGGAGAAAGATATTTGTGCTGCCGGTGAGCAGAATTTGTATGTATATTGGGGTTAGGGAACGTATTTTAAGTGAAAGAATGAATGTGAGGAAAGGCAAGAAGGTGTAAAGAGCACAGGCAGCGTGTGAACAAGTGCCTTTGGGGTAATGTGTGTGAAGGGGAAGGGGGTGACAAGGCCCGTGTTAGGAATGCGAAGCTAAGGGGTTGTCGTTATCCTGGGCGCAGAGCCGAGGAGAGTTGAGTGGGAGAGTGACCTAAGGCTTCGTGAAGATTATTCTAGCAAAGTGTGTGTGATGAATTGGATGTGGGTGGAAAGGGGCGGAAGGAGCCTGGTGCCAAGCCAAGGAGGCTGACCTAGGGTGGGTGGGGGGCTGGGGAAGGACAGGCCAGATGAAGGCTCTGAAGTTGTCATTGGGTAGGGGGTGCCGTGCAGGTGACCTCACTGAGGCAGCAGGCTTAAAGCTTGGGAAAGGGCTTAAGTATGGGAGGAGTGGCCTTAGAAGGAAAGAGAGTGATTTCTAGTGTAGATGGGGTGAGCTTCTGGTCTGTGTTGGGTGTTTGGCAGCTGTTAGTTATGCCTGAAAAAGGACTCTTTTTCTGGCAAGTTCTGTGGGAGTGTTTCTCTCTGAGGTGATTCTCAGATGAGGAGGAAAAATGTGAAATTTAGGGAAAATAAAGCCCACTATTATTACCCATCGTGCCCTCCATATATCATAATCTGACATGCATTTTTCAAAAGGTCTTTCTGAGATATTTTCCATATCATGTCAAATGCTTCTAGGCACTCAGGAGTATCAGGTAGCAAGCTCCCATGAAGGGGGCTCAGCACAGGCCTTCTCTAAGCTCCTGTAATGGCTGTAACAGGGCACCAGGGCCCTAGAGTGTGAGCAGGCCCACTGAGCCCAGGAGTCCTTTCCCTATGGTGGGCTAGACCCTGCCAGGTTGAGGCCCCTCCTCCACCTTCCTGGAGGCCAGGTGGGGACCTGGGATGAGTTTGTGAGCTGGAACAGGAGAATTTCTTTTCTTTTGTGATGATGGAAAGTGAAACATGATATTTTCAAGTTTGTGCATACTGATCAAGGATTTTGGTAACCAGCTCTGTTTCTGTAGTAGGAATATTTAAACCATCGTTTAAAATTTTTCTGTTGAGAATGAGACCCTGACAAATTATTTGTAACCAGTAATTCCTTATGCAGAAACCAGTGAGCATAATGGTGAAACGTAATCTTACCATTGGAAAAATTTGGAACAATTGCATTTACATTCATTCAGCAGATATTGAGCATTTGTAGTGTACTGGATACTCTACTGGGGCTGAATAACCAAATATGATCTAATTCTTAAAACTGGTAAGACTTTTAAATAAATTGGTTCTGCTATAAATTCATGTTTAAGAATTCAGGTAATTGGCAATAATTAGGATGCAGAAGCATTAAAAAATCCCAAAGTGTCTGTAAGCCATCTATGCAGAGGCCACCAGAAAGCTGAAAAACAAAAGCTAATTTTGTGGAACAATGCAATGGTAACTGTTTAATAAAGAAGTTCTGCTCCCTAAAGGAGTTTTTATTGTAATTGATAACAGACCTAAAGCAATACTGTAATAATATAAGTGATTAAATACTAAATTTTGTGGAATGAATTAATAAGTACTTGAGAATTGAGATAAAGGATCCGGCCCAAAGAAACCTGGTTGGGGAACTGCTTACTGGAGTTGATGGGACTTGACCTGATGGATAAAATTCCTGGGAACAGGGGCAAAGGAGACTATCCCAACCAAGAGGGTGACCTAGTGAAGCCGGGAAAGAGGGGCTGTCTGCTTGCACCAAACTGAGGACATCTGGTGTAGAGGGCAAGTGAAGGGTGGAGCAGCAAGACAGTGTAGAGTGATTGAGCACAGGCCCTTGACTCCTCATTTCCTTCCCAGGCTCCTGGGCTATAAAATGTGAATAGTATTAGTGCCGACTTTCAGGGGTGACTGTGAAATTAAATGAGATGATGTAAAGTTCCTGGTGCGTAGAAAGTGTTCAATAGATGCAAGTTGATGTTGCTATTAGGGAGAATGGATGAGTCCAAACCACGGAGGGCAGGACTGCTGGGTACGTGTCCTGCTCTGATGTGATGGAAATTAGGAAGCCACTGACGCTTTTGACCATGGGTAGGATGTGACGGGAATTAATTAATAATGGTAGATATCATTTGAGTGCATTGTGTGCTCTATGCTTTATATCCGTTATCTGTGGGCCTCATCACCCCTCTGTGGGGGACCTAGGGGGGCTTTGTTCTCTGAGGCTGAGAGAGAGAAGACAAGCACCTTGCCCGAGGCCATCTAGCCATCAAGAGGGAAGGCTAGGTTTGAACCTAGGCCTGCCTGGCTCCACTGTCTGGGCTCTTTCTCCTTCTACCAGACTGCCTCTACCTGGGAAGCCATCTGTCAGGGGCTGATGACCCCATGGAAAAGATGAGTAGCTGGCTCTGGTAGTTATTACTGCTACTAAAAAGGTACGTGAGTTCAGAGTACATGTTGCTCCCCACCCCCCTACCCCCCAAAAAAAGAGGAGGAGGAGGAAATAGGATAGCAACGTATCATTGGAAAGAGAAAACTTGGTGATTGGCTGAGGAGGAAAGAGGACGAGATGAGAATGCTGTTTGAAATGAAGGCAGGCACTGGTAGGCCTGACTCCTCCATCGAGGGGTGGTCTCCAAAAAGTTCTGGCACCAAGCTAGAGTCCATGGGTTTCTCAGAAGTATAATTTCTTATGGACACACACCTAGTGGTCACTACAGGCTTCATAGTAATTCTTGACTAGTGTAGGTCATGCTGCCTGGGTGAACTTCTGCTGTTCTAGTCGGATCAGTGCTGTTGAAGGCGGGGCGGGGGGATGACGATGGACAACCTTAGGTAAGAGAGAATCCAGTGTTCCTTGGCTTAGGTCTACTTTTGTGCCCTCAAGGACAGTGCCTCTACCACCAGTGCTAAAGGACTTATTTTTTAAATTTCCGGTTTATCTGGACTGATAATTTTGTAAAATAAAAAAAGAATTACTAGAAAAAGAAACTGAAAAAGTCATACAGAATGCAAACTCATTTTTTATCATTAGATTTGACAGATCTAAAAGTACTTTGTAAACTTGCCATGAAAATTTCTAAATGCTTATTCTCAATTTCTGTACTTAATTTTGACTGCGGACTAGAAAACTATTCATGGACTGGTACAGTTTGAGAGCAGTGATCTAGGAAGAGAGTTTATTAAGCAAATTAGTAAACAGGATGTTTTTGGAATATTTACATGATTGAGTAAAAAAAGTCTTTCAGTTAGCATTTAAAATACTTTGGATGTTTGTTCATGTATGATCTGATTACAGATGACATCTTCTCAGTAAAGTTCCATATTGGGGGGTAGGGATGTAAAATAAATATACCAAGAACCAAGGCTAATGAAATTATTGTAAGGGAACTGTAAGTTTAAACTAGTAGCAATACTTGGAAAAATAGGCGCTTTTACTTCCTCTGTTGTTTCTGAGAACCATTGTATATTCTTTTGCTCGTTTGATTTATATCGCATTTGAATTAATTTTTATATTTCGGTGCATAATTTTAAGTATACTCTTTTTTTTTTTTTTGGAAGAAGATTGGCTCTGAGCTAACATCTGCGGCCAATCCTCCTCTTTTTGCTGAGGAAGACTGGCCCTGAGCTAACCTCCATGCCCATCTTCCTCTACTTTATGTTTGGGACGCCTACCACAGCATGGCTTGCTGAGTGGTGCCAGATCCGCACCCGGGATCCGACAACCCCAGGCTGCTGAAGCAGAATGTGCGCACTTAACTGCTGTGCCACTGGGCTGGCCCTAAGTATACTCTTTTAGGGGGACATTCCCTAAGCAAACTTTTTTTAAGTCTCAGGAGTTATATATGCTGATAGAGAGGTCATATAATACTTTGTTTAGATTTCAAATTTGATTTTTTTCTCTAGCTACCAGTGTATTTTGTATTTTGAGCTATTTTTTACTTTGCTGATATCTTACTTGCCCTGATTTACTACGTTGTTCCCTTAGCCTAGAATTCTCTTTCCCTGCCTTTAGGGCCCAACCCAGGAGCTGCTTCTCTCAGGTGGCCTGGGGTCCCATCGGTGCTTCCTGCTCCTTTCTCTGCCTTCCACAGCTCTCTCCAACCTCTGCTGAGCTCGCCTTTAGCCTGCCTCATTGCACAGCGCTTACTCCTCTCCCTGCTGGCCGCTTTTCTCCCTGCTCTGAAGTCAGGACTTGCTTTTGTTGTGTATCATACTTTATATTACATTTTTCAAGACTCTTTCATATATATATATTCTCTTATTTCATCCTCCAGACAATCCCATGAGGTTGATAGAATGGAGATTCTCATCTCTGTTTTAACTGAGGTGAGGCTGGGAGAGTGTGTCTGCATGGCAGACACCTTCATTCCTTTGTCCTGGGGCTCCCAGAATTATTTGTACCACTCAGATCCAGACTTCCAATACTGAGATTTTGAGTTTGCTCAAAGATGCCTGTAATTTTGAGGTTCTCTTTTCTACTCAGTTTTTATATTTGTTATTAAAAAAATCAAACATTAGAATATGTGCTAGAGTGTCACAGGCCTCTTTGGAAGAAAGAAGTCTTCAGAACCTAGTGCAAGGGGTGGTCAGTGGAACTAGAGCTGTGGGCCCCAGGATGGCGCGTAGGGCTGAAGTGGACGTTTAAGGGACATGCTCAACAAGAGTAGTGGTCACTACTGTGATTTTCAAATACTTGTGGGAGTGGGTGGGTTTCCTTTATTTCAGCAGTAACAGCCTAGCGTATTGGATTGCACAGAACATTTCTCATGAAGAAAAGAATCCTGCCTTAAAAGGGAGAAGGGGGAGGTACATTGAAGAATCACTTTTAGCCCGAGTCAGAAGTCATTTGCTTTTTGACTTTGAGGTGTGTGGGTGTGTGTTTTCTCCCTGTCCCATTTGTGATCAAATAGACTTGGGTTCCAAATCTGGCCCTGCCACTTAGTAGGTGGGTATGATGACCTTGGCTGAGTTATTTAACTTCCCTAAACTTGTTTTCTCATCTGTAAAATGAAAGAAGTATTAGCTACTTTGAAGGATCGTTATAAGGATTAAAGATGATGTGTGTACCACACTTTGAGTCTGGACTCGATAAGTGAAAGTTACCTGAAAGCTAATGCAGAAGAGGGACTGACCCAGTAAGGGATTGCCTGCTTATGATTGGCTCTCACAGTGCTTCTCAAACCTGAGTGGGCGTCAGGATCGCCTGGAAGACTTTGTAAACTACAGCTTGCTGGGCCTACCCCTGGAGTTTCCTGTTTTTGGTCTGAGGTGAGGCTTGAGAATTTGCATTTCTGAGTTTCCAGGTGATGCTGCTGCTGCCACTGCTGGTCTGGGGACCACATTTTGAGAACCACTGGGCTTCAGGTAACTCACCAATGAGCATTTAGGTGCTGTAGATATGTTTGAAAGCTGAGCTTTTACGTAGTTAGTTACTCTGTTTGAAAATGCTTGGAATGCATTTTGCAAATACTGAATTTAGTGTCTCAAGAGTTTTTCCTCCTAAAGTCCAGGAGTCTTTGGTAAATATAATTGAAGAAGAATAATTTGTGAAAGTAACAGTTATAAACATTTTATGGATAGTCTAACAATATAAAATTGGCTAAGATATGTGAAAGTGCTTTTATAAAAATGCTGATAAATTGAAAAAAATATTTTAAATACCTTTGTTTTTAAGATTGAACATCATAATGGAGTATAAAATAGTCTAACTTAGATTTCTCATCTCAATATGCTGTTTACCGTATGTATTTTTCTCTTTCTCCTCCAGGCTGCTGACTTGAGTAAACCAATAGATAAAAGGATATACAAAGGAACACAGCCTACTTGTCATGACTTCAACCACCTAACAGCCACAGCAGAAAGTGTCTCTCTCCTAGTGGGCTTTTCCGCAGGCCAAGTCCAGCTTATAGACCCAATCAAAAAAGAAACTAGCAAACTATTTAATGAGGAAGTAAGTAGCACCCTGTCTTAGCTGTTAAGAATCCCTTTAAGAATTTATACGTTCTTACTAAGGGTAGCGGGCCTCAGTTTACACTTCGAACTAAGCCCATTTTTCATTCTCTCAGCTGTTCTACCTAGTAATACCCAAATTTAAATGTGGTGAATTAACTTGTTGACTTTTACCTGTTCTTCCTTGGGGTAACTGTTTTGTGCATTTTTTATGGATCATGCTCAGGTGTCTATAGCAGGTACTTGAAAAGTTTTTTATAATGGAAATAGGGACAAGACTCTAACTTGTTATTTATAATTTAAATAAGAAAATATAGAATTACAGACTTTGTTCACATCACCAGAAAATGTCATGTAAATCAAAGAACTTGATAATATTTCCTTAGGCTGCTTAAATTGTAATTAAAGCTTATATGTATCTATTTGACAGGCGTTTGTTCTCTTGCACTTGAAAATATTTGCTGTAAAATCACCTTTGACATAGTTAGAAATCCTGGCACTTAAAATTGGATCACATGACATGGCTTTTGCCAATATTGTAGTATGTACTGGGGTTTTCTAGTATCTTCAGTTTCATTCTGGAAGGAGTCTGAGCTATCTGAGCTATCTGTTTAGGAATGTGTCAGAACTGTTAAACGTGGCAGATAGAAGTTGCCAAATAGATTGTATTTGTTAAAGCTATTCGGAATGGCTTTTCAGCCCCAAGTATTGCCATTACGTGTCTGATACTCTCCCTCCTCTGTTTCAGTATGACTTTCCAGCAAGTGGAAGAGATGAGGTAGGCTTGCTGAGTTAGAAGCCCTGGGTTCCAGTCTCTACTTGTGCCCTCAGCCCTGATGTGCCAAGGGTCTGGTCACGTGGGATCCCTCTCAGGAAGGACAAGTGGTTTTGCATTGTTGCGTGGTTTCAACATCATTAACTTTGAACAGAAGTGCATTAGATTCTGGTTTTTAAGAAATAGTTTTATTTGGAGAACAATATTCAACTTGACGAATTGCAGTTAAAATTCTGATTGCAGTTGTTATGGTATATGCTGTCCATGCATATCCAGTACCCACGCACGGTGCTCCTGTTTGATTTTGCCAGTGGATTTGGTGAAATCTTTTGGACCATGTCATCTGCTCTTCTAGTTTCATCTGTGTTGACTAGAAAATAAAAAACAACAATTTGTCCTTTGGATTGACAAACTGTAGAGGAAAAGTATTTAATCCCATTTTCTGTTTAAAAAAACTTAAGCAGAAAATTATGCTGTTTACCTAGATGTTTTATTACTGTCATCTGAGGAAGTGATTTCTAAGTAGCTGTATGATTTCTTTTTTTGTGAGGGAATGTGGGGGCACAAAACCAGCCTCTCTGCCCTGTTAATAGAAACTGTGAATTTGGGGTCATTGTTGGGTTTTGTTTGAGTGTAGGTAGGGGGCATGTCTTTGAGGGGGAAGGGATTGGAATCATGTAAAGGGCTGTTGGTAAACAAGATGGGGAAGCTGCTCTGGCTGAGGCTGGCACAGAATGCCACTTAGAGAACAAGAAGGCTTTGTGTGTGGTCACTGCGGGAGGGCGGGAGTCAGAGACCACAGGTCCCTAGAGTGTCAGGACCCTGAGAGCACCTCGGGTACATCAGCCAGACCTATCCCTTACTCTGGATAAGTAGGAATTACAGGCTAGAAAGCAACTCCTCGCTCTTCATGATTTAAGCATGAGTTATCTTAGACTCTTTTTACGTTCTATTTGAAAAATGGCTGTTCAGAACGCTAGGACTGTGTATGGTTTAATGCCAACTTGGCATTTCTAGCTTGTGGCTGAAATTGATTGCCCTTCACAGTAAGGAAATTCTTTGGCTGTATGGATGGCATTTTCATCAGAGTTTGGTCAGGATGTCTAAGAGCAAGGCTCGTTAGAAGTTTGTTTCTCAGAGAACGCCAGGAATGGTGGTTGAAACAGTAGTCATGCCATGCTCTGCTTTGATGTGAGATTTAGAGGTTTCAAGATGTTTTATATATTTCCTCTGCATGGGACAGTAAGCAGCTGTCCCATTTTACAGATGAGGAAACAGAGAAGGTAAGTGAATTGTCCAGATTAGGCAGCAAATTGATAATAGAGTTGAAGCTAGAAATTAATTCTACAAGCTCTTATTGATCATAGACTGTAAGCCCCACCATGTGTGGTTGCCGGATGGGTGGGCCCTTGTCTTCCCAGGAGCTCATCGTTTAGGAAGATGGGCAGAGAGGGTAATGGGGCATGTGTTATCACAGTGTTTTGAATAAAGTACCAAGGGATGTGTGTTAACTGTGTTAACTGTATTCTTCAGTGTGTATCAAATGTCATAAAATAAATAAAAACAGAAGTTCAGTTCAGTGGGGGTGAGTTGGAGAAGGCTTCCAAAAAGTAACATTTGATCTGGGTCTTGAAAGATGCATAGGAGTTGGAGGAGGGTGAGAAAGGCCTTCAAAGCTAGAGAAAACAACTTGGCATTTGGAGGAACATCAAGTAAGCAAGTGAGGCCAAATTATAGCGTGTGGGCCTCGGGGCAGGAGTAAAAGCAGACAGATAAATCGGAACCAGATATAAAAGCCCTTTCGTGACGTGCAAAGAAATTTAGATCTGACGTTGGAGGCTGTGGAGGAACCTTTGGGCTTTTAATCAAGGGAGTGACAGGATCAAATGTGTTTTTCTAGACCTCTTGTCAGCACTTGTGGAAGGTGGATTGGAATGAAGAGAGAATGAAGGTAGCAAGACCAGTGAGAAGGCTCTGGTAACTGTCCAGGTGAGAGCTGAGGGCTTAAACTAGAGTTGTGGCCATTTTTCCATTCATTTGACAGACGTTGATTACCTACCACGTGCCTGGCACTGGGTCTGCGGTGGCAGATAGCACTTGCCCTGCTGTTACTCCTCTCATTCAAAGGGGAGAGAGGTGTAAACAGTAGCACCCCCCCACACACACTTATGGTGTAAGAGGAGACAGCAGGCCTCAGAGAGAGAGAGAGAGAAACACAGAGGTTAAAGGAGGAGGTGGAGAATGTCTCTCAGAGGAAGTGGTGTGCTTTAAGCTGAGCCTTGCATGAGAAGGAGGCTGACCAGGGAAGGAACTGGAGACAGAGCCTTCCTGCAGAAGGGAGAGTGGGTGAAGGCCCCAGGGTAGGAAAAAACTTGGGACCAAGAGAGCTGAGAGAGGACGGTGTACCTGGGGAGGGTGGTGTGAAGTGAGGGCATGCAGTTGGAGGGCCGTGCCACTCAGGGTCTGGCCATGGTTTGCTTCTTTGCCTGAGATGTGGGATCCCATAGAAGGGAGCAAGAGCGTGGGGTGGTCAGATTGGTGTTTTTGAAAATTACCTGACTGCTTCTTGGAGACTGAATTGCAAAGAAGTATGAATAAATCTTGGGTTTCTGGCTGTCATTTACTATACTAAGCCTGGTAAGGAGCAGGTGTTGGGAAATGGAGGGAAAGATCAGAGTTCTATTCTGTACTTGTTAAGCTTGAGGGGCCAGGTATGTGGTTGGATACAGGATCTGGAGCTCAAAACTAGAGGTAAAAATTTGGGAGTTGTCTGCATATAAATAGTAATCACATCCCTGAGATTACATGATAGGTCTGTGGAGAAAGTTTAAGAGCGAAGAAGAGTGCCTAGGACTAAGCCCTGATTGTACTCCGAGATTCTGGCCGTCTTGTCACATTGCCTCCAAAGGAGCCCTTACAGTAGTCAGTTTATTGCTGTGAAGTTTGTAGACTCACAGCCCAATGGCTGAGAGCCGACCCCTGAGCCCAAACACCGAGCGTTCAGACACAGCTCTGCCACTTATGGGATGTGGGTCTGTGACTTCCCTCCTCGTCAGCTGGGAAATGGGTGAGAACAAGACCCACCTGAAAGTCTTCTGAGGATGAGATGTTTAGCAAAGGCCTGGAGAGTGAGCCCTGGTGAATGCTCAGTCAAGTTGCAGGGAGCGGGGAAACCCAGAGGGTTCTTCACTGGGGATTGGAAGGAAAGGGTTCATTGGGAGGTGAGATCCTACCAGTTTTGAAGGAAAAACAGCAATATTTGTCCAGGACAAGAGAGTGAGAGCAGGCCAACTCAGGCAGGGGATCAACCTGTGTGAGGCCGAGGGTATGGCTGCTTATCATAGCTGTGATGCTCACCTGCCCCCCTGTGATGCTCACCTGCCACCGTTCCATGCCGTCGTATGTGCACACACCCCAGCCCCACTATCTATTTCTGTGACCTTTGCCTCCTTTCTAGAGATGCCTGGTACGTGAAAATAGAGTAAAATGTTTGGATGGATGGGTATACAGATAGAATGGAATTATAAATTCCAGAAATCCACCTGAGATTTAAAGATAGAGGAAAATTGCTATCTAGGAATCGAGTATATCTTAAAAGGTGATTTTTTCCTATTAATTAAAAAGAAAAAAGTTTAAAATGCTTGTTTGTAGGAAAATTGGGACATAGAGAAGTACAAAGAAGGTGGCAAAATATCACCCATAAATCCCAGTGCTCACTGTTAACTTTACTTGTAATTTTTAATTTTTAAATGAGGCAAGGTTATCAGATTCACACCTTCCATTAGAGATGCCGGCAACCTTCACCTCCCAGTTTGGCCCTAATCTGTTGAGTTCACTTAGCAGAGGCGAGCCCTGCTCCCCGGGCCATCCCAGTCGGAGACCCTGGCTGCTGTACCTGTGCCAGCCCAGGAGGAAGGAAAATACCTCGTCCTTTCTAGCCCCCCTTGGGAGTGATATCGTCAGATTCCCCCACGTCTCTGCTTTCTCTAGTCTTGTAGAATAGATTTTAACTTTCTGTTTGTGGCATCCTGTATATATTATGCCGTTGAAAGTGTCTAACAGGCCTCTGTTGAGAGTATTTTGGCACATCCAGTAATCTGTGGACCATGGAACCTACCTCCATAATAAGAGCTACTTGGAAAGGGGAGTCGCCCCTGTCAGCAGTCAGCCTGTGGGAAGCACCCTGAAGGGATGCGGAGTTCCATTCTTATTACTAGTGGTTATGATGTACTGGGGAGGAGGAACTGCAAAGGGATCTATATGTCTATATGATGATGAACTCAGCCTTGTTCATGTCTTTGTAAAAATTTAGGTTTATTTACAACTGTGGGTTGTATCCACAGAACAGGGTTTTCAAGTATGTTTTGATTATTGGGTAAGATGTAAAATCTAAAAAGAACTTGTCATCTTGGCTTCTCTCATTGACATGTTCTTGACTTTCTCCTCTCTCACAGAGTTGGAGGCCAGGGCTAGCACGCTGGGTAGGTCTAGTCTCCTCTTGGTCTTTAGATCAAGTCTGACTGCAGGTCACATCAGAGGAATGGGCCTGGCTCTTGGACCCTGTTGCTAGCCCAAGGCTTTGTCTTCTCTTTCATCCCACCAGCTGCAGGCTCCTCCTGTGCCCACTGCCCCCAGGAGTGGGGACTGAGAGTGAGGTCCAACTTCGCAATGTTCTGTCTAGTTCTTTAACAAAAGAGTGGTTCTGTGCATTTTGTTAGTTTTGTTTTTTCATTGTTGCTTTTTTTAATCAAAGGAAGGAAATGAGCACATAATCTACTCCTTAAAGTTTTAACATTGATAAAAATGACATCTGATCCTCTTTTACGTGGCTTTGAAATACCCTTTCCTAATACCTCCTGAGGGAAGCAGCTCTCTTTAATGCGTTTATATAATCAAAGCCCTTAGTTGCCGTTTTTGCCTGTGGCTACATTATGGTTTTTCCAGCAGCTGCTGTGGTTTTTGAATTGTTTGGTTTAGCATTTTTGTTATAAATTAATATCTGTATTGTTAAATGCATATCCACTCCCCCCAAAATAATTTTTTCCTGCTTGTCATGTTGATAGCAGTGAAAAAAAGAAAATTAAAAAAACTAAGTGCTTTCGAAAGCTTCATTTTAGCAATGACGCTTTAATGTGGTTACGGATTTATTTTATTCTTGCTTCCTTTTAACTGGTTTAGTATAGTTAGAAAACCTTGTCTGTTAATGTCATTAATGATGGTAGTTTTGGTGTGTGTTTGATTTTCCCTGAATTAGTATCTCAAATGGGACAGTTTCTTGGGCATTCGGAATGGGGAATGTGGGAGGCCACGGTTGAATACTGCGGAGAGGCATGGGTGTGGGATCCCACTTGTAGGGTGGGTGTCTTGACATACAGAAGTGATATATCGAAATCCAGATGTTGTTTTTGGTTTTTACGAAAGTGATAAAAATAGGGCTTGGAGCGTTTTGACTCTCTTTAGGGAAAAGCTCAGTGGCTGTGCCAGCTGACCTGATAGGGTCTGTCTTAGCTGCTGAATCTCACCCGCGGCTTCGCTGCCCTCTCTCCCCCTCCCTCCCTGAGCACCTGTCCTGCTCTCCTCGCTCTGCAGGTTTGCTGGTAGTGGGATTCACACTCTGTTCAACTCCTGCCCACCAGAGCGTCCTCACCCCTGCCTATTGGTGTTTCCCCTCAGCTTCTCCTCTCCAGCCCTGGAGCAGGGGCTTTCTTCTCCTTGGTCCCTCTGCATGCCTCTCCCTGATCCCCCAAACTTGCTTCCCTGTGTCTTCCCAAGGAAGCCCCCCTGCGCCCGCTCCACCTGCCCTGCGCCCTGCTGGAAGCCACACTCCTTCCAAGCCGCATTTCCTGGTCTGTAGGACGTTGCTGACCTCAAAGACCCAGTCGCATGATGGAGGGAAATTATGAGGCCAAGAGCAGAGCTCCTGGCCTGTTGTGATCACTCACTCAGCATCAGTTCCTCCCTTTCCTCATGGGATTTCTTGATCCTTCTCTCTGCTTTTCCTTCTGCTTTCCTGATTTTTGTCTTGCTCCCTAATAAGTAGGCTTTTTCCAGAGTTTCACACTCTCCTCCTCTTCCTTGCTGTACCTTTGTCCTTGGAGATCTTAGGATGTCACAGATCTGCCTCTCACTGTTCACAGCTGACTTCCTTATCTTCTCTGGTCATTTCCGTTAGCCGCCTGCTAGATGAGGATGCTTGGATTTCTCCCCAGCACAGTCACCCCCTACTCTTTTCTATCACCGCTTTCCCCATCACTCAGGCTCAAAACCTAAGAGTCTTCACACACCCCCTTCAGCACCCCTCCTACTCCACCCAGCCCAATCCGTTGTTAAGCAGTCCATCCTGCCATGTGCCGCTGGTCAAAATTAAGACATTTTTGTCCACAGACAACTGCCATAGCCTCCTAACTGCTTCCTCCCCACCTCAACCCCATCTTCTATTCTGTACCTACTGCCGGGGGATTTCACAGTATTCTGTCACTTCCCTTTTCAGAAACCTTCGGTGCCCCCGCTGTCTGCAGCAGCACTGCCAGTAGAAATATAGTGTGAGCTACATAGGCAATTTTAAATTTTCTATAGCAATAGCCACATTAAATAAGCAAAAAATAGGTGAAATTAAGATATTTTATGTAATATATCCAAAATATTGTTTCAACATATAATCAGTCTAAAAATTATGAATGAGATAGTTTCCATGATTTTTCAAGTCTTCGGAATCCAGTGTGGGGGCCAGCCCCATGGCCGAGTGGTTAAGTTCACACACTTCGCTTCAGTGGCCCGGGCTTTTGCCAGTTCAGATCCTGGGCGTGGACATGGCACCGCTCATCAAGCCACACTGAAGCAGTGTCCCACATAGCAGAGCCAGAAGGACCTACAACTGGAATATACAACTATGTACTGGGGGGCTTTGGGGAGAAGAAGAAAAAAAAAAAGATGATTGGCAACAGATGTTAGGTCAGGTGCCAGTCTTTAAGGAAAAAAAAATCCAGTGTGTATTTTACGCCCAGAGCACATCTCACTTCAGACCAGTCACAGTTCAAGGGGGCTATATGGGATTGGGCAGTGCCCGGCTTCAGGGTCCCAGTCCCATTAACCTGGGACTTCAGGGCTCTTAACCTGAGACTTCAGGGCTCTGAGTCCCAGCTCACGATTCCAGACTTAATTCCCTGCCGCTACTCAGGTGCTGCGCACGTCCCCAGATCTGCCCTGACTCTTCTGTCCTGAGCCCTGGTTTGGCTGCCTCCCCGCCCCCAGCATAGGTCCCTTTATGCCCCTGCCTCTCTCTCAACTTCCCTGCCCCAGCTCTGCCCAGGAGCTCCTCACAGCAACGAGGGTTTTACCAAGGGGGTTTTTTCAACATACTCAGCCAGATCAAGGCCCCATTTGATATTAGAGTTGAGCCCAACAGGGAAATCCCATTACTTAACATTGAGCACTGAGTAAGACTGTGTACTGTTTTTACTAGACATTTTCTGGAACAAAAATGTGCCCTTATAGTACGTAATCTAGGCTGCATTCTTTGTTTTTATTGACTACAATGTTGCAGGTATTTGATTTAATTTGAAAGACAGGAGTAAAATGCTTTCTGTCCTCTTCCTTATTGGTAGACCCGAACCAGCTAATAACCTAGAGAAATTTAAATTCAATGATACTCTCCTTACTACGCCTCGAGTGTGCCTCCCACCCTGGCCTTGAGGTCTGAGGTTGGCTGATGCCATTCCTGGGAGCCTGTGTGAGTGGCCCTGGGCCTCATTGACGTCATTTGTCGGTGGCCCAGAAGACGGCAGGCTGGCTTTGGGGTCCCATGGGCCTCCGTGGGCATTTCATCTTGCCCCATCTGTTCCATGAGCGCTAGCCCCCTGATGTTTCTCTGGGTTGTCTAAGGCTTGCTTTGCTCCTGCCTCAGTGTCCTTGCTTGTTCCCTCTGCAAGGACGCTCTCCCCACATCCTCTTGGCCTGCTGTCTGCTGCCCTTTCAGTCTTTGCTCAGCTAGCTCTCGCTGCCTGAGAAGGAGGCCTTTCCAGGCCCTCCTATTTGAGATTGAAATGGCCATGTTGCCCTCCCTTGCAGCACTTGGTCTTCTCTCCCTGGTTTGTTTTTCTCCAGAGGATTCATTACCATCAGATCTTCTAAATTTCACTATCTTCTCATCCTGCTTGAATGTAAATTCCCTACAAGAAGGGATGTCTGTCTGTTTTAATCAGTGCTATCTATGTCAGTGCCTAGCATGTGGTGTGCATTCAATAAAGAATGAGTGGAGAGTGAGTGAGTGAATGGGAGTTCAGGCAAGTTTCTTGACCTCTCTGAGCCTCTGTTTCCTAGTGCGTAATGTGGCAATAATACTTCCCTTCCTATGGGGACTTGGGCACTCTTAGGTTGCTGATGGGAATATAAAGTGCTGTCTCCTTCATGAGAGGTAACATGGCAATATCTATCAAGATTATAAATGTGTATACTTCTGACCCAGCTATTCCACTGGGAACCCATCCTGCGAGTGTATTCAGACATGTGAAAACTGCTACATGTGCTGCAGGGTTATTCATAGCTATAGAAATGTCCATCTCTGGGGCACTTTTAAAATAAACTACAGTATATCCATATAATTAAATACTCTGCAGCTTTTGAACAGAATGAGGAATTTGTCTTTGTACCAGTACAGACAGATGTACAAGATGTGTTACCAAGTGAGAGAGCAGAGGTGCAAACAGTGCCTGGTGTGCTCTTTGGTATGAAGACAGGAGGGTGGATCGATTTGTATCCGTATTTGCCTTGTCCATGCACGAAGACACCCTGGGGAGATGAACGGGAGGCTATTAATAGGGCTCTGCGGATCTCAAGGGATCTGGGATGGAGGAAAGGGCTATGAGTGGGCCTCTCGACTTTCATATGAGATACGAATGTATTACCTATTCAAAGAAGTAAAGGCTTACCTTGCAGGGTTATTTTGAGGATTAGAGTGTGTGTGCAGACCGTCTTGCCCAGTGTCTGGCACACAGAGGAGATCCTCAGATTGGAAGTTAGTACTGCTGTCATCATGTGCCTGCCACACACCCCAGACCCAGCTGAGGCCCAGGTGCCCCCAGGTGCAGCGTATATTTTCCTTGCACGTGAGCACGGGACCTGGTGGGGAAACTGATGGTGCAGAACAAGTGAGAGAGCCTTTCCACATTCGAGTTGGATCCCTGGTCCTTTTATTCTTTCAGTTTGCAGTTACTTAAACTGGTGTGCCCAATTCACAGGTGCTGGAGTGTGACTGTGGTGTCTGCTTAGGTGCCTGGAAGGGGCACAGAGGATGGGTTCGGGTTTTTGTCCATAAGTTACATCCACGTGTCTACCTACAGTAGTCTCAGTGCACCTTTTTAGGAATGGTCTTTAAGTGTGTTTTGTCATCCCAGTAACATTTATTTTAATAATGGTGCTATAATTATTTGTCTTCATACCTTACAGTTGCAGAGCAATACTATTTTTATTTGACAGTATTAAAATTTTGAGTTCTAATGGAATTATTTTTGTTGTATCTTTTTAAGCCAAAAATAAAATTTCTCCTAACAGTAGTGCTGGAAGTTTTTATGTCTGTCCTTAAAGTTTTCCACGTGTGATAGAATAACAGTGGAGTGACCTTGGAGGAACTGAGCTTGGTTTGGTTGTGGTGAGGTGTGAGGTGCAGGAGTGGAGAGTCCAGTGCCAGGAGAAGTGCAGACCCTGGCTGCTGGCCTCAGTTAGCTTTTGCAGCCGCCTGACAAGGCCACCAATGGTGGGTGAGCCAGGGTGACTCCTAGACATTGGGCCAGCAGGCCAGTCACGTAGGTGGGATCGGGAATGCGGGAACAGCCTGGGCCCAGTGGGTGCAGCAAGGTCTGATGGTTGGGGGTGGGCCCCCAAAAACAGAAGTCCTGATCTGGCCTTGCAAGTTATCTGTGTAACCTCTTGCAGAAGAAATGGTTGAAGGTCTGATGGAAACCCTGCCTGAGTAGCACTGGGCTCTTAGGTTGTTGGCGTTGGCATAGATCAGGTCCCTTTCAAAGGTAGGTCACCAGCCAGGAAGAGAAAGAGTCAGGGAAAGAAACCATTGGCTGTGTCCCCAAGGCCAGCTTGCCGCATCTCTGTTAATTCAAGAGGGCTAGCTATGCCATCCTGTGGCTGTGAAATTGTGGAGCAATGAGCAGTGACACCTGCTGCTGAGTAACCTTTGCCCAGCCCACCGTCTGGAGCCCTGGGCCCTGCATGCTGTGCAGGATCAGGCTTCCTCTCTCCTCCCCAATTGAAGTCATTTCTTAGCCACCTGCCTTCTGGGGTCTTAATTTTCTGCAACAGCTTGCATGGTTCATTAATCTCTTCTTTGAAAAACCAAGTTTTCTCATTTTCTGTGATTTTCTGTGAAGACACACTGTGCACAGCGGAGACTCAGCAGCGCAAAGCTGACTAGGCAGAAGGCAGCCTGGTTCTCGGCGAGGTCCTCATCAGTGTGCCCCGTGCCCCTCTGAGGCTCTCGTCAGGGAGTCCCAGCCAGTTAAGTGAGGTGTTAGTCTGCCGGGCTCCTGAGGCACCCGCTTACTCAGGGGATGCTAGCGGGGGCTGTTGGGCAGTAGAAGTTTCTAAGAAGAACTTGGGAGTCTTGGGAACTTCTGGATGGTTTCTGGTGATGTGATTTTAGGAGCAGGCAGCTGGGAGAGGGGCACCCTTGTGGAAGCCACTGCGCCAGTGAGCCCGCGGCGAAGTCTGCAAGCAGGGAAGCGTGCTTGTTGTGCTTTTGGGTGGTTTTATTTGGGCCTTTGGTTCTTTTCATTTTAACGGCAAGACTCCTAATCTGTGCCTGTTAAAGAAACAGTTGGTCAGTGAACCAAAAATTAGCATGGAGTAGAGTGATGGTGATTAGGCACATGCTCCCAAGTTAATCACCTGTTTATTTCTTTAAACACCACATTGTTCCAAAGAAGATTTGGAAGAATTGCTTCTAAAGATACACACAGGACAGCGAATGTGAGTGAGGAAGTTTCAGTGAATCCAGGGCTGAGGTAGAGCCGGGGAAGTACGCGGCGACGTCCTGTGTGCTGCGGCCAGTGGCTGCACGTTGAGTCCTGACCATGGAGCAGCCAAAGCAGAGGGGCAGGTGTAGTTGGCACGTGACTTACGGTGACGATGAAATGCAGATAATCTGGGAGGCGCAGTGCTCCTGGCTGTGAGGACTGCGAGATTTTCCTGGGCTGCTCACAGAGAGGGTTCTGTGGGGAGGGCAGTGAATCACAGATTCAGACACTCCTAGCGTGAGAAATGAAGGTGCCCAAGGGCTGCCGCTCTCACCGCTGTGTCCCAGTACCTGGCACAGTGTCAGGCACACAGTGAGCTCTCAGCAGTATCTGTTGAATGACTGACTCCCTCAGTGAAAGCCAGTGGCCTGACACCCAGATGCCATTCTAGAAAGTAATTCTACAAGGGGCCAGAATGCTCTTCGCTGGCTTGTCTGACCACGGGCTAGGACGTGGAGTGCCTGGATGGACTCTTCCCTTCTCACCGAGAAGCAGACAAGTTTTCTTACTGGAAACGTAGACCTCTAAAACTTCTCCATTGTGATAACTTGTTCTCCTTTGTCTTCACAGAGACTAATAGACAAGTCACGAGTAACCTGTGTCAAATGGGTCCCCGGTTCGGAAAGCCTTTTTCTAGTAGCCCATTCAAGTGGGAACATGTACTTGTATAATGTGGAGCACACTTGTGGCACCACAGCCCCCCACTACCAGCTTCTGAAGCAGGGAGAGAGCTTTGCCGTGCACACTTGCAAGAGCAAATCCACGAGGAACCCTCTCCTTAAGTGGACGGTGGGCGAGGGGGCCCTCAACGAGTTTGCTTTCTCCCCAGATGGCAAGTTCTTGGCGTGCGTGAGCCAGGACGGGTTTCTGCGGGTGTTCAACTTTGACTCGGTGGAGCTGCATGGCACGATGAAAAGCTACTTTGGAGGCTTGCTGTGTGTGTGCTGGAGCCCGGACGGCAAGTACATTGTGACAGGTGGAGAGGACGACCTGGTAACAGTCTGGTCCTTTGTAGACTGCCGAGTGATAGCTAGAGGCCATGGGCACAAATCCTGGGTCAGTGTTGTGGCGTTTGATCCCTATACCACTAGTGTAGAAGAAAGCGACCCTATGGAGTTTAGCGGCAGTGACGAGGACTTCCAAGACCTTCTTCACTTTGGCAGAGATCGAGCGAACAGTACACAGTCCAGGCTGTCCAAACGGAACTCTACAGAGAGCCGCCCTGTCAGTGTTACATATCGGTTTGGCTCGGTGGGTCAGGACACGCAGCTCTGCTTATGGGACCTTACAGAAGACATCCTCTTCCCTCACCAACCCCTCTCGAGAGCAAGGACACACACAAATGTCATGAACGCCACGAGTCCTCCGGCCGGAAGCACTGGGAACAGTGTCACAACGCCCGGCAACTCTGCGCCCCCTCCTCTGCCACGGTCCAACAGCCTCCCACATTCCGCCGTCTCAAATGCCGGCAGCAAAAGCAGCGTCGCGGATGGGGCCATTGCTTCTGGGGTCAGCAAATTCGCAACACTCTCACTACATGACCGGAAGGACAGGCACCATGAGAAAGACCACAAGCGAAACCATAGCATGGGACACATTTCTAGCAAGAGCAGCGACAAACTGAACCTAGTTACTAAAACCAAAACGGACCCAGCTAAAACTTTGGGGACACCCCTGTGTCCTCGAATGGAAGACGTCCCCTTGTTAGAACCGCTCATCTGTAAAAAGATAGCACATGAACGGCTGACTGTGTTAATTTTTCTTGAAGACTGTATAGTCACTGCTTGTCAGGAGGGATTTATTTGCACATGGGGAAGGCCTGGTAAAGTGGTAAGTTTTAACCCTTAATGCTGCACCAGATCTAGAACTTGAATAGGTAGAGATTTTTTTTCTTGCGGGAGGGGTGGGGTGTACAATGAATGTGAATGACACTTCTTATTCTTAATGTAAATTGAAATGCATCAGAGCCATAATTTTGGATACTGCATGCCATGTAATTCTGAATCATTTGATAATTCACCTTAGAACGTTTAAAAAAATATAATCAAACTAATTGCCAGCCAAGTCAGTCACCCTCCTGGGAGTATATAGAGTCCCAAGGTTAGTGTTCCTGTATTAGACTATTTCGATTTTAGGAAAATCATGACAGTGGGGAAACAATGACTTTAAAATGCTAAAATTAAAATTTCTGCTTTAACTGGAATATTTTTGCTTAACTACTCAATTAGAATATTGTACACCTGATCTGAGTGTGTGTTCAGTATGGACAGCCATTAATTGTCATTTATAGTCCAATTTTTTATCTTAATCATAAAATGTTTAGGAATCTATGAAATTTAACTTTAGGAACAAAGCATTCAGCAGGGTTGATTGATATTATTTTTACATTGTTCTGGCAATCCACAGAAAGAGAAGAGCCTTAATTTTTAAAACCCATTTTAGTCATTTTATGACAATTAAAATTGTTTAATAAACATCTTTTTTCAAAGAAGCAGTTTGTAGCACTTTGATTGAGATTCTCTGCACTAAATGAACTATCTGTGTTACTCAGAGCCTGGACAGTTAACGTGAACTGCGGGCTGAGGACGCCGACAGCAGTTGTCAGAAGTGCCTCTTGCCACATAAGCCAAGATCTTTTATGTCCGATGAGCTTTGCTTATGTTTTTTTCCAACAAGGGAAAGGAGGTTTGGTTTTCTTTTGTTTTTTGTTTCTTGGGTTTTTTGTTCATAAAAGCACATGACTGTAGGCCCTGGGTGGACTCCTCTGCTTTGTTTTGTAAGGATTGATGGACTCCTCAGGGTTCAGAGTGCCTCCTGACCTTCTCTTGTTTGGGTTTTGATTTCCCGCCCAGAAGGGGAGCACAGGTGCAGGTGGCCCCCTTTCTCACCATTGGGTCACAGTCATGATTCCGGGATCATTCTTGGGCCAGGGATGCTGGCCTAGCCCTTGGGCTCTGTCCTCAGTGGCTCCCACTCAGAGCACCTCAGCCTGGGGCTCTGGTGGCCTGTGGCTGCCCAAGGAGAGGTGCTGTGGGAACTCCCTCTGCGCGGGGACACCGGCTGCTGCCGTGGGAAACTGTGGTGTTTGATTCTGATTCCTCATGATCCTTACCAGCTGTGGGAGAAGTTTCAAATTCCAGTTTTCACAATGCATGAGATGGTTCCTTGAGCTGTACATTTTATGTCAAGATAATGATTATCTTATTTGTTAACTTATTTTGGTCATTTAGATTTGTTTTTCTGTTTTGCACACCTTTGTAATTAAATATAGACGTACTTATCATTTACACTGGTTTGAGTAGTGAATGTGATTCAGCAAAGTGAAGACCTGGAGCCTTTCACTTCTCTGCAGGGTAAGATTGGTTGATGGAGCACCAGCTCTGGGTGCTCTTAATGCAGCCCTCCTAGGAAGGCCAGGCCACATCCCAGGCCTGCTTCCCGCTTCTGCACGTGTCATGGCTGGATCCCTTCACTCCGTACCCACCGTGCTCCGTAATGCGAGCAGTTTCTGTTAGCTGTGATAGCAGTGGCAGTGTTCTACAATGTGAGAACCAGGCGGCCTTCCAGGTGCACCTCCCACCCCCCTACCCCGGCATTGTGGTCCATGGGAATGTTAATGTCCTGTTTACCTTTAAGATATGATCCTTTGTTCCTAAATGTTAACTGATCTAAGGTAGCCAACACAGCCATCCTTGTGGACTGTTTCAAGTTTGGAGGCTAAATTGGGCTATCAGATGGAGAGATTAGTAACCAACACTCCATGTGCATTTTGATGTCCCTGCATAGTTTTAGCAATTCCGTTTCAAATGCTTCTGAGGCAGTGAGTATGCAGTTTCAAAATTCAGGATTTTGTGTTTGGCTTAAGCCAAGAGTGGCTAATTCCAGGTAAGTAACCTTTGTGGGGAAGCTTACCTGACCTTTCAGTTCTGAGTGCATTGCTCATTGCATTGCCGTGGACTCGCTCCTGTGGGGCTGGCACTTGAGCAACTGGGCGCTTCCTGGTTCCTTCCACCCTTTAGCATCCTCAGCTGCGCTGGCTGTGATAAAGGAGGGATTGCTCTGGTGCACTCACAGGGTGACTTACCTAGAAGGCAGCCTGTTGATGGGAAGGTGGGGGTGGAGAGGCAGAAGGAGGATATTAATTGTTTCCTTAAAAAGCAAGTTCTGGAATGTGCTAATAGAAGCCTGTGGTGTCTCTCCTCTACCACCCCTACCCCCGCCCCCACCTCCCATTTTAAAAACCATAGTCATGTCACAGTTTAGGATTTGGGGCTTGGTCACCATCTTGTTCTTCCAGTATCTACTGGTGAGTGTATCCTTAATGTCTGTCTAGTACCCTGTCTGGGGTCCCCTTGCTGGGGTCAGGTGCTGGGGAGGGGCAGCATGGCCCGGCCCCTGGCTCGGCCCAGGCTGCTCCCGTCTGCTGTGCCCTCTGACGCCTGCCCCCTTTCTTTGACAGCCAGCAGAGCACTTCTCCTGCAGTCAGGAGGACAGAATGCAAGGTGTTCTCCAAGACCAGGACTAAAGTTGCCGGCAGCTTGAGAAGAGGGCACTGGAGAGGGGCGGGCGGGCTCTTCGCCTCCTCCCGCCGATTGGCTTCTGACCAATGGCTCCTGCAGACCTGGGATGGGGGGGAGGTGGGGAGCCTCAGGGGGCCCTGAATTCAGCTGTGTGAGGCACGGTGCCACCGAGGGACATCAGGGGAGCGTTTTTATAGTTTTCTCACCAAACTTTGAGCTTCCTCATTGAAATTTTTTGAAGTTTTTCAGCTTAAACATTATCCTGAGCAAGAATATCTTTTCTAACCTAACTTCTGGAATAAAACAGCTGTTGGCAGGAGGAGGCTGTTACTACTCGGTCAGCACAACTTTTCTGTCATGCACTGAAGTGCATTGATGAAAAGCACAGACAGAAATAAAGTACATACGTGGTGGCACTCAAGTCCCACTCCCTCCCAGCGAGAGCACCTTGGCCTGTGGCCTGCGTGCAGCGACGGACGCCCTCAGAAGGCACAGCCAAGCACTGACGGTCCTCTCTGCCTGCCCTGCTCTGGCTTGCCTCTCTTAAACCTTCCGGGAAGTCCGGAAGCCGGGATTGTGCTGCGACGTTGGTGAGCAGCTTCTCGGCGCGCTGCCCCGCTCCAGTCCTACTCTGAGCCTTCCTCTTACTTGGGCAGGGGAATTAACAGTCCCCCAGAGGGCTGGAGAAGAAGCCTTTGGAAAACCTTGCCTTTGCAAAAGCAAATGTGTAAGAGGGAGTAGGCAGACTCTTTAAAAATAACCAGTAACTTTGGGTTCTAAATTTACTTACACAGTGGTAAAGAATCTTAATTTTGGTTTTTGTGCTGATTGAACCTTCCAGCATTTTTGAAGTGTTCTCTGAGCCATTGGCTTGGGACTAGGGATAAATGCCTTATGATAGAGAAATGGAGGAGTGGAGGATAAACAGAAATAAGCTATAACAAAAATTATTGTCTCAGACATTCAGAAACTATGAAGAACAAAATGTGGTGAAACTTTACCAGTTTTTATGGGTGTGTACACATGTCCCAGGTGGGACTCAATATTCTGCTCCACTGTTTGCCTTAACACCCACATCCTGGCTGGCCAATAGCCAGGCAGCCACTTCTCGATTCCTCCACTTCCTGTGGTGCATCTTGAATTTTTAAGATATGGTCAAGTATTGAATTTGTGCTGACATTGGTGAAGCTGTTTTACCTGATGTCTGCACCTGTGTACAAGGTTCTCGCCACCTCTTGCCCGGGAAGGAGATGTTTGATTTCTTTGTTGAGGAAGCTCAAAGTGTGAGGGGGAAAAGCCAGAGGGGCGGCGGTGGGGCAGGGGGGCTGGAGGGGGAATCCTTTGGAAACCCCAGTGCCACGTTTGGTGTGTCTGCCCGTCTGAGGAAGACCTAGAAGCGGAGTCCGACTGTGGCTTTTGCAGGGCAGATGCTCAGAGCGCAGCATCCCATCTGGTGCGTGAGGGACTGGCGCAGGGCACCCGCCGCCCGTGTGGGTGCGCGAGGAGAAGCGTCTGGCCTCTGATCAACTGTCCCATTGTCCGTTGTTCTGGGCGTGTCCACTGATGGCTTTCCTTCTGCAGCAGGGAGCCTCTGCATGCGTTGTAGGCCTGAAAAGGAACCCGGAGATGCTCCCGTCCTGGGAGCACGGTGGGGAGCAATCGGCAAGACCCTCTCCTTGTCCGGAGCCTGCCCGTCACATGGGGCTGCTCGGGACTGTCCTCTGTTCAGGTCACCGGGGGCTCAGCTCCACGACCCCAGTGATGGCCAACAGGAGCAGACAGCAGTCTGGGGAAAGTGAAGCCCAGGGCTCACAGTGGAAAAGCACTTGTATTGAGCTGTTACCCTTGAAACCCAAAGCGCAAGTTCAAAGCTGTATGAAATGCCCCTCCAGGGGAGGGAACTGTCCCACTGGTGGTGACTCTTTATTCATTGCTGCATCTGTTACATGAACTTCGTGTCATAGTTAAATTGCTGTCTCAAAAGTATAACAAAAATTTTCTGCGTTTTTAATTTCTGTATTCCTAAGTTTATTAAAGGTTGCTATATTAGGTGACACTGTATAAAATTGTATGAATATTTACCTTTAGTGAAAATCAAAAGTAAAATTCATATGTATTTCCTTTTTTACATTTTCAGCTAATTTCTTGATAACTTGAATAAATTTCAAAAGAGCCTTCCTAACATGAAATGTTGGTAAATTAAGTTCTTAACTGTTGCAATAATTTTGGGAGCTTTAATAGCAGGATTGTTACTTTATAATTTTAAGAAAATCATATTTCTGTTTCACTGCCTTGGTTTTTAGTTGTTCCCTCGTCACTGTCACAGCCAGAGACTTACTACACACCTGATATTGAAGTACTTTGGGGTTGTCCTCTGTATACTGACATTAAATAAACATGTGTGAATGAATTGTAAATGTAGATAATTTTCAATCTCAGCTTTAAAAAATCTCAGTGAACTAAAAAAGAAAAGCTTTTAAATGCTGTACAATTAAGGGCCTCGTTATTGTTTATAGAACAAATAGCCACAGGAATTGCTACCTCTTATTACCGATTCTGAGTTTCTCCTAATTAGAAATCTACTAAATGTGATGTTTGTTCTGAGTATCAAAGGTATTAATTGTTTTCGGTGACCCTCATCCACTCTGAATCCAGTGTGGAGAAGGGCTGCTGACTGACAGTGCAGCCGAGCTGTGTAAAGGTTCTGTTTAATGAGAATGCTGACATTCTGAAGTTGTCCTGGGCTGGGTGCTGGCTTTGGTGAGCACAGACTCAGTATCCTGGCTGCTGGGCATCCAGCATCCTGTCCAGCCACCAGCCAGCAGCTGGGAGAGTGGAGGAGAAGCTGGCAGGCTGCTATAGGAGCTCTTTTCCTGGGGAGATTCATTGTTTTCCTAGTCATAATCTTAAACAGTTTGCTTGAGGCTTTGCAATTGCTCTTGAGGTTGTCCTGCCTTAGACACCAGGCCCTTGGGCTCCAGGGCAGAAAGGTCAGTGGGAGACAGTCCGTTTAGGGTGGGAAGAGTTAGTGATTTATATTGTCCTACAGCTGCATCCCGGAGTGCTTCAAGGCAAGAATTCCGGGCCTAGACCTCAGACCCCGCAGAGGCCTCACGTGAGGGTAAACATGTGAGCTGGCCCAGGGAGAGCCCCTTCTCAGGCCCTGCTGCCCCCAGTTAACTGTCATCTCCGTGCTGTTTTGTGAGACATGTGGGCCTGGAGCCTGGGGCTAGCAAGGCCTCTGGAAGCTCCCTCCTGGCTGTCTCTCCTTGGTGGTCGGCCTGCCACACAACCATCTCCGGAGGGTGGTCTCCAGACCCCCCCCCCCCCCGACCGTGCTGTCCTGATCCTCCGGGGCTGAGGCGGGTGCGATCTTGCTTTCGGCTCGGAGCTGCCAAAGCAGAAAAGACAGTCAGATGTTCTGCCCTCAGTGACCTGCTGCCTCAGGAGCAGTACATGCTTTTTCCTCAGTATTGAGTAGATTTTAAGCCCCACCCCAGGTTGACAGCAGGTTTAAAAAAAACACAATATTTTCCTCTTTTAAAAATAGCTAGTCACTCTTGGAAAATAGTTCAGTCTTCCACGTGTGGCTGTCTGTGGAAAGAAACAGTCGCTTTTGGACCAGTGGGTCTCTTGAAAGGGACAGAACGTTTAGGGACACTCGGCCCCCACCTTGAGTGTTGGTGGTCTCTAAATGAGCCTTTTGTTTTGAGTGGGGCTAATGTGGGTAAAATCCTCCGCCAGTGGCTCAAGCTGGAAAGAGGGGTCCCCTCCTCCTGTCGCACAGAGCAGGGGGCAGATCTCAGAGCCGCAGTCGGTCACCCGGAAGTGAGAGGGCCTGAAGGTGCCGGGCGGGCGCTTCTTTCCGTGCACGGTTCTCAGAGGAGCCCTCACCTGGTTGTGCCCTAAGAAGTCTTGTTCCCAGATACCTGAAAAGAGCATGATGGTTTTCTCTGGGTGGCTTTTCTCTTTAGAGACCAGGTTGAGTGGCCTCATTGGGGAAGTGAGCCACCTTCAGTGTGACCTGTCATTGGGCAGGTCGAGGCTGGCAAAGGGACATGGTCAGCTGCCCAGCAGGAGCCACGGTCCTAGGTCCAGGACCTGGGGCAGGGAGGGGTGCAGATGCTCAGGGAATGGCCCCAGGGAAGCTCCCGTGGAGTGGGCACTCTCCCCTCCAAGCCCACATTTAGGGACCGAGGCTGTGATCCACCCACTTTGTAAACCTCATTTCATCTGGGGACTTGGGCGTCACGTGCCTTAGAGTGAAATGGTGGCTGCTCTGGCCGGGGTTTCTTTGGTTCTCTGTGCAGTGCTCTGGGTAGTGCGAGTAATGGGATTCTCATGGATGGAAGTGTATCCAGAGCGAGCAGTGTTCCTGGAGCAAGTTACCCTGGTGGTACTTCTCATCGTTTTCGTAGCATCTCTAAAAGGGCATCACTTTACAAAAAATATTTACCTCTTCATTTCAGACTGGGATAGAGAGTGCTGGGAGCACCTGGCGTGGAGCCTCGGACTAGAGCCTCAGGGTAACTGTGCTGGGGAAGGTGCTGGGCCCCAGAGGCCCACCTTCCATGGGAGGCCGATCCAGGGGACCTCTGCAGCCCTCACCCCTCGCAGCCAGCGCTGAGCTCCTCTCAGGGCACTTTTCTGCATGACCTCGAGAGAGAAGCTGTGGTCGTCTGCAGTAAAACCTGTCCCGGGGTGGTGTGCTTGTCATTTTTGTTTGGGGTGGGGAGGGTGACATTGAGAGAGTCAAATGACCAGGCTTTAAATAACGCCAGGGGGATGACTCTGTGAATTCACATGCAGCCCAAACTTGCTGACCTCATCCTACAACTACCCCCTGGAGGTCCTGAGGTCTCCAGCATTTACGGGCCAGTCAGAGGTGGCTGGGGTCAGATGGGGAGGCTGGCAGTGGGCCCGCCAGGACTTCAGGACAGGCCTTTCTTGGAAGTGGGGCTCTGTGACCACCCCTTCCCCCGTGTCTTTTCTTGCTGTCAGAAGCTGTGATCTCAGTAGCAGCCACCAGCACAGACATGTTCCTTTGTTGTAAATTGTTTTTTAACCAAAATTATTTTGCCGGTACATTCTTGTGAAACAAGCCTTAATTCTATTAGCTTAGTATTATAATCAAACCCAAACTAAGAGCTGGAGTATTTCATCACTTAATTTTCAAATGAAATTTCCAGCAGGAATGAAATGGCAACTCTGGTGGGAACAGAACGGCTTATTAGATATTAGATTCAAGAATTGTCACTGTTCCTGTAATGGGCTTCCTCCCTGGGGGGCTAATAAGACATTATGCAGATTCTCGGCTGAAGACGTCTTTTGCTTGATAGATACTTGGAAAGCTCTAGTCGCCAGCTGCCCGCTGTCTGGGGGACAGAGCAGCAGTTCCCGCGCTGCTGGGCGCGACTGCAGAACAGCAAGGTCGTCTCGTCGGGCCTTCTCCATGGACCGGGAAGAGTGAGCAAGGAGGATGCCGTAAAACAGCGTGCCCGCCCTCAGGGGCCGGCCGGCCGGCTGGGGCAGCGCGGCCTGTGGGCTTGACGCGGCTGGCAGGTAGGGGGCAGGTCCTCCACGCTGAAAAGTGTGCCCCACACTGTCCTTACGTTAAGATGTCCAGCTGGGCGTCCTCTTCAGAGTAGCCTGGCGTCTTTGATGGAGGCCTGTAAGTGTGTCTTCTCCATCTTTCTCTTTCATCACGCAATAACCTTTAAACTGAAGCGCAGGCTTATAGAAATAAGGTGACGTTTCACATTTAATTTTCTTTTGAGTGGCGGTGTTTTCCCCATGCCTCCATTGTCCATAATAGCAAAGTGATTCCGTCTCCAAGAAGTGAGCACGTGTCAGGTCTACACACCACTGACCATAACAAGGCCCGACGGGGTCCTGGCCTGCGTGCTGGGTGCTGGAAGAGTGCCGAGCTGCCCCTGACCTGAGGCCCCTTCCCTGCTTTCCCAGGGAGCGCTAGTCTTGGGCTGCGCTTTCCCCACCCGCTGCCGACCTCTGAAGGCCTCACCAAGTCTGCTTGTTTCAGACTCCGCCCCAGGAAGGTCCCAAACCCACAAACCACACCTGCAAACGCGAGGAAACACCTGCGCTCTGGAGCGCGGGCCCACGGGCCCTCAGCGGGTGTGCTGGGTCAGTGCTGGAGAACTGGAGGTCGAGCCCCCCGGGCCTTGTTGCACTGTCCCATCCGCTTCTCTCTGCTTTAGTAGAGGGGCTCCTCGACCGAGCGCCCCGGGCTCCTCTTGGGCTTTTCACCCATGGCCAGGCCTACCTAACATCCCAGGCTGCCTCCCGGCTCAGTGCCCAAGGATCAGGACCCCGGGTGTGGAGCCCAGGGGCATATTACTGCACAACGTCCATTCTAAAGTAATCATTCACCAGGGTTGGCATCAAAACCCTGTTAAGTAGAACCCCCGGTTCCCAGGACGTGGTAATTGAGGGTTCATGTGAGTATGGACTGTGGTAGCTGAAAGGAGGAGGGTTACTTGTTAGATGACCTTCAAGATCTCTTTTGAACCTGGGCCTCATGGACAGTGGGACAGCAGGGGGAGTTCTACTTGGCTCCCTGCTGCTGTCACAACTGGGATTAGGGCTTTAGCCAACAGAAACTGGAGAATGAGTGCATTAATTTTGTGAAGATGCAGGGTTGGGGGGCCGGCCCTGTGGCCCAGTGGCTAAGTTCAGCGTGCTCTGCTTTGGCGGCCCAGGTTCAGTTTCTGGACGTGGACTATACCACCCATCGGCGGCCACGCTATGGCGGCCCACATAGAAAATATAGGACGACTGGCACAGATTTAGCTCAGGGGGAATCTTCTTCAGCAGAAAACAAAAGAGAGAGAGAGAGAGTTGGGGTCCTCCTGCAGCCCCTGAGGAATGGCTGGCTTTTCAGGCCTGGGGAAATGGTCAGCCAGCAGAGGCTGAATGTCCCCACTGACATCAGGACCCAGGAAGCCAGTTCCCATGCCATCTCTGTGCCTTAGCCCCTGCCCTCCCACGGGACTGGAAGAAAAGGGGCTTGAGTCCTCCAGGGGTGTCACAGAACAGAAGAAAGTCTAAGGCAGGGGAGGGGTTGAGGTGGCATGGCCAGACCTGAGCTGTCCATGGCAGCCACGAGCCACCTGTGGCCACTGAACGCTAGAAATGAGGCCGGTCCAAATCAAGCTGTGCTATACAGCGTGCCTCAGAGGCTTCACACACAAAAGAATGAAAAATATGTCAATAATTCTTACATTGATCACATGGTGAAATGCTAATATGGAATATATTGGGGTACATATTAAAATAAATTTCACCTGGCTTTAAATTGTTACATGTGCTACTAGAATTTTAAGTTTCACAGGTGGCTTGCCTTATCCTTGTGTTGGGCACCACTGGTCTGGATCCCACCTTCCCTGATCGGGGGAGGGGAGTGCCTTTCTTAGAAAGAGCATCCTTAGTGTTCATGCAGCTGCGGCCAGCGCTCTGGCTCTCTGAAGTGCTGCAAAGGCGGGGGAGGCAGACCCTGTGGGTTGAGAGGGAGGCCTTGTGAGGGGGTTCCTCTGCGTCTCTGTCCCCAGGCTGGATCACGGTTTTCCCTTTGCAGGGAGGAGCAGAGTCCTGTTCTCTTGTTTGAGAAGGGGGACCTCTTCATTTTGTAGATTTGACACTGTTCCTGGACATCCCATAGCTCAAGGAAACCACTTCTTTCATCGGAGTCACCGTAAACCCTCTTGGGGCCTGTCTGACGGTGAAGGTAGACATTCTCACGTTCAAGTTCTCCACTCCAGACGTGCGCGGGCCTCGTGGGCCCGGCCGAGGCTCAGCAGAGGGCGCTGCTGGGAGAAGGGTTCGCCGGTCTCCGCTGGCCCGCGCTCGCCACCTAATCCCCGAGGCAGGAAACAGCTGTCCTCCCTCTGTGGGCCGGCCGAGCGGGCGCCGCGCTTCACAGAGCTCTCCTCTCCCCCGCGCAGCTGGGCGGCCAGAGCCGTCGCCTCCTGCTGTCTAGACTTCATCCTGAGGTCTGGGGGTCTGTGTGAGGAGTGTGGAGCGTGCTCTTGGGCAGAGCGATCAGAACAGGGTTGTGTTCCTTTGCAGGAGTAACTCCTGGATCCGGGGAAAAGAGCTCCTATAGACTCAGCAGGGGTCAGTGGCTACGTTCCATTTGCTCTTTGCTTCCTGTTCTTGTCTAGACTAACAGATTTCAGTTTTAAGGTAAGAAACTGGAGATAAAGTGACAGAGTGGGGCAGCACGCTTCCCAGCTTCCCTCCAACAGGGTGTAGGCAGAGCTGAAGGTCAATTTCAGATTGTCACCCCTCATTTGTGTCCACACAAGTCCAATATGTGAAAATGCAGCAGTTTGCTTAAAGGCTTGTGTGTAAACAGTACTAACCAACTGAAGCATTTTTCAGGACAGCCTAAGAATAAGCTTGTGTTCAGAGAACTGAAAATTCATAGCTTTAATGTTGCACTATTGTAACCTTAAAATTATTCTTAATAGATGAATGCCAAACTATCATGTAAGAACATGCATCCCAATAATAAATGCAAAGAAATGTAAGAGCTCTTAAACCCTCTCAGGTCCACCTGAGCTCACCGTGTATTGCAGAAATCAGTGGGGTCCCCGCGCCGCTCAGGAGCACCCGGAAGGGACAGATACCACCTCCTACTGGTGCAGGGAGCGGATCAGCTCCAACACCGGGTCCCAAGTCCGTCGCACCCGAGGGCATGGCCTGGATCCTCCTTTTTTCTATCTGCTGGGCCCTGTACGCTGGCGCTGAAGTGCGTGTGAGGGCACTACGGGCCTCACCTGCAGCCTGTGGGGGAGGCATGAACGGCCCCCTGGGCGGTGCCCCCGCTTTGGGCCGAGGGCGTCCCAAAGAACCCGGGCCCTGAGAGACCACTGTCTCCCCCAGGCCCACCCCACCCGCAGTCTTACACCCGAGCAGGGGCCGAGTTCAGTGGATTCAGTGAGTTAGGAATGTCATGCAATGATCTGGATAGGATTCAAATAGATGAAAATGGAGGATCTGGTAAAACACTGGCTTCCAAACCGACAGCAGTCTAATTTGGATCGTGTGAAACGGCTGGGAAAGGATGAGTGTGACTCTCTCGCTGCCCAGTGTTTTGCTGGATTAATGTAAACTGCTTTGTTTGCAGGGTTTATTGTCATCCCAAAACCAGGCCAATTCTCCAGGTGGAACTGTAGTGTAGCGACCCCTCTACTGCTCGAAAATTCTCACCCCGACACGGTCTTGAGGGAGTGACGACAACGGAGCCATGAGCTGCGCTTCAGCCACGAGCGTCAGACACTCGCAGGAGGCAGGTGTCAGCCGGAGCCGTGTGCGCACGGCGTCCTCCTCCGCTCACCCAAAGAAGTTGTCTCCATTTTTAAATCATTCTTTTGGGGCTGCAGTAAAAAATAAGAAATGAGATTTTTCTTGCTTTTTACTCTACGACTTAATGTAATTAAAATCTCATATATATATATAGATAGATATGTAAATGTGTGTGTGTAAAAAAACATATATATAGTGTAAAATAAAATATTTCTTGGACAAGAAATTCCCTTAAATTCAACTGTTATAAATAGTACTTCACTCTGTCTGTTTTTGCACTGGTTTTTTATACCTTAGGTCAGAAGACCACCTAGAATGCACTCATAAAGAAAGTTGTTACTTTCTGAACTAAACATGTAATTCAGAAAGAGATGCTGCAATCCTAGATTTTTAAAAGTTGTTTGCACTTAAAATAGTTTAATGCTGTTAGAAAATTACTTTGACTATGGGTATAATGGCCCTCCAAGGTGTGGAGTGAAGATGCCCTTTTTAATCTGTTAACATTTATTTTAATACTGTTGTTTCCAATGCAGTCAACTCTGTATTATATGTATAAATAATGTAATTCTGCTATTGGGGGAAATGGTTACTTCACTAGTAATTTTCATCAATTAAGAGTGATATTTCTAATTCACAAAGAAAATATTAAAACTATCTTGAATATATCGTTTGCTTATCTTCTGTTAAACTGGCTTTTTTTTTTTTTTTTGAGGAAGATTAGCCCTGAGCTAACTACTGCCAGTCCTCCTCTTTTTGCTGAGGAAGCCTGGCCCTGAGCTAACATCGTGCCCATCTTCCTCTACTTTATATGTGCTTTATACCACAGCATGGTGTGCCAAGCGGTGCCATGTCCGCACCCGGGATCCGAACCGGCGAACCCCGGGCTGCCGAGAAGCGGAACGTGCGAACTTAACCACTGCGCAACCGGGCCGGCCCAAACTGGCTCAATTTTTAATGTAATTTTTTGTTGAATTAAATGTTTAGTATGGAATTTTTTCATCCTTTTTACACCACGTTCCTTGAAGCCCTCTCCATCAGTCACGGTCCATTTTAAGACAGACTATTCAAACCGTGGCTCATCTGGAGAGTTCTTTGGCCCTGCACAGTCTCCCTGACCGTGGCCATCGCTCACGGTCTCCCCCACCGTGGCCACCCTCACAGGCAGCTGCGCACAGCCGGCGCCTGCAGCGAGTGTTTTCCGTACAGCTTCAAGTCCACC
The DNA here is from genome assembly GCF_021613505.1 of Equus quagga. NCBI lineage: Eukaryota > Metazoa > Chordata > Mammalia > Perissodactyla > Equidae > Equus > Equus quagga. Next base: position 42,427,965 of record NC_060286.1, read on the forward strand.
AGCGCCTCTCTTGCCATTGAAAGCCTGTGACCACGCACAACCCGGTCTCCAAGGTGAGTATGAACGTGCTTTGTTAATGACACAGTGACATGAAATGGCTAATGAAATGATGACGGGGGGTTTTACTTGGTTGAAACCAGTTCACGAGCAACTTGGGACGCAGGTCACTTCCACACCTGCTTGTAGGCCCTCAGGTTACCAGAATCATAACAATGGCAATCCTCCACAGGTGGACCTTTTGAAGGTGCTTTTATTTGGTGAGCTTCAAACTATGAACTGTCGGAAACACATTTCTCTGATCACATTAAATTTGGGGCATGTCTAACTGATCTTAAGCTAGAAAAGATGAGTACACACCTTTCCACTCGGAAGTGCCAGATGCTTGTGGAGCCCGTCACAGGGATGTGCGCTACAGTGGGCGCCTTCTGGAGAGGTGAATACTACACAATACTAAGACACCTGGGCATTTTAAGTCAAAGTGATATATCAGAATTTATGTATCATATACTTTCCAAATGACCATATTGGGTCCAGCCCGGTGGCGCAGCAGTTAAGTTTGTGCATTCCACTTCAGTGGCCCGGGGTTTGCCAGTTTGGACCCCGGGCACGGACATGGTACTGCTTGGCACGCCATGCTGTGGTAGGCGTCCCACATATAAAGTAGAGGAAGATGGGCACAGATGTTAGCTCAGGGCCAGTCTTCCTCAGCAAAAAGAGGAGGATTGGCGACAGATGTTAGCTCAGGGCTAATCTTCCTCAAGAAAAAGTCCTTCATGTTAAAGTATTACTATGTTTCAGATAGTTGGATATTTGGTATTTCCGTCATCTCAGTCAAAGCACTGGTTTCTAGGTGCCGTCAGTTACACAGGAAACCCACTCATAGGTTCAAAAGACCTACAAGGAAGCCACGAATATTTCTGGAGATCAGAAAGGGCTGCCCTTGAACATCAAGTCTAGAATTCTTGATTTTGTGATCCTTCTGGTTCGTCTTTTTCTGTGTACTTCTTGTGTATTTGTAGGAAACAGCAGGTGAATCTGCTTGGCACCAGGATATCAATTATGTGTGTTAAAATTCAAGCACGGTCAGTCAGATGGCTCTTGGGCTCTGGAATGCAGCTTGCAGTCGATCATCGCTGTACAGAAGCTGTCACACGCGTCCCAGTCTGCTGTCGATGCGTCAGTCCTAGGGACGAATCTGTACTTTTATGGCTCGATTCCTAAGATTGGTCCCTGGCCCAGTGGTCCAAGATAGCTTCCAAAACCAAAGTGCCTTGTGCTGCTCCCCATCCCTGCCACCAGCACGGACGCGCAGCACTCAGCAGCCAGGCCGGCCTCCATGCCCTCACTCAGAAGCCACAGAAGGAGGCGGAAGTCGGCTCAGCTCCCCTGGTACAATTTTCCTTTGCTTTTACTTCCTGCTGTGAGCTTTCTTACATGTTTGGAGTTGGCGAGTGCGTGCTGCTGCGTGGGGACGGGTCTGAGGGAAGCCGAGAGGAGGCAGGCAATCCAGGGAATGGAGTCGCGCTCAGCTCTGGGCCCCTGTGGCGAGCTTGCTGGCTGGTGCTGTAGCCTGGCCAAAGGAAACAGGCAGCGCGCCCAGGGGTGCCCTCACTACCAGGGGATGGCAGGGCCCAGGTCACTTGGGAGGCATTGCCTCCGCTTTTCTACTCTGTGAGCAGGTTTCCAAAGTTAACGTGCCGTCAGAGTTGGAAGCCTTGGACCGAGAGGTCCGCCCACTGCCTCTGCCCACACCACCCCCAGACCCCATCTCAGCGTGGGGACAGTCGGCCCAGCGCATCCGCCCCAGACGTCCTCCTGGGCTGTGATAGGAGGGCTCAGTGCAGAAGGGTGGGCACCAGGCACTCGGCAGGTGCTCAGCAATGTGGAATGAGTGAATCTGGGTGGCAGTGGAGGAGGTGGGAGACTCCAGCCCCACTTCCCTCTGGAGTTCTGTGGCCAAAACTCAGGTGCTTCAGAAGCCATTTACTAGTGTCGCCCGGAAAGGCTGAAATGGCCTTGCTGCCTTTCTTCACAATCTTTCCAATCTGGAAGGGGCAGAGACCCTGCCAGGGCTCTGGCAGCAGGCCAGGGTGGCCTCCTGTGCCCTCTAAGCCCTGGCCAGCACCTGCCCGTTGCTGGGCCCACAGACAGGGTAGAGAGAGAGCCAGGAGTGATTTTGGCTGCCCCAGTGACTGGCTCCCCTGCTGGGAGCTGGACGGGGAGGGGGCGGGGGGGGGGGGGCCGGTAGCAAGCTCCTAGCAATGCAGGAAGCCCCAGGGTGGCCAATGGCTGTTCCTGCTCCCAATCTGCAGGAAAGTGGGTTTGCCCTCGTGAAGCTGATGTGGAGCCCCGCTGGGGGCTCCGCCATGGAGGCAGGTGTGCAGTGACCCGGGCCAGCTCCGCCTGCTGCGGGGCTCGCTGGAGCTGGGCTGTGGTCTCCTGCTTGTCTGCCCAGCCGGGAGGCCCCACTCTGGCTGCGCCTGATGTGCCAGACCCGACGCTGCTTCAGAGAACTTGATTCCAGAGACCAAGTCAAAACAAAAAGGGCCTCATTTTCTGGACAGGTCGTGTCCCTCAAGGGCCTGGCCTGCCCCAGAGAGCCCCCACTTGCTGCCTTGCCACAGGAAGGGACAAGTTTGCTTTCTCAAAAAGGTATGCAAAGAACTTTAAAGATGTTCCCTTCAAATTTTATAAAGGGAGCAACAGTTTTCCTAAAGACACAAACACTTGTCAGTCCTTAGAGGTGCCCTAACTCAGAGCCAGTCCTCGAGGACAGCAGCGTGCCCTCTGAGCCGCCGCCTCCGTGGGGCTGGCTTCTCCAGCAGCCTCCCCCGCCGGGCTCAGAGTGTGCGCTCACCGCCTTGCGGGTCCCTCTCTGCACCCGTCTCCTCTGGCCATCTGTCTCGCCGGTCCCTCCTGCTGCTGGGCCGCAGCACCAGCTGTGTTGGTAAAACTTTCAGCTTCCATGTGGCTGAGAACTCTCAGGTCCTCTGCAGAGGCAGAACAGCACCCTTCCTGCCCCCCAACAGCACTGCCACAATGGGGCGTCCCTGAAGGCCCTCAAACGGGTTAGAGAGAAAGCTCCTTCCAACCCCTCCCCATGTGCACGCAGCTCTGAATGCCACCTAAGCTTCATTTCTGGTCTGGAACTTGCCCTTCCTGGGCTCCTTGCTCCCTCATGGCCCATACCCACAGGGTCTCCACCCGACGCGACCTCCGTGCTCACAGCCCCTCTCTCTACCCCGGCCTGTAAAATACTGGCTCCAGCCTGCCCCTCCTGTGGCTGCCACATCCACCCCACCACAGCCCAGCTGTCCTGTCACTCCTGGTTCTGCTTCACCCCTTGCTGGGTGGGCTGGAGGTGATGGCCACTGGAGAGCATGTGGAAGGGTGTCACATATCTGTCTTAAAAGAAGGAACAAGAAGACTAAGAACTAACCTGCGAAAGTGCTTTTTTTTTAAACACTGTAAGTTTGAGAAGATGAGAAAAAGCAGGAACACTCAGTTATCAGGTTACATTCCAAGACAAAAAGGGGCTTCAGAGGGTTTCTTTCCTCGGCCTGGCAGCCTGGCCACTGCCTGCCCTGCTCTCTCCAGCACCACTGCTGCCTCCAGCGTTCCCATGCCACCCCCACAAGGAAAGAGGCTTCTCTCTGTGCCCAAGCTACCGTGGGGGCCCCGGAGACAAAGCTCAGGGCACCCCCAGGCCGTCAGGAAGCAGTGCTGTCTACTCACAGGAGCCGGAACGAGGCAGCCCCTGCGAAGCCTGGCGCTCCGACCTGCCCTCGTGCTCGGCCTGCCTGGCGCAGCTACGGCTCCCTGGGGGCACCGGGGCACCGAGCCCAAGCCTGCGCTTACCCCTTAGTGGTTTTTCAAGTGAAACAAAATTAAGCCGAACCAGAGTCTTCCTAACAAAATCAATTCCCCTAATAAGCCCCTAATAGCAAAAGCTAAAATACAGGAATGTATAGTCGGTACACATGTTTAACTCAGAAAATATTAAAACAAAATATTGTAATGATAGCTTATTTTTTAATAAAAATCCGGGGTCTCCAATAGCGTGACCTGGCAGCTGTAACATGCTACCACACTACCAGTGATGGACTCAAGAAGGCACAACACGCAGGGCCCGTGCTGAAACCAAGCCTAAATAATACATCATATAAATTATAATTTCTCTGTTTTGATTCACATAAAAAATTACAAAATATTCCCTGCTCCAAATTCTTAGGTGATGAAAATAAAATCAAACCCTAGAATGAGGTGGTTTTACAAATGTATTAGACTGGAACATCCAGGACAGCTGCTTCCGGGATGTGAGTACCCGTGGGCCGGCGGGCTCCAGGCCGGGTGGTGCCGCTGTCTGCGGGGCAGCCCTCACCGGGGAGGCCAGGCCTCTCCTGGAGCCCTCCATCGGCTCAGAGGCCGTCGGCCCGCTGGGCGGCTGCGCCTGCTTTCAGGCTGCAGAGTAGGCGAGCTGGCTGGAGCTGCTCAGTACCCTCCAGCTTTCCTTCCTATTGTGGGCAGGCGACACTGTCTCAGGTTGGGCTTAATGTCCTTCTGCGTATCTGTCTGTTAAAGAAAATGACACACATTCAGTGGCGGCCAGGCTGGGTGCGCGCGGCGCGCTGAGGGGTGCTAGGGAGAGAGGCTACCTTCGGGTTTGTGCCAACACACTTCAGGGGTCTCAGCACCGGGACTGTCCCGCTGGCTCCGGGCCCGAACGCTGACTGCAGCGCAGGGCTGGAGTACGAGGAGAGTTTGGTCACTCCTGAAAGCTTCAGTTTGGGCAGTTCCATCAGGCAGGCTGGTCCTTGTCTCTTGGGATGGTCCTCCTCTTGCTTTATGGACTGTTTCTTGAAATAAAACACAGGTCAGTTGAACATATGATGGTGTCCCCTTTATGGAAATTAGGAAAAACAAAAGAGGTTCTTTTGCAATACTTTTGCCTAACACAATTTGACTGTGAGGTGTGACCATTCGGTGACTAGACAACAGACACTGTGTCCCAGCCACCCAAAAGGGAGGTGGACACTGGCTCATAGAGCCCCACCGTGGAGGCAAAGCCTCCACACATCAGTGCTCATGCTGAGCCCCGCCCCTCGGTGCAGCCGCTGCGGCCTGACGTGGCCTGACATCTGGGGAGGCCACACTGTGACGCTGTCATGGCGAGGGCAGCTCTCCAACGGCCAAGGACGCCTCTGCTCTAACTCCCTGGGGAGTCCATTGACAAACTACACCTTCAGGCCAAATCTGCCCACTGCCTGCTTTTGTGTGGCTAGTGAGCTAAGAATGGTTTTTGCATTTTTTAATAGTCGGAAAAAACTTCATGGCCTGTGAAAATTATATTAAATTTAACTTGAGTGTCCAGAGTTTTACTGAAACACAGCCCCACCATTGGTTTATGTATCGTCCACGGCACCACAGTTAAAAGAGTGGCTTGTGACAGACTTTCTGTACCACAAAGCCTAACTGGTTACAGACAGCGTGGGCCTCGGCCCTGATGGCGGGGGGCCTTTGGTGGGGTGCCAGCAGAAGTGAGCCGGTCAGACAAGCATCTGATGCGGAGGGCGGGAAGGCCGAGCAGGGACGGCAATTAGGGGGCAAAACGAGGGAGGCTAAGGCCAAAGGAGCAGGATGCCCACAGTTTAGGGCCTGAGCAGCTGGAGGGGAGCTGCCTCCATCTGGGAGGGAAGGTGCGGGGAGAAAAGCAAGTCTGGGGGGAAAGATCAGGAGATGGGGTTCAAACATTTTGCCTTTTAAAGATCCAAGTGGAGCCATCAAGCAGGTGGTGGACACAGGAGTACAGATTTCTGCAAAGCTGCCTTGTTGCATCCACAGCTCCGAGCACGGGGTGACACTCAAAGGCTGGGATGAATGCGAAATAAATGATGGAAGGGTGCACTATCACCCAGAGTCGGGGCCAGCCCAGAACTGTGAACCTGGTGGGACTGAGCAAACAGGGGCCACAAGGTACGTGAAAGGAAAGGTGAAGATGTGGCAAAGTGAAGCTATTGTTTCTAAACCAAAAAGTGTGTGAAACAGTCTCTGTGACTAGACAGAGATAGTCATCTGGGACCTGCTGTGCTCGGGGGGCTGGTGGCCGAGTGGAGAAGTCATGGGCTGCCCAGGGCTGGCTAAGTGTCCTGGGCCAGTGTTTATAGCTTCTCTGTGCCCCCTGCTAGGGTCAGTCTGAGGGCACAACAAGGTGACGTCTGTGAGGTGCTTTGGCATAGAACCTGGCACATACGCACGTAAGAACCCTACCTCCCTTGTTTGGGCCTGCTCACAGGGACACTGTGGTTGACCCTTGGCTACTGTGGCAGAAAGGGCAGGAGCAAGCAGAGCCGGGCTCCCTACGTCCTAACACATGGAGACATCCTCTGCCATGGTGCCAGGCCCATTTCCAGCTCACTGATTTCATCCAGTACCTGCTTTCTGCCCTCCTTTGAAATTTGCCAGTTGTTACTGAGTAGTTGCGGTGCCACGGGGCGCTCTGGAAGGAAGGCCTTTCTGTGGCTTGTCAGAGACTGCTTCTCAGTTGCCCTACAGGGAAGAAGAGAGGAGGGAACGCCTCCCCTGAGAGCCCGCACAGCACGACTGCTTGGTCGCCCGCTCTGGCTCCAGATTTGTCTATTGTGTGCATTGTCACTACTTCTTTTCCACGTGAACTATCATGAGGAGCGTTTTTCCTTTTCTGTCTCAGCCTGACAGTCTGTGGGCCAGGAGCAGAGAGGCCTCTGTGAACCATGGGCACTGCCCTGCCACAGGCTCACAGCCCCGCCCAGTGACTCGAGGTTTGGGTCAGACGTCACCTCCATGGTCACACAGGCGGGAGTGGACAGAGGTGTGGAGTTAGATGCCCTCAGGGCAGGTGCCATTCGACACACTCTCAAACCTTACAGCGGGTTGACCTGTTTTACAGGGATGTGTGTGGGCTCCTCCCCGGGTCTTAACAACTGGAGCCTTGGCATCAATCACAAAGCAGCTACAAAGCCCTCCTTACACCCTGTTGTGGAGCCACTAACTGCCTCCTTTTGGGAGGATATACCAGAAAAGAGCAAGGCGTGGGTTCCTAGAAGCGCTGACACTGTTCAGCACAGAGGGAGCTGCTCCCAGGAACCACGTGCCCCAGCATGTGCCCCACGGCTCTCACCAGCCAGCTCCTGCGGCCGCGCAGAAACCCGCCAGCGAGCCTACCTCTGCTCGTGGAAGTAGGGATGCTGCAGGGCCTGGTGGGCAGTGATTCTCTCATCGGGATCATAGGCCACCATTGCGTGCAGGAGGGAGAGGCACTGTGGGGACACGGTGGCTGTCAGTAGAGGTATTCCTGATCCCTTTTTAAAAGGAAAATCAAAACTCATAGCTCTCGACCTGTATTAAAAGCCCAATGATAATAAACAATCATGCCATTATATAGAGCACTTGGCTGGTCCACAGTCATGACTCTACAGTTGTCCAAACCCATAGAACGTACAACACAAGAGTGGGCCCTCCTGGACACTGTGATAACGACATGTCAGTGTTGGCTCATCAACTCTAACAGGTGGGCCACTCTAGTGCCAATGCTGACGGTGGGGGAGGCTGTGCAAGTGTGGGGCCAGGCAGCACACGGGAAACCTCTGCACTCTCCACTCAGTTTTGCTATGAACCTGAACCTACTCTAAAAAATGGTCCATTTTTTAAAAAAGAAGAATACTTTTCCTCGAAAAGACTAATATCACATTTCCACCTGAGAGGAATGAAATAAAGTTTAAAAAAAGAAAAAGAAAGAATCCTAAAATAATTGTCATCTCCTTACCTTCCTAGGGTCTGGGAGGTGCTAGGTTCTGCCTGCCCACCTCAGCCCAGGGGCCCTCCCTCCCCACTCCCCAGCCTCAGCTTCATCTTTGACAAAAACAAAACCCTAACGACTGCTGGTCTGGGTGCCAGCGTGGACAGTAACGCTGGGTGACGGTTGCATGAAGTCCTCGCTGCAGAGCTGGTGCTTGGGTCCCTTTTTCACCCACCAGCCTCTAAGTCCCGTGTAAATATTCAGGGCACAGACCCTCACCAAGACTGTGAGAATCCTTCCGTGATGCTTGAGGGAGAGTGCACCTTGGGGGGCCCCAGGGGTGACAGCTCTGTCTGAGCAGCCACTATGCTAGTGCCTCAAGGTAAGTGCAGCACTTCAGTGGCAACGGGGACCCAAGTGGACTGAGGGGCTGCAAGGGCAACAGAGGCACAGCCTGGCCCCACCCTCAACTTGCTCGCACCACTAGCCCTGGCAGGGGGCGACTCCACGTGGGACTCTTGGGGGCACACCACACTTACTGTTTGAACTTGGTGAGGGTCTTCTCAGCAGGCGTGCCAATGACCTCATGGATTTTTGAGATCTGGTCCAGCTCATTGGCTCCAGGGAAGAGGGGCTGCAGACTGGAAGGGCATGACAAGGGGCTTTGGTTAGGACAGGCCGTGGCCCTGTTCATCCTGGCTAGTCTCCCTGCACCGGATGGCTCACTCACAGGGAAACTCGAGGAAACAATCCTCCCACTAGATGGTAATCCTCGAAGCCAACAGATTTCCATCCCCCTTCTACTTAGGCCTTTCTGCTTCTACTTCATCAGCAGGCCCTACGTGTCCTTCTAAGAGACAGAGCCACACTCCTGTGTGTGTGACACCATGGAGTCTCTGCAGTGAAATGTGAACACTCACACTGACTGCAATCCATAATCTCCATGCCAAGCCTCCTGATGGCCGAGGTAAGTTTGCTGACAAAAATCCAGGGCGGGGAAGGTCAGGTTTTATCAACAAATGAGTTCCAAGAAAGCTCATTTTTGGAGCTTTTACGGATTTTGGATAAAAGATTTTAGATCTATATGAATAAATTGAATTCATATTACAAGCCACGAAGAAGAGTTTGAAAAATATAGCTCTGATAGTAAGACTAGCTTCTATTCAGGAAGATAGCAACACCTTACGGCTACAGGAGAGAAGAAGAAAAGGCAGGGGAGCAGGAAACAGCTCTGACGTGGAGGAAGCATGACAAAGACAGCACAATTTAATGACAGAGTCACAGCAGGATGCTGTGCTGACTAGATGCCAACAGCCATCATGTTCTTAACATTTAAGTCCTTCAACACTGTTCCAAATTAGTTAAAAGGATTTTAGCACATGAGAAAGGATTTTCTGTTGGCACTTTTAGCTTCAGTGAAATCGCCACTCAGCTTTCCAAAAATAACAAGTCAATGGATCATTGAAAAAATTAAAGAAGAAATCAAAAATAACAAAGTCAAGGAGTGACGTCAGCAACATGGCAGAATGAACTTGCCCAGGATTCTCTCCCTTCCAACACACAAGGAAAAGGGACATCCATATTCCAACAGAGGACATCCTAACACAACACAAACACGTCAGAGAGACACATGTGGCCACATGATGGAGGGCGGAGAGGCTGGAGACCCCTCAGAAGAGCTGGAACGGGGTAAGAGAAGAGTTTGCTCCCTCCCCTAATAGACTGCAATCTGTGACTGCAGGAGGCCTCCGAGAGGGAAGGAACGGGGGAGGGGACATTCGTTCCTGGGAACATCAAGGACTCTGTAGGGCCCTCGCAGCCCAGAGGGAAGGCCTCTACTGGGGCAAGGGCTTTTGCAAGGGGTGACCTCATCAAGCCAACACCCCAGGAGAGCAGATAGCAAGAGCAGAGTGAGAAAGCCCCAAGAGCACGCAGGAGAAAGTACCCACCCTGCGCCCACTCCACTGCCTGGGATCTTGGCTTAAGGCAGAGCACTCAGCATACATGGCTCTTGACCCCCACCCAGTGGCGATAGGCATTAACTGCAATCAAATAATATCAGAATGCCTAAGACCAGAGCCACCCCGTGTAGGAATACCAAACATTATATCAAATCTCCAGACCAGAGAGAAAACGACAAGTACCCAGAATTCAGTCCTGAGGACACAGAAATATGTAATCTAAATGACAATGAATTCAAAATAGCTATCATCAAAAAACTCAACAAGGTAAAAGAACATAGAGAAACAATTCAACGAGTTCAGGAGCTACTTCACAAGAGAGATTGAAACTATAAAGAAGAATCAATCAGAAATATTAGAGATGACACAGTGGAAGAGATAAAACAAAATACAGATTCCCTGAACACTCAAGTGGACATAATAGAGGAGTGTATCAGCAAAATCGAAGACAGACATGTTGAAATGCTCCAGACAGAGGAGGAGAGAAAACTAAGACTAAAAAGAAATGAAGAAAATCTCCAAGAAATACCCAACTCAATTAGGAAATGCAACATAAGAATTACAGGTATTCCAGAAAGAAAAGAGGAGAATGGAGCAGAAAGCATGTTCAAAGAAATAATAGCAGAGAACTTCCCAAACCTAGGGGAAGAGATGGAAATCCGTGTAGAAGAGGCTTCCAGATCTCCTAGATATGTCAAAGACCTACTGCAAGGCATATAGTAGTAAAACTGGCAAAAATGAATGACAAAGAAAGAATACTAGGGGCAGCAAGGCAGAAGAAAATAACCTACAAAGGAACCGCTATCAGGCTTTCAGTGGATTTCTCTGCAGAAACCTTACAAGCTAGGAGAGAATAGAATGACATATTCAAATCTTTGAAAGACAAAAATTTTCAGCCAAGAATACTCTATCCAGCAAAAATATCCTTCAGATATGATAGAGAAATAAAAACTTTCCCAGACAAACAAAAGCTAAGGGAGTTCATAGCCACAAGACCTTCCCTACAAGAAATGCTCAAGAAAGCCTTCATATCTGGAAAAAAAAAAAAGTGGAGAAAGGGGTTACAAAGCATGGAGTAAGGAGATAAATACGTAGACAGAATCAGAATAGGATAGCAAATACTCAAGTATAGCATTAAAGATAAAGGGAAGGAAAACACCAAAACCAAAGATAATCTTGTCATTTTAACCACAAACTCATAACACAAAATGGAATAAGATGTGAGAAAAACAGCTTAGGAGGGGAGGAGGAAAGGGACTGAATGAGTTCAGACTAAGGAAATAAGAGGCCATCAGAAAATGGACTATCTTTATACACAAGATTCTGAATACAAACTTCATGGTAACCATTAAACAAAAAAGCAGAACAGAAACACAAATAATAAATAAGGTGAAAACAAACACATCATAAAAAACTACATAACTCAATGGATAGACCAAAACACACAGGACAAGAAACAAAGGAAATGCATGAGTGATAAAATAACAGCATTAAGCCCTTGTATATCGATAATCACACTAAACGTAAATGGATTGAATTCTCCAATAAAAAGTCACAGAGTGGCAAGATGGATTAAAGAATAAGACCCAAGAATATGCTGCCTCCAGGAAACACATCTCAGCTCCCATGACAAACACAGGCTCAGAGTGAAGGGATGGAAGACGATACTCCAAGCTAATGGCAAACAAAAGAAAGCAGGTGTTGCAATACTTATATCAGACAAAGTAGACTTCAAGATAAGACAGGTAAAGAGAGACAAAGAGGGGCAGTAGATAACGATCAAAGGGACACTCCATCAAGAAGACATAACACTTATAAATATCTATGCACCAAACACAGGAGCACCCAAGTTCATAAAGCAACTATTAACAAGCCTAAAAGAAGATAATAATAACACAATAATAGTAGGAGACCTCAACACTCCACTCACATCAATGAACAGATCATCCAGACAGAAAATCAACAAGGAAACAGTGGAATTCAATGAAAAGCTAAGCCAGTTGGACTTAATAGACATATATAGAACACTCCATCCAAAAACAGCAGAATACACATTCTTCTCAAGTGCGCATGGAACATTCTCAAGGAAAGACCATATGTTGGGAAACAAGGCAAGCCTCAATAAATTTAAGAAAATTGAAGTAATAACAAGCGTCTTTTCTGATCACAATGCTATAAAGCTAGAAATTAAAATTACAAGAAAAAAGCTGAGAAAGGCACAAGGATGTGGAGACTAAACAACATGCTATTGAACAAGCAATGGATCACTGAAGAAACTAAGGAGAAATCAAAAAATATCTGGAAACAAATGAAAATGACAACATTCCATACCAACTCATATGGGATACAGCAAAAGCCGTATGAAGAGGGAAATTCTTCACAATACAGGCACACCTTAACAAACAAAAAAAAATCCCAAATAAGCAATTTCAAATTAGATCTAACTGAATTAGAAAAAGAACAAACAAAGCCCAAAGTCAGCAGAAGGGGAGAAATAATAAAATTAGAGCAGAAATAAATGCCATTGAAACAAAAAAGGCAGTAGAAAGGATCAATGAAACAAAGAGCTGGTTCTTTGAGAAGATAAATAAAATTGACAAACCCCTAGCCAGACTCACAAAGAAAAAAAGAGAGAAAGCTCAGAAAAACAAAATTAGAAATGAAAGAGGAGAAATAACAATGGACACCGCAGAAATACAACAGATTATAAGAGAATATGATGAAAAACTCTATGCCAACAAAATGGATAATCTAGAGGAAATGGATAAATTCCTAGATTCTTACAACCTCCCAAAGCTGATTCAAGAAGAAACAGATAATCTGAGTAGACCAATCACAAGGAAAGAGATTGAATCAGTAATCAAAAGCATCCCAAAGAATAAAAGCCCAGGACCAGATGGCTTCCCTGGGGAATTCTACCGAACTTTGAGAGAGGATTTAATACCCATCCTTCTCAAGCTATTCCAAAAAATTAGGGAAGATAGAACACTTCCTAACACATTCTACAAGGCCAACATCACTCTGATACCAAAGCCTGACAAAGACAACACACAAAAGGAAAACTACAGACCAATATTGCTGATGAACATAGATGCAAAAATCCTCTACAAAATCTTGGCAACCCAAATTCAGCATTACATCAAAAGGATCATACATCATGATCAAGTGGATTCACACCAGGGACACTGGGATGGTCCAACATCTGCAAATCAATCAACGTGATACACCACATTAACAAAATGAGGAATAAAAACTACATGATCATCTCAATAGATGCAGAGAAAGCATTTGACAAGATCCAACAGCCATTTATAATAAAACTCTTAACAAAATGGGGATAGAAGGAAATTACCTCAACATCATAAAGGCCATATATGACAAACCCACAGCCAACATCATACTCAATGGGCAAGGACTGAGCACCATCCCCCTGAGAACAGGAACAAGAGAAGGATGCCCACTATCACCACTCTTATTTAACATAGTACTGGAGGTTTTGGCCAGAGCAATTAGGCAAGAGAAAGAAATAAAAGGAATCCAATTAGGGAGTGAAGAAGTGATATCCTTGCTGTTTGCAGACGACATGATCTTATATATAGAAAATGCTAAAGAACCCATCAGAAAACTATTAGAAATAATTATCAAGTACAGTAAAGTAGCAGGGTACAAAATTAACTTACAAAAATCAGTTGGTTTTCTATACTCTAATAACAAACTTACAGAAGAGAACTCAAGAATACAACTCCATTTACAATCGCAACTAAAAGAATCAAGTACCTAGGAATAAATTTAACCAAAGAGGTGAAGGACTTATACAATGAGAGCTATGAGGTATTACTGAAAGAAATTGATAATGACATAAAGAGATGGAAAGAGATTCCATGCGCATGGATTGGAAGAATAAACATAGTTAAAATATCCATACTACCCAAAGCAATCTACAGATTCAATGCAATCCCAATCAGAATCCCAATGACATTCTTCATGGAAACAGAATAAAGTATCCTACAATTCATATGGGGCAACCAAAGACCCCGAATAGCTAAAGCAATCTTGAGAAATAAGAACGAAGCTGGAGGCATCACAATCCCTGACTTCAAAATGTACTACAAAGCCATAGTGACCAAAACGGCATGGTACTGGTACAAAAACAGGCACACAGATCAATGGAACAGAACTGAAAGCCCAGAAATAAAACCACACATCTACGGACAGCTAATCTTCGACAAAGGTGCCAAGAACATGCAATGAAGAAAAGACAGTGTCTTCAATAAATGGTGTTGGGAAAACTGGACAGCCACATGCAAAAGAATGAAAGTAGACCACTATCTCATGCCATACACAAAAACAAACTCAAAATGGATCGAAGACTTGAAGATAAGTTCTGAAACCATAAAACTCCTGGAAGATAATATAGGTAATACACTCTTTGACAATGAACTTAAAAGGATCTTTTCTCAGACAAGGGAAACAAAAGAAAAAATAAACAAGTGGGACTTCATCAGACTAAAGAGCTTCTGCAAGGCAAAAGAAATTAGATTAAAACAAAGAGACAACCCACCAACTGGGAGAAAATATTTGCAAATCATATATCCAACAAGAGGTTAATCTCCATAATACATAAGGAACTCACACAACTGAACAATAAAAAAACAAACAGCCCAATCAAAAAATGGGCAGAGAAGATGAACAGATGTTTTTCCAAAGAAGATATACAGACGGCCGATAAACACATGAAAAGATGTTCAACATCACTTATAAGCAGGGAAATGCAAATCAAAACTACACTAAGATACCACCTTACACCTGTTAAAATGGCTATAATCACTAAAACTAAAACTAAAACTAACAAATGTTGGAGACGGTGTGGAGAAGGGAACCCTCATACACTGCTGTTGGGAGTGCAAACTGGTGCAGCCACTATGGAAAACTGTATGGAGATGCCTCAAAACACTAAAAATAGAAATATCCTATGACCCAGCTATCCCACTACTGGGTATCTACCCAAACAACTTGAAATCAACAATCCAAAGTGATATATGCCCCCCTGTGTTCATTGCAGTACTACTGACAATAGCCAAGACATGGAAACAACCCAAGTGCCCATCGACTGATGACTGGATAAAGAAGATGTGGTATATATACAATGGAATACCGCTCAGCCATAGAAAAGACAAAATCCTCCCATTTGCAACAACGTGGATGGACCTGGAGGGAATTATGCTAAGTGAAATAAGCCAGACTGAGAAAGACAAACATCAGATGATTTCAGCCACATGTGGAATATGACCAAACACATGGACAAAGAAAACAGTTCAGTGGTTACCAGGGAAAGGGGGTTTGGGGGGGAGCACAGGGGATGAAGGGGAGCACTTGCGTGGTGACACACAAGAAATAATGTACAACTGAAATCTCACATTGATGCAAACTATTATGAACTTAATAAAAATTTTTAAAAAATAAAGTCAATTATCAATACGAATGATCTAGAATCAAAACAAAGTGAGTCCTGAAGTGCATGTATGTCTGTAGTTATGACGTTGTGAGTCAAAGAGGCAGAGGAGACCTGGGGCCCTGCCTATGCTGGGTCTACCGTTCTGATACACGTCACTCGGATGTTCAATTCACCTGCCCGTCCTTAATGATCCACTATGAGCAGGAAGGGGCTGCCCCAATCCCTCCTTGGGCTTCTTCAGCATGACCCCCTGCTCACCTCTGAGTGGGACAAGCCCTCCTCCCTTCTTTCCGGGCCACTGCTCCGTCCAGTGTAAAGCCCAAAGGCTGGGGGGTGTGGAGGCCAGGGAGGACGGTTAGGATTGGGGCTTTCTAGAGTCCAGCTGTGCCAGAAGGTGACTCATCCTCACACCTGGGGCCAGAGGACCCTCTTTGATATGACTGGACCTCTTAGGGTAGGCCCTAGGGGACCACCTGCTCACACCTCCCCATGGAGGTGGCAGTAAAGACGTTTCCACTCTGTTCCTGAACTGGGTAATCAATCATTTCACTGATGATGCCAAATAAAGAGGCCCATCGACCCAGGGCCCGGATGTGCCGGTGGAAAGAGGTAACTGATGGTATTCTGTTCTCAAGGAAAAGTATGTGACAAAAAGTAAAATGAAAGCCTAGTAAATTTTCTGTGAAGTTAAAAAACAAACACCAGAATGACTATAAAATCTGTATTGTAAAGGAAGGGGCCTGGCATGAAGCCACTCAGTCGGCTGAGCCTTGTGACCTGCCTTAGGACACTGATACAGAGAGGTCCATCTGCCCCAGGGGGTTCTCAGCCCTGAGGCAGCCTCAGGGCTACCTGGTGATCTCGTAGAACACACAGCCAGCACTCCACAGGTCCATTTTGTAGGTGTAGAACCCATCGGTGAGGAGACACTCTGGGGCCCGGTACCAGCGGGTAGAGATATATTCTGTGTACGGCTGCTTGGAATAGACACTCCGGCAGGACCCAAAGTCCCCTAATTTCAGGACATCCTGCTGCAAGGGGGCAGAAAAGCAGTGACAAATAATGTCATATAAAGCAGCTCTTGTAATACAAATTATTTCAAATATTTACTTATGTACTAACAAGAAAATTACTAGCATCTAAACTAGCTTATAAAACACAAATTACTGGCTTTATAAGCACCTGAAAGTGCCTCTAACAGACGCAGAAGTGGTGTTTGTGCTCGTGGAGCATGTTTACAAACGTTCTGACTAGGTTTTACAAGCATTCCCAAATGTCACAGGCTTGGGATCTCCTGTGAGTCTAGAACGTAATTATACACTGCAGCCATAGCGCTGTTAGGCCTTGCACTTCCAGCACCGTCCAGCTCTGCCGGCAGCTTCGTCCTCCGCTCAGGGGCAGCTCAGGGCTGGCTCACGTCACATGGCTCTTTGGAGCAAGTCAGACATACCAGGGAAACAGGTTTTGAGATATTTCTTCCATTTTCTTTACCCCTCACATTCAGGTAATAAAATACAGGCTGTTAATGAATTTGGAGCTTGGGCACCTACAGCTACAGGATCATTAAACATAGCACATGTCTTAGCCAGATTATCAAGAAACCGCATTCTAATGGCCTTTTACCTCTGTTCCCATTACCCAATACATCATGTGGGGCTTTCAACAAAAATTATAAGGCACGTTAAAAGGCAAGAAAAAACACAGTCTGAAGAGACAAAGCAAGCATCAGAACCAGACTCAGATATGGCACAGACTTTAGAATTTTAGACTTAGGGAATTTAAAATAAATATGATTAATTTGTTAATGGTTCAATGGAAAAAATAAACAACATCCAAGTTCAGATGGGAAATGAAAGCAGAAAGATGAAAATTCTAACAAAGAATCAAAAGGAAACACTAGAAATAAAAACACTTTAAAAGAAATAAAAAATGACTTTGATAGGCTCATCAACAGACTAAACACAGCCAAGGAAAGAATCAATGAGCCGGAAGAGGTGCCACTAGAAACTTCCCCTACTGAAATGCAAAGAGAAAAAAGAATGGTAAAACCAGAACAGAACGTTCAAGAACTGTGGGACAATTGCAAAAGGTGTGGTGCGCCTACTATACCATGGACAAATCACAAAATAACGATGCTGAGCGAAGAAGCCAGAGCAAAAGAGAGTATATACTATATAATTCTATTTATAGAAAATTCTAGAAAATGAAAACTAATTTATAATGACAAAAATCAGTCTTTGCCTGGGCACAAGGGATGGAGAGAGAGGGCTTACCAAAGAGCATGAGGACACTTTTGGGGGGGTGACAGATTTGTTCGTTAACTTGACTGTGGTGATGGCTTCGTGGGTGTACACATGCACCAGAACTTACCACGCTGAACACTTGAAATATGTACACTTACGTGGCTTTGGATGGAGACAGACCTGAGCTCAAATCCTGCCTCTTCCACTTTCATATTTAGAGTATTCAGAATGATAATGTGATTGGAGTTTATTTTTGTACATAGTATGAGAAGGGTGCCTAACATTATTTTCTTCCAGATGTATAGTTACGTTGATAGCATTTGTTAAACAAATCATTTTTTCCAAATTGGAAGAAAAAAAATTATAGCAAACATGGTATCCAGTTATATGGGACCGAAAGCATACCCAAAGAAAAGTTTGTTTTTTTTTAAAAGATTGGCACCTGAGCTAACAACTGTTGCCAATCTTCTTTTTTTTTCTTTTTCTGCTTTATCTCCCCAACTCCCCTCCCCCCCGCCCCCCGTACAGAGCTGTATATCTTAGTTGCAGGTCCTTCTAGTCGTGGTTCATGGGACGCCACCTCAATGTGGCCTGACTAGCAGTGCCATGTCCACGCCCAGGATCTGAAGCCTGGGCTGCCGCAGCGGAGCGCGTGAACTTAACCACTCGGCCACGGAGCCAGCCCCAAGAAAAGTTTTTATATTCAACCTTTATTCTGATATCAATTTTTCATATAAAAGTTCTTACCTTTATTAATATATTTTCTGGTTTTACATCTCTGTGAAATATTCCATTTCTGCATTTAATATAAAAGGAAAGATCAAATTAATCGTACTTCATTCATTCAAATTCTTTTACATTGTATTTTTAATGAATGTTAGCACATTTTATTAATCTGAGCACTGTCAAGTCTCCGAATGCGTACCTGTGCATATGATCAAGGGATGTACATAACTGGTACATATAGCGCATAATTTTTTTTTCTGATAATGGGTGTCTTCTCCCTGTGCAATCAAGGAAACAGCCAAACATGGTTACCAATGGTACATATCCCCTTTTTTGAAATTAGAAATAGAATCCATTTTTATTTGATATATGAAAATCTAACTTCTTCTGTGAAAAATAATCTGAAGTAGCTTTAGGAAATACGGCGTGTACCTACAAAACATACTGTTTAAAATCCTACATACTGGCATGATTCCACACAGCGCATGTGCTCTGATCACAGCGATCACAGTGAGAACAGTGTTGAGTAATAATCACAAGAGCAGCCTGGTCACTTATACCTAATATGAGCCTCAGGGTGGCCTTCCAGGATGCTGTCCCTCAAACTGTTGTGTCAGGAGTCACTTGTAAATCCAGTGTTTTCCTAGGCTTTCTGTCTAGATGGAGACTTCCATTTTAAAGGGGGATATATCAGAGTTCAACAGAAGTACCTTTTTTAATTCAAGGAGGCCAATGATTGCTTTGAATTTCACAGCCCATGCTCTCTTCTTTGACAAAAGGAAGCAATCATTTGGCAGTTGATGCTGATGCAGTGCTCTGCTGCCTTCAGTCCCCAACGTAAGAGCCCTTTTGGGTGCCTACCCTTCCTTTCTTCCTTGGTCCTCTCAGCCGTTCGTGGCCCTGGGGTAAGGACATGGCTCTCTCCCTTCTCCCTCTGTGAGAATCCCTGCCTGCATGAGGGGGCTACTGGTGAAGTGAGGTGCCCACGTGAACCGTGTGGGACCACTGGTCTGAACAATCGGAGTCCACATCCTTGACAAGGAGGGGGCTGACTACACACTCTCCACAACAGTTTTTCTAAAACAAACTGTCCAGGCCTGAGACTGTATCTGGTTCCAACCAGATTCTTATTTCCAAACATTTTACAATAAATAAATACAGTACACTTAATAAACCACTTGTAAGTTCGTCGTTTGACCCTACTAAACGCCAGCCAACCGTGAACAGTATTTCTCTTGTCGGTGTTAGTTATGCTGACCAAGTTAATTTTTCCAAGTTAATTTTTGCCAAACAGTCTCATTAAGAAGATTCTAAAGAATGTCACATATAATACTAGTGATGTAAAAAAATTTTAAGTGAACACAGTAATAACTATGGCACTGGTTGTCAGTACTAGCTGAAGGAATATAGCTACCAGTGTAGCCCACGTTGTTAACAGACTATTTCACACACCCGCTTCCCACAAGGGACCCCTGTCCCCAGGCCTGTGTCTGACTTTCCTGGTCAGGCTTGGAGGTGCACACTGGGGTCCACCATGGCACAGCCAAACGGCCCATCATATACACTTTGGTCCAGAGAATGGGCCCTGCAGTACCACGCATGCATACACATGCTGTCGGTATTTTGCAAAGGAGGGCCCTGCATTATGGTGCACTGTTCTGAGAGGTTAGAGATCTTGACCTGCAGAGGGTAGCAGGTGGGACGTCAGACTCCGTGTGGAGCCTGGGCCATCACCGGCACCCCTCTTTCATCAAGCACAGCAAAACTCAAGGACGGGGTCCTCCCAGTTCTGCTCTTTGAAGCTGGTTCATCTCAGGCAAGTGCGATAACCTTTCTGAAATTCAATTTCCTCACCTCTAAAATGGAGTTGAGCACACAGGATTGGGAAGATCAAATGCAGTAATACAGAGCAAGCATACTACAAATTGTAAAGTAATAATAATAATGATGATAGCAATTAGTGCTTATTGATGACTATGCAAGCCAGGCACTGCTCTATCCTTACAACAACTCTGAGAGTTAGACACTATGATTATCCCCATTTTAGAGACAAGGACTAAAGCTCAGAGAGCCTAACCAGGACCTCCCATCATCAAATAGGCACAGCACCGTGCATGCTCTGAGCCAACACGTTGTTCTGAGATATGGGAGATGCATGCTGCGTCAACACAGCCAAACTGGAACCGTGCTTCCCAGAAGCGCTAGCATTAAAACTAGGATGGTGTCATCAGCTTGAAAGAAAAATTCCAATGACAAAAATGGTGCATCACTCACACTCTGAAGGCGCAGAGACCAACAGTGTAAGTAAAGCAAAGACATTGACCATTCTGCGTCAAAATGTTTCAAGGAAGTACTAGGAATGCCAAAACAGGTTTATTTCACTTCTACTTTCCTTTTTATATCTGCACAGAGTGATAACTGGGGAAACTGTCTAAATAGATTTAAAAGAGTTCTTTTAATAAGGATAGAACTAAAATTGCTAACTGATAAGAAAGCTATGTGTCAGAGCTGAATTGGCAATGTTTTCTTCTTTTTTGTTGGGACATAAAAAATGGTGCATCACACAATCAGTGGGTCAGAGCTGATGAAATATCTGAATCAGTCTGACACAGTAATGTTACGCAAAACAGTTATCACGTTGCATGGTAATAAGGCACCTCCTAAGCTATTCATGGAAAAAAATTGTAATGCTACATTTACAGTCAAATCAAGCTTGTTTTGCTCTTTCCTACTTGGTTTATTCTCCAATATCATGGATTTACTTCATGGTGCCTGCCTCAACCACAGCCTCTAAAAGGTAAAAACTAAAAGGTGACAAGGCCAGCCCACTGGACCTGGAACAGCCCATGCTCTAGAAGGCAGCCAGTGACCGGGATTTCTGGGCCTGACCCATCTGCTGCCAGCAGAGGGTCTCAGGGTCTGGGCGGCCAAGTCTGCCAAGAGAGGAGTAGGGGGGCAGGCAGTGGAGCCAAGGCAGAAGACTGTGTGGCTCTGAGGTGGTCAGTGGTGGCCTTGGCAACCAGAACTTTCCTGGTTCCACTCCCGGGAGGCCTGACTGAGCTTTCAGCAAGAGATCTGTGGCTTTCCAATAAACTCCTTCCTTTGTATGTAAACCAGTTGAACAGCATGTGCTCTGTGCAATGAAAACAGTCTAACTACGATGTTCAATATCTATAAACATCATCCAGGTGGACAACACCTCTACCACAGAGGGGACAAGAGGGAGGACTGGCCCAGTGGTGTAGTGGTTAAGTTTGTGCTCTCTGCTTCAGCAGCCCGGGGTTCATGGGTTCAGATCCCAGGCCACGCTGTGGTAGCATTCCACATACAAAACAGAGGAAAGCTGGCAGAGATGTTAGCTCAGGGCCAATCTTCCTCACCAAAAAAAAGAAAAAGAAAGAAAGAAAGTGACAAGAGGGAGATGCACCAGACAACAGGAATGTGAGGTGAATGAGCGACTGCTCCCAGGTGTTGAAGTGAGCACTGGTGAGGGTGAGGGCACAACAAACTAGCCCTTCACAAAAGCAAATTAATTTAACTTGAAACAATTAAAAAAGGGAGCAGGGGGCCGGCCCCGTGGCCAAGTGGTTAAGTTCGCGTGCTCTGCTTCAGGGGCCCAGGGTTTTGCGGGTTCAGATCCTGGGCACGGACATGGCACTGCTCATCAAGCCATGCTGAGGCGGCATCCCACATGCCGCAACTAGAAGGACCCAGAACTAAAATACACAACTATGTATTTTAAAAACTATGTATTTTATGTAAAATAAAATCTTAAACAATAAAATAAAAAATAAATAAAAATAAAATAAAAAAGGGAACAGAATCAGATACAACATAGGAATAGTAGATGCCTCTATAATTAGGTTATAATCTTAACCAGTTTTTCCTTATAAAATTGCTGGTCCAGGGACTGTTTCTTACTAGTCTAAGAGGAGATGACAGAAATTAAGAGTAACTGTTTGGAAGCTTTTACAGCAATTCAATATTGCTGTGACATCCAAGCACATGACCATTTTTCCAGTAATTAATTTTTATTGTATTTTATAAAAGTTGTGTTCTACAACAGATCAGGGGGAAAAAACTGGTCTCCTACTACAGACAGTTTTAGAAACACTGGTCTAAACACTAATCAAAAGCCACTTCTCCCCTGCTTTCAAAGCCACTACTGGCTTCCCACTGACTGAGAATAACCGGTTCTTATCCTGGCCCAACCAGCCCCACTGGCCTCGCCTACCCTATTGCCTAGAACTCTCCTCCTCGTGCTCCAGCCACACAGGCCTCCTACTCCATGGTGGCCTCGAGCCCTCTGCACTAGCTGTCCCTTTGTTTGGAACACTGTCCCCATCACTATCTAACACAGCGGCCTGTTTCAGTCACTCATAACACTTACCCCTGTGTAGAACTCTTAATCATTTCTTTACTTGTTTTTACTTTCTCTCCATCTCCTCATCAGAGTGTGAGCTCCACATGGGTGGGAACTGTGTCTATTGTGTCCCATTGTGTCCCCACCTCAGGAACAGCCCATGGCATGTAATGGGGAGTGAGACAGCCTCTCCTGCATCGTCTAACTCCACCACTCTTCCAGGTGAGCCTGTCCTTCCCTAGCCAAGTCATCTCTGCCTCATCTGACACTTACTGGACAAAGAGAAAATTAGCTCGAGCAATTCACTTTCTCAAATGATTTCACTTTCATACAGATTCTCTCTACAATAGACTATATATTCTTTGAATATCAGAAAACGCATCTCTTTACCTTCACCAGACCTTGTACATGCCGGGCATATAAGTAAACAACTCAATAAAGCTTGTGTGATCATTCTCTCACTTCATTATCTTATTCCTTGGTATTTAATAGTGCTACTTAATATTCTAATAATCCAAGAGAGTAGTAATTTAAGTCAAATGATTTGTTATTCTAGTAGCAGAAGCTTTAGTGATTGATTTGGTTTTCAGTAAGTCAGCATCATTGTCAACAAGAGCAAATAATTAGAAAATGCCTATTCATTTGAAAGTGGCCAGCCAGGGCCAGGAAGAGAGAGCCAGGGAAGCTAAAGAGCGTAGGAGCTCAGGTTTCAGAGCCAGACCTGAGTTTAAGTTCTGGCTCTGCTGCTTATTAACAAGTTCCCCTTTGAGTTATTACTTAACCCTTCAAGCCTCAATTTCCTCATCTGTAAAATGGAGATAATCGTGCCAACCACATAGGGCTGTCCAGAGGCAGTACGTGTGGTGGTTAAGAACACGCACGCTGGAACCAGGCTAAGTTCAAACTCTAGTTCTGCCACTTACTAGGTACACAGCCTCGGATAAGTTATATCTCGCTCTCCATGCCTTGATTTCTTCATCTTTAAAATGGGGATAATAACAATATCTGCCTGCTACAGCTGTTGTGAGGGTACAAACAATTAATTCTTATAAAGTGGTAAGAACAGTGCCTGGCATGTGGTTAGCACTCATGACCTGTTAGCTATCATCATTATCACTGTATTTCATCAATTCTAAGGCAGACTTTTCTCCCCTTATATGTTAACAACTCTGAAATCAGGATGCATATTCCACTATTTAGTATCTTACAATCACTGTCAGCCATTTCCCCCATCTTCTAATATCTCTGAGACTAGATGCCCCTTACCACGGACAGCATCTTAGATCCAGGACACTGAGCAGAGCCCCAGCCCAGCCTACGGAAGACGTTCAATATTTCTGTAATGAATGAATGTCTGTTGATCTATAACATAACAGTCTTTTCTATAACCTCTCTCTATAGACAGATACTGAAAGAAATGATTTCATTTTCTCCAATAGTACAATTCCCCTACCACTGGAAACTAGAAAGATATTTACTTCTAAACAAAGCTTTCTCAAATGTCTAAGCACATAGAAACTTCCCAGAAATTATCCCCTCCCTTTGAGTTTTAAAACATCACACTCTAGGAAACAACAATCAGAATTCTAATATAAGATATATATCTTACACCAAAAGAATTGTTACTAAACAAAGGAAGTAATTATGTAGGTTCATTAAAAAGCAAAATGTTAGCTTACTGATAAAAAGATTACTGTAAATGAACTAATAAAATTTAGTGGTTGTTTCTCCTGGTTGTTTTTGCTACTTTATCCTGATATGTTAGATACATATACACAGAGAGGATCAAAGTGAAGAATCTATGTCAGATAGTATTTGAAAACGTAATCAGAGAAACACCTCATTTATCTAGGCTGATGCTTAATAAGTGAAATTTCCAGATAAATAAGGTTTACTCGTGGAACATAAAACTCTTCCCTACTGTAATCACTTTAAACAGGAATCTTTTAAAAACCTTTTACTCACTTTCCTCTCCTCCCACCAGTGTTCACTGAAGTGGTACGGTACCACAGTCCACCACGTGCTTGTGCTTTCTCTAACCTCCCTTGGGGAATCTGGAGACTCGTGACTTTTGCCCGGACTGCTCTCATTTGGTTCTTCACTGTTCTCATGTCCGTGTTTTACACTTTCAGTCTCCTCCATTATGAGACTGTCACCTATCACTTCCGTTACTGCTGGTGTGCCAGGTTCTAGAAGCTCCTTCTAACTGCTCTATTTTGAATAGATTTCAGACCAAGAAATCAGATAACTAAGTTTGTTAGAATTGTACGTAAAACAAGATTAAACAGATACCTGAGTGAAGGGCTTACCTATGAATAAAATCGTAACTTATAAGAAATATTATATATTCCCAGATATAAGGCAATCCCCTATTTTCCCAAAAAGATCCAAAGGTTTTTGGATCCAAAAGTTTCACATCAACTTTTATGGATTCAGAAAAATGTGTCTACTTATTCTATTTATTAGTAATTTACTAAAATATACATATTTTAAATCACATATAAAATATAGTAATCTGATATAATGCTCTTGTCCACTCTCCCACTTCATAGAAACACTTTTCTCTGAACTCTTCACAAGCATCTTCAACATCAGTGTCTTCTCATTGCAAGAACAGCTTCTTGATCTAAAAGCTTTCCATAGCACATCACGTTCAGTGTGGCCTAAATTGTTTGAGATAATACAACAGTTTTTAAATCATCTATAACGCTGAAACCAAAATTCTATTCCAAGCCATAAGCAGTCACTCACATGACATTAAGGAGGTTGATTTTTTTTCCATTTGTCCAATAGGCATAATGTGATCTGTGAAATATAGCACTTTCTGAGCTACTTTTTCAGCTATATTTACAAGGCTCATTTGTCCTGACATCTACCACAACAGCGAGGTCAGATCCCCAGGGATATTTGCTAAATGTGGGTCAACCATCTGCCTCCTTTTCTCTGTTTCCCTCAGGTGACCTGCGTAAGCCTCCAAAACCAGCCTGACTGAGGTCGGCCCAGGCGAATGTGCTTTCCTAAACAGTGCTTTACTGTTCAAGAGAAAGTACATGAGTGAGCACCCTGCAACACAGGAGACCCTGTAAGGATCCAAACATAAGGAGGCTCCCTCTCATCTGAGGGGTTATTTGTGGGGAAAGCCCTGCTTCATTTCAAGGCACAGAATAGAATGTTGAGCAACAGCAGGTCCCAGGAGAAGAGGGGACCTTCAGAGGGGGACAGGCCTGGGTGCACAGCCCCCCTGCAGGGACCCACAGTCACGGAGGCCTAAGCAGCCCTGCTGTCCTCTGCACCAGCCTCACCCACATGACCTGGCCAGCCTGAAGGCCTTGTGGTTGTGCTTCTCACGTGCAGCATGTTCTGAGTAGATGAGACTGCCAGAAAAACACCTCCGCAGAGTGAAGTAGTCCAGTACCGCGCATTTATATACAACTACTGCACTATGGTGACTAAGGATTTTGAGAACTAAAACAGAGCATATGTGAGCTACAAGCTTTCAAAGACCTTAGATTAGTTGTCAAATTAGTCTACGTACCTCGGATTAGCTCATAAATATTCATGTCCATAAGTTCACATATTAGTGCAAGAGAACCAGATTTTCTGTCACTGAAGAAGAAAGCAGGTTTTTAAAATGCTTTTTCTTTTCTTAATCAGAAAACATAATCAAATACTTAATTCATTTGTAAACATTTCTGGTAAACATAAAGCACTACCACATCAAATGAAGACTGAAGTGCAATGATTAAAACAGTAGAAGTTTTGATTTTAAATCAATATTTCAGGTAAAATTAATTTAAAATAATAGTTAAATTCTACTTGAAGAAAAAAATTTTAAAGCCCTCCCCTGCCATATTTTAAAGACATGTGTCTTGAAAATATAAAATTAACTATCAGCAGAAAGAAGAAATGAAGTTGGGAGTTGGCTAAGCAAAACAATCAAAGAAAGAATAATTTAATTCATGCTCTGTGACTGCACGTTTAGTTTTAATTTACCTAAATTACTTCCATGTAACTGGGATACAATACAACGCGGGAGCAGAATCCCAAAACCAGTCAGGGCAGAGAGGGAGAAAGATGAGTCACACCACACCCATGCCATGTCCAGGCCTTGCACAGAGTGCGGACAGAGGACTCTGGCCGAGCCACCAGCTTCTCCTGAGTTCAAACAGCTCTTAAAGGGATCCCTGAGCCCCAGGCAGGGGAGCCCATGTCACCCCCAGGTCCTGCTTGGGGTGCCTCTGGTGGGACTGGAAGGGGTCCTCACTGTCTCTCAGGGCTGTGAGGAGGCCCATGTGCAATTCTGGGCGAACTGCTCTGGAAAGTGCAGGCCAAGCACCCTTGCACGGGCAGTGCTGTGACGATCACATGCAGATGCAGTCTCTAGCCCTGGCCCAAACTGATGGCTCGACATTTCATCTGAGTTTAAAGCTGTTCAATCCTCTAACGAAAGGCCACCGCACTTTAACTGTCAGAGACTGTTGTCTCCTGGCTGGTTGTAAAGGCCAGGTTCCCTGGAGCACTGCAGCGAGGCCTCACTCTGCTGTGCACCTGCTCAGAGCTCAGCGCCGCTCCAGCCCACAGAAAGGCAGCTCCTGGAGTCTCATGGCCCGAGTTCCTGGCTCGGGGTCCAGAAATATAGTACAGAGCTGCCAGCACCTGGGGACAAGGTGTGCTCTGCCTTCTTGATCAGAAGGTAAACCTTAAGGAAACTATTCTACAATTAGAAAAGAAATAAAAAATCCCCTGAAATTCTATCAATTACAGTAAGAAAGGCTACACAAGACTGTGCAGAGATGGCCACTGGCAGGGACAGAGTAAACACAATCCCTGAAATAGGACAGCAGTGCTTTCCTAGCATGTCATAATTCACACTTGAGGCCTCAGATGCCCAGAGCCACTATCGTCCACACAGAAGCTAACTGAGCTAAAGAGGAGGAGACATTTGAATTATGTATGCTTTTATGATATGGAGTCACTTAAATGAAGGCATTTCTACATCAGGAATCAGATGCACATTTGTCCAAATAAACGTGGCTTAAGATAAAATAAATATGATTACTCTCTGAGCCACAAAGCAAATACTTAAAATGTCTACTATGATTTTCTTTCTTAAAAAGAGATTTAATCATTATCATCAAATTTAGATAATTTTTAAAGCCCCCAAAATACTTACAAAACCACTTCATGCAACGTAAGAATGTTTGGGTGTGGATTCAGGCGCCTCAGTGCTTGTATCTCTCGTAGATTATTCACTTGCTCAATACTATTGTGTAAGTAAAAATGAATAACTAATTTATAATTTAGGTCAAATTTAAAATTAGGGTTATTAAATTATTATTTATTATCCATGATCACAACTGCAAAACTCAAAAATATGTCAAGTAAGTTAATCAGGTTTTATTTCTGCCATTAGCAGTTGAAGTTACGCATATCTCGTTTCTGCATTATCTCATAAAAATCAAGGTTTTATAGCTTTGGACATATATTCAAAATTTTCCCATCTAAGCTCCTAAAAGAATACTTTGGTAGTTTCCTTTACAATTAACAAACATAGAAACAGATATTAAAATTTCCTATTAATCAGTTTCTGGCAACTAACCAACAGGGCAACGTAAATACCCTCTAAAAATAAGTATTTTAAATTTCCATGAACAGACCCGTCCTTCCTTCTTATCTCTAATGAAGGTTGACATTTTTTCAATTTCACGCACCTGGTGACAGGTGTTCTCTCAGTAGGTGTGTCTTACTGCAGGCTTTTCTTTATGAAGAGTGCCCTGTCTCACACCGCGCTCACATCCAAAATCACACCAGCACAAGTTTAATAGAGGTCAACGGCCTGAGGCTGTCACTGGCCTCTGGACAGATCGGTACAAGAGACACACCTCCCCATGGATGGGCCCATGGAGTCATACCCAAACAAATGACCCGATCCACCAGAGACTTCCATCTTGGAGGTTCTGAAAGGAACTAATTGTGGGAATATTCTTCTTTCTTTGGCAAAACTCTGTTCTACCAATTTTTAACATATAGTGTAAAGCTCAGCATCTTGTTTGGTCATTAAAAGAGTAGTTATATCCAATAATATATTATTATTGTTTTAAATCAATGTGGCCAAATATTTTAAGTCTCTCTCATACTAGCCAACAAACGGGAGCCTGATATATAAGAAGAGTCTGAATAATCTGAGTGTAAGAATATTTCTGACTAAAAGTTTTAGATCCCTTCTTCATTACTATCCCCTATTTCCTCCCTCACACCCAGGATGATATTCAAAATGTTAGCAGCTTGTGTGCCATGGTCAACAAGCAACTAGAAAGACAAAGCCCACAATGCTGGAGCAGAGTCCTAAAGGCATTGAACCAGGCACTGAGAGAGGAGGTCGGAGGAGCGCTGAGCAGTGGGCCAGGCGCAGAGTGGCAGGTTGGGGGCAGCACTCAAGAGGCTCAGGTTAGCAGTTAGCCACCACCCAGAACACGAGTCTTTCACTATTGTAATAACCATCATGGATGGCCATACTGATGTTTACAGGGACCATATCATGACACCGTCTATTCATTACATCAGCTTAGTACCCACCCCAACACCTGCTCCTCATCAGCACCCTGGACCACAGAACCAGGGCCTCACCTACATGCCTCTGGAACAGTGCTCCCCAAAATATGTGCCACAGAACATTAGTTCTCTGGAAAATGCTTTGTGAAGAAATTTCATGTTCAAAAAGCTTGAGAGAGGCCCACTCTATTTCCTTTTGGAGAGCCACAATTTATAGCTGATATTAAAAGATTTCAAAAACCCTACTAAACAAAGAAAACAGTTTACTTTTATTTAACCCAAAAATTCCCAGAATTTTTGGTACCAGGATCCTTTCTTACTTACTACTGAGTTCCCATTCCTCAGAACTAGGTCTCCAGAGAATACAGCACTCCAGACTACCCTTTGAGCGACATGATAGAAATAGCTTTTTTTCTTAGGAGAGTGAAGATGAATAAAGACAGCAATAAGGCAAAAAGAAGAAAAAAAGACCAAGTAAAACATTCTTTTGGGGGCATTTACATAACCGATTATAGAACATCATTCAATCCCCTTTCCCGGGGTCTGCATTGGAAGAGGCCACCAAGACTCTTCTTCATGGTCCCACACCACGAGAGGTCCCTGACTCAGGACCAGGCTGATGAAGAACCCTCACCTCCACCTGGTGCCTGTCATGCCTCTGCCCGTGGCATGCCACAGGTAGCAGTTCTCAACCAGGGAACTTTGCTCCCCATGGGACATTTGACAATGTCTGGAGACATTTTTAGTTGTCACTAGTTGAGGAGGGAGTGATCCTGGCATTCAGTGGTAGCAGCCAGGGATGATGTTTTAAATATCCTATAATGCACAGGACAGGCCCCACAACAAAGAATAATCTAGGCTCCCCAGTGGTGTAGTGGTTAAGTTTGCCCCCTCTACTTCAGCGGCCTGGGGTTCGCAGGTTCAGATCCCAGGCATAGACCTAGCACCGTTTGTCAAGCCACACTGCGGCGGCATCCTACATACAAAATGGAGGAAGACTGGCACAGATGTTAGCTCAGCAACAATCTTCCTCAAGCAAAAAGAGGAAGATTGGCCCTGAGCTAACATCTGTTGCCAATCTTCCTCATACACACGAAAAAAGAATAATCCAGGCCCAAATGTCAATAGTGCCAAGGTTAAGAAATCCTGCTTTAGGTGGAAAGAGCAAGAAACCAATTGGAGGTAGCAATTCTAATTTGTGAACACCCTATTTGAAAAAAATTAGTTTCTAGAACTAGGTAGTCAAAAAGCCATGTCATTTAGACAAACAAATAGTCACTATTCTCATTTTTTTTTTAAGATTTTATTTTCCTTTTTCTCCCCAAAGCCCCCAAGTACATAGTTGTGCATTTTCAGTTGCGGGTCCTTCTAGTTGTGGCATGTGGGATGCCACCTCAGCATGGCTTAACGAGTGGTGCCATGTCCGCGCCCAGGATCCAAACCAGTGAAACCCTGGGCCGCCGAAGCAGAGCACGCAAACTTAACCACTCGGCACGAGGCCGGCCCAACTCTTCTCATTTTTAATATGAAAACCAGTTACATACCCTGAAACATATTTTGTTTATTACAGACAGAATTATTTTATGCCTCCACAGGCATTCACTCTGAAATAACGAACTAATAAAAACATTAGAAAGGCATATTTTTCTGGGTATTGCTAGCCTTTGTTCAAATAACAGTACTTAATAAAATTCTAATCAACTCTGTTCCTTCTTTTAAATATCATGGGGAAAAAAAATCTAAAAATCTGGAAGTAACCACTTTTCTTTGCCTTGGAGTTGCTTTGAATTTTGTGGTCAGGTGACATTTAGTTAATTTTTTTTTTACTGTTCTGCAGGAAACAAAAAATATCATGGAATTGAACATAGAGGAATGTAGGCAGCCTCTCCTTCAAAAAGAACTAGATGATATCTACCATAAATGGATTTTCTCTACAATTGGAAAAAATTACAATTACCAGGATTAAGTCTTTAAAAAAATAACTACAAGATTAATTATGAAATTTCTGCATTTGATTCTTTTAATCTTTTTTTTAAGATTTTTTTTCCCTTTTTCTCCCCAAAGCCCCCCAGTACATAGTTGTATATTCTTCATTGTGGGTCCTTCTAGTTGTGGCATGTGGGACGCTGCCTCAGTGTGGTTTGATGAGCAGTGCCATGTCCGCACCCAGGATTCGAACTAACGAAACACTGGGCCGCCTGCAGCAGAGTGAGCGAACTTAACCACTCGGCCACGGGGCCAGCCCCTGCATTTGATTTTATTGGAAGGATTTTATGGAAAGTAAGTTTATCTAACCAATCCAATCTGTAGGAAGAAAGTCCTTAACGTGAAAGGGAAAAAGAAGTGGTTACATTAATATTAGATAAAATAGATTTCAAAACAAGGATTTTTATTATTTATGATTTCATGATGATAAAAAGGGTCAAGGCATCAGGAAGACAGGACAATCATAAATATGGATGTGCTAAATAACAGAGCTTCCATACACATGAAGTAAAAACTGGCAGAACTTAAGGAGGAAAGAGTTGGAAATGTCAACACCCTTTCTCCATAACTGATAGAACAATCATCCAAAAAATCAGTAAAGATACAGAAGATCCTAATAGTGTTATTAACCACCTTGACCTCATCGACATTTATATACAGTGTATTCATCACCTACAGAAAAATATGCTTTTCAAGTATATGGGGAACATTCACTCAGATGAACAATATGCTGGACCCAAAGATAAGTCTCAATAAGGGTCAGCCCCGTGGCCGAGTGGTTAAGTTCGTGGGCTCCACTTTGGCGGCCCAGGGTTTCGCCAGTTTGGATCCTGGGTGCGGACATAGCACTGCTCATCAAGCCACGCTAAGGCGGCGTCCCACACAGCACAACCAGAAGGACCTACAACTAGAATATACAACTATGTACTGGGGGGCTTTGGGGAGAAGAAGAAGGAAAAAGGAAAAAAGAAGATTGGCAACAGATGTTAGCTGAGGTTAGCTGACTCTTTAAAAAAAGTCTCAATAAATTTCAAAGTACTCAAGACTTACGGAACATGTTGTCTGACCACAGTGGACTTAAATTAGGAATCAGTAAACAGAAAGCTGTCTGGAAAAGCCCCCAAATATTTGCAGAGCAGACAACACATCTGAAAATAACCCATGGGCAAACAAAAATCACAGAGGAAATTAGAAGACATTTCAAATCAAGTAATAAAGAAAGCACAACATATCAAAATTTATAGGATGCAGGTAAAATAGTGCTTCAAAGAATATTTAATCTTCTAACCAAAGAAATGGTTAAAATCAATTGTCTACGTTTTCACCTTAAGATGGTAGAATAAGAAGTAGTAAATTAAATCCAAAGAAAGTAGGAAAAAAGCAGTAACAAAGAGCAGAAATCAATGAAACAGAAAACAAACAATAGAGAAAATTAACAAAGCCCAAAGTTCGTTCTTTGAAAAGATTAATAAAACTAACAAAACCCTAGTAAGACCAATGGAGGAAAAAAAGACACAAAACTCTACCACCACCAGCCAACATCAGGAACGAAAGAACAGCTATCTTTACAGGTCGATATTAAAAAGATAACACAGGAGTATTACGAACAACTGCATGCCAACAAATATGACAATTTAGATTAAACGGACAAATTCCTTGGAAAAGATAATTACCAAATCTAACACAAAATAAAATGAAACTAAAAATAGCCCTCCGTTTAGGGTTAATCTATATAATATATAAGGAACTCACACAACTGAAACAACAAAAAATACAGCCCAATCAAAAAATGGGCAGAGGAGATGAACAGACATTTTTCCAAAGAAGATATACAGATGGCCAACAAACACATGAGAAGATGTACAACATCACTAATCAGCAGGGAAATGTAAATCAAAACTACACTAAGATACCACTTTACGCCTGTTAAATGGCTATAATCACTAAGACTAAAAATAACAAATGTTGGAGAGGGTGTGGAGAGAAGGGAACCCTCATACACTGCTGGTGGGAGTGCAAACTGGTGCAGCCACAATGGAAAACAGTATGGAGATTCCTCAAAAAACTAAAAATAGAAACACTATATGACCCAGCTATCCCAATACTGGGTATCTACCCAAACAACTTGAAATCAACAATCCAAAGTGACATATGCACACCTATGTTCATCGCACCACTATTCACGATAGCCGAGACATGGAAACAATCCAACTGCCCAGCATCGGCAGACGACTGGATAAAGAAGATGTGGTATATATACAATGGAATACCACTCAGCCATAAAAAAAGACAAAATCACCCCATTTGCAAACAACATGGATGGACCTGAAGGGAATTATGCTAAGCGAAATAAGCCAGACTGAGAAAGATAAACACGATATGATTCCACTCACATGTGGAATATAAACAAACACATGGACAAAGAAAACAGTTCAGTGGTTACCAGGGGAAGGGCAGCACTCATGTGGTGACAGACATGAAATAACGTACAACTGAGATTTCACAACAATGTAAATTTTATGAACTAAAAAAAAAATTCAGCTGAGAAAAAAATAGCCCTATGTTTATCAAAGAAACTGAATTTGTTATCAAAAGCGTCTTCATAGGTGATGGAAATGTTCTAAAACGAGGTTATGGTCATAGTTGTACAACTGTAAAAATCTCCTAAAACTCACCTAAAATGGGTGGATTTTTATGACATGTAAATTATATCTCAACAAAGCTTTAAAAAATCTTATAGAAATCCAAATTATTTGGCATAATTCTATTTGTTTAATATTCCATGGTATGGATGTACCGTGATGTTATCACCCATCCCACCACTTTGTTTTGTTTCCAGTTTTTTACCAGTGTGAATGATGTTGAAATAAACCTCACGGGGGGCGGGGGGTGAACCCTCTCCACAAAGAAAATTTCTAGGCCCAGATGATTTCATCGGTAAATTATTTCAAACATTTAAGAAAGAAATATTCTTACACATTTCACAAAAGAAGATACATGAATGGCCAATAGCACATGAATGAGTATCCATCATCATCAGTCATCAGGCAAGTGGCAACTGAAACCACAATGAGATAATACTACACACTCACCAGAATGGCTATAATTTAAGACTAACATCACCAAACACTGGTGAGGATATGGAGCAAGTGGAACTCTCATTCTTTGCTGGTGGGAATACAAAAAGGTACAATCGTTTTGGAAAAAAGCTTGGCAGTTTCTTATAAAGTTAAACATACACCTACCCTTGACCTAATGATTCTATTTCTAGGTAATCACCTAAGAAAAATGAAAGCATATATCCACAAGAAGTCTTATACAAGGGTTTTATAGCAGCTTTATTCTTAGCAGCCCCAAATGGGAAACAACCCCAAAGTACATCAACAGAAGAAGGGATAAACAGATTGTGTTGTAGTCATAGACTAGAATGAACACTACTCAGTAGTAAAAAGGTATAAACTACTGGTCTAACAGTGTGGATGAATCTCAAAGACTTTATGCTGAGCTAAAGGGGCTGGACATAAGAGCACATACCGTGAGATTCCATTTACGAATGTCTGCAAGAGGATAAAGGAAAAAAACCCCAGAATATTGGCTGCCTGGGATGGGGGTGGAGAATTGACTGAAAAGGGACATGAAGGAACTTTCCAAGGTGACAGAAATGTTCTATATCTTGATTACATGGAAATATCTGTTTGCCAAAATTACAGAGTTAAGGAATGTGCATTTCAATGTATGCAAATTGTGCCTTAAAAAGAAAGAATTGTAGAAAAACAACCAAGTGGGGAAGGAGACTGGGTGGAGCCATAGCTTAAATAAAAATCACAAGGTTGTTGATTGTGGCTGCTGGGTACCTGGGGCTCATTATACCATTCTGTTTACTTTGTACATGTTTGAAATTTCTATAATTATATTCTTTTTAAGAAAAGCGCTTTTAGAGTGACTCATGAATTTCTTGCCTTTGCTTTTATTTATAACTTTACAAAGAAGACCTCACTTTTGAAAAGTAATTTGAGGATCATTTAGTGATGTGACTTGAGAAAAATTGTCCACCAAGTCAAGATGGCTGCATTACATTCTGCAGCAGTGAAGAACGCTGGAAAGAACACAGGCTCTGGACCTTTACAGACTTGGGTCCCACGCTTGCCAGCCAGGTGATACTGGGCAGGTTAGGGAAGTCATTTTTCTAAACTGCGGTTCCCTACACCGAAAGAAGGCAACTACAGCATCTTGCTCCTGGGGCTGCAGTGAGGATTAAACGATACACGTACATAATTCATCTACAGTGGGCACAGCACCAGACGCCTACTGAACAACTACTGTAATCTTCATTATTATTGTTGCTATTATCTCACTTTCATTTTGAAAATAGTGTTCAAACCCTAATACCTTGCACAATTTGTTATTGGCAAGTTCATATATTACTGTGAGCCAGCACTGGGCTAAGTGCTTTTACCCGAATTATCTAATTTAACCCTCATAACAATCATATGAGGTAGATACTGTGGTTATCCCCATTGTATAAATAAAGAAACTGAGGCACAAGAGATTAAGGAATTGTCCAAGGTCATAGAACTAAAAGTGGAAGAGTTGTTAGTTCTACATTCAGAGTCCAGCTAGCAACCACATGCTAAGATTAGCACACGTGTTAACCTTATTGCTTCAGGGCACAGAGAGATTCTACAAATATTAAGACTAGGGATTTTTTTTTTAAAGAGACTCATTCCATTTCTTTATAATCATTTCTATAAAAATACAGAATACTATCATGGCAAAAAAAGAGCCTCTTATTAAATGTATACTTCTGGTGAGTATAGGTGGGAGGACATTTGAAGATATACCAAAAAAGATATCCAAAGGACTTGGCCATGTTGCAGCCTTGGGCAAGTAACTAACTTCATTATCCCCAAACTAAGGGTTTGAGCAACTCAGGAGCTGAAAGTACCCTTCCTGACACAATGAATTGGTTTATTTTACCTTACCTAGACTTCATGGTGGCAAAGATCATTGCAAAAGCTATCAAGTTCTATTTCAGTAAGAGCAGAAGGAAAGGAGTGGAAATAAAACTTGAGGAGGTGTGGGGTCAGAGGCTGCAAACACCAATCTCTTCCTGCCTGCCTGACTCAGTGTGACTCCTCTCTGCCCGCTTCTTGTTTCTCACGGCACCCACACAACTCTGCAAGGTGACTTTGAGGATTCACTCAGACAATGATCGGTAGAGCAGAAATGGATTTTTAAAGGAACCTAAAATTATTCTTCAAGTGAGTAAGATTAAATAAATTGTTTAAAAATGATGATACTCCAGAACTCTAAAAGCTAGAAATATTTTCACAGTTAAAAAACAAAAACAAAAACAAATAACAGCATTAAAGTTGTGGATCAAGTTACAGTGAATAAACATCCAACAAATTAGCAACCTCACCCCTAGAGGTGACACCAAAACCAGCTTGCTTTCTAGAAGAAACCATAAAGTCATTTCTTCCTATAAATCAGAAATAATAGCAATACCTTTATCGGAAGAAGCTTATGAGCAATATGAGTCATTCCATATCTCCTATGGTTATTTTTTGTTTTGATTTGTTTTCTACTTTTTATTTTGAAACTATTTTAAACTAAGAGAAGACTTTCAAGAATAGCACAGAAAGTTCCCTTCACTCAGCTGCCCCTAATGTTAACATCTCATGCAACATTGATCAAAACTGGAAGTTAACACTGGTACAACTCTATTAACTAAACTACACACTACCTGGATTTCTGCAGTCTTTCCATTTCTGTCTTTTTCTTTTCCAGGATCAAAATCCACATGGTAATTAAGTTGTCACGTCCCCTTAGTCACCCCCACTCTGTGACAGTTCCGTAGTCTGTCTTTGTTTTTCATTACCTTGACCGTTTTGAGAAGTATTGGGCAGGGATTTTGTAGAATGCCCCTCAATTTGGGCTTGTCTGATGTATTCTCATAATTAAACCGAGATTATCGATCTCTGGGGAAAAATACCATGGAGGTGATATGCCCTTCCCATCCCATTCTATTAGAGGGTACGTGATATGAATATGTCTTATTACTGATGGTGATAATCTTAATCATTTAGTTAAGGTGGTATCTTCCAGGTTTCTCACTGTAAAGTTACTACCTTTCCCTTTCTATTTTCTATCATTTAGAAGCAAGTCACTAAGTCCAGCCCACACTCAAAGGGAAGGAAATTAAACCCTACCTACTGGAGGAAGGAATATCAATTTGTGGACATAAGTTAAAAACATCACAGTAATTAATAAATATTTGGGGGGAGATCATTTGAGGCTGTGCAGAAATCCGGTTCTCTTTAAAGTTTCACCTACTAATTTTAGCATTCATCAGTTTATCTTGCCTGCAGAAATTACTATGGTATTCTAATGATGATTTCCTATTTCTCTCATTCCTTCTATATTGATTAATCGGAATTCTTCTATAAGGAAGAACTGTCCCCTCATCCAAATTTATTTATTCATTCAGTCATTTATTTGTATCAGGATGCACTCATCATTTCAATAGAGACAGATAACCAAATAATGCACTCATTATTTGAAGAAAGCCAGAGAGAGAGAGAGATGTGTAGTATATACAGGTTAAGTGTCCATACACATGAGCTCTGTCTGCTAAGAGGGCCTAGAGGGAGTGACATTCTAGAAGCAATGAGCACACCTGGTGCCAAGATCTTGTTTTCTAAATACGTTTCTCCAATAAAAGGAACCACTCCTTAGAGAAATGGAAGATTCTAGGGGCAGGGAGAATACAAGATAGACCTAGAGATTCTTGTAGTGCCAACAAGTAAAGAACTGTTAAGAAAAGAAAAAGAATGGGGCATGTCAAAAAAACACAGAGCCAGGGGCTGGCCCCGTGGCCGAGTGGTTAAGTTCGCGCGCTCCGCTGCAGGTGGCCCAGTGTTTCGTTGGTTCGAATCCTGGGTGCGGACACGGCACTGCTCATCAAACCACGCTGAGGCAGCGTCCCACATGCCACAACTAGAAGGACCCACAATGAAGAATATACAACTATGTACCGGGGGGCTTTGGGGAGAAAAAGAAGAAAAGAATTTAAAAAAAAAAACAAAAAAACACAGAGCCAACCTGAAAGAGCTCCCAGGGCCAGAGTTGGACTAATTATTAAATAATTAATGACAGTATGGGATTACAGTCTCCTATAGTTTTGAACATACATATCAAGAGCAATAAGAACTCATAAGAAGAAACCCAAAGTCCAATTCCCCTTGGGTTTGGATTACACAGCCTAGCAGATACATGTCAAAACTAAGCTCAAGACTCTATCAGTGACTCCGTACATCAAACAGTCACAAAATACCAGAGTAAGCAGACTTCCTTTTAAGTAAGGTCAATATGTGAAATTGTGATTTATACAACAGAGACTAAAGCCCGCTGATCATCCCACGCACAAACTTTAAAAAAAAAAAGGTAAAGTAATAATACTGATCCAGTGGTATTTTCTTAAAAATTTTTACTTACTGTGAATTTTTAAAAGAAAAATATGTGTTCAAATTAATCATTTTTGAAGTTAAGGCAAACAGCATGAATTGTTTCTGAAATACAACAAATGATTACACGTACATTAACAAAGGCTACCATCTATTGAACGTTTACCGTGCACCCCTCCTTGCTAGCTACCTTATATTAATCTCCTCGGTCAGACCTCAAGCACGTCATGACCAGGAAGCCAAAGCTCGGATGCACAAGCTGTGCACTTTTGGTGTGTTGGGACCTGGTAGTGGTGGTTCAGGATGCACATCGCCACTAGGAAACCACGTCCCTTAGATAACACTACATTCTCCTGAGGGACTGGGGTTACATAAGGTACTTCTCCAGATAAATTGAGTGTTCCTTGACCCTCAAATGATTGCCCCTTAAAACATTCTAATCTTCTGGGGCTGGCCCCGTGGCCGAGCGGTTAAGTTCGCGCGCTCCGCTGCAGGCGGCCCAGTGTTTCGTTAGTTCGAATCCTGGGCGCGGACATGGCACTGCTCGTCAGACCACGCTGAGGCAGCGTCCCACATGCCACAACTAGAAGAACCCACAACGAAGAATACACAACTATGTACCGGGGGGCTTTGGGGAGAAAAAGGAAAAAAATAAAATCTTTAAAAAAAAAAAAAAATTAAAAAAAAAAAACATTCTAATCTTCTTTGAGGGAAATGTTTCTAAAATGTGGTACAGCTATCTCTACCTTCTTGAACGCACATCTGTGACTAAGTGTGATCCATCCTTGATGGCTGGCTCAAGAGAGTGAACATGCCTGTGCATTAATTCTGACATAGCAACGATCTCCGAAGTTGAAGTCTGAAGGCTATTCATCTAGTCCACCTTTTCTTTCTTGCTCTTTTTTTTGAGGAAGGTTAGCCCTGAGCTAACATCTGTGCCCATCTTCTTCTACTTTATATGTGGGACGCCTACCACAGCATGGCTTGCCAAGCAGTGCCATGTCCACACTCGGGATCTGAAATGGCGAACCCCAGGTCACTGAAGCTGAACGTGCGCCCTTAACTGCTGCTCCACTGGGCCGGCCCTTAGTCCACTTTTTATGTTCAGCTCTTTCCCAAAATAACAGCTGGCAAGTCCTGGTGTCTGTAAGTACATCTACCCCTGAATTTGAGTGTGGGACCCAATAGGGATTCCAGTCCTGTGTTAAGGTGCAAACGCATCACATCCTGCTGCTCAAAGGCCTTTCTTAGCTACTCTGAGTTTGTGGTGGGTTTCTCAAAGGTGGCTGTTTAAGGAAGTCTGCTCTTTAGATATGGGATAATCAGTACACTGTGCATCAAATTCTCTATCATTGAGCAGTTTAAAGGTAAAGATGGAGTGGGGGGGGAGATAAAGAAACACAGAGAATGCAGAATACAGAGGAAGAAGGGACAGAATAGAGGAAAAGCAGAAGACCCAGTAACTTCAGAGTTACTGGCAGTGACACGTAAATGACCGCATGCTTTGGGTGATGAAGAACAAGGATTCTGGCTCAGTGAAATCTGGATTCAAATGTGGCTCTGCCCACCTAGTGGCCTAGAATGAGAATTACCAAGTTATTTCACATCTCTAAGCACCTGTCCTCATGTGCAAAAGAGAAACGATTACAACTGTCCTGTGGGGATGTCATGAGGATGAAATTACTTTTCTCCATACTCTTTGACACCATTAACTGTCCTATACTCCTTTCTGACGTGAGAAACAATTCTTTCATATTGAGTTTGAAATCAAGGTTTATATCCCAAAACATTTCAGAAGGTTCTGCATCAATGTGTGGGTGGGGAGGGTGATCTCATTTCTCAAAAATTTGCTTTAGATATTTATAGACTTCAATTCCTTTGATATTAAAAAAATAGCTGAGCTTCAAATCTCTTAATTGAAAAGTTTAACAGTTGTAATAAAACCAGCATTTACTTCATTATTCTGATAGAGTTTCCTAATCACATCTGGTTTTTGACTCTTTAGTGTGATATATGTTAAGAACCTGCAAACTCGAAGACTCAGAGGCTGCTCTGAGGGAAAAAGCCACAGCAGTCCTCAAAGGGACTAATCCAGAACTCTCTAGTTCCCCTCTCCACACACGGCAACTCATCACTCCCAGGGGATAAATTTCTGCAACAGTATTTGGAAATTATTTTTAAATACATTAATTGATTCACAATTAATTAAATCACAAGGACCTCTAATATATTTAAAATAAGGTTTCATTTATAAAAGCCCAACATACACACAACTTTTAGGAACATATAGACTATTTAAAGTGAGGTATACTTTTATAATTTAACTTTGTAACCATTAATCATTGGTATGACAGTAAACTTGGACATGAATAAAATCCAGCATGATAAACATAAAATTGGCCCATAATCCTCACTGCCCAAAAAAATCGCACATATTATTACATGAATACAATTTTCCCACTAAGGTTAAGTTGCCCTTATTGATTTAAACCTGTACTTTATTTACTCTTAAACACGTCTCTGAGTGCCTACCTTTCAAAGTGCTGTTTCATTTGTTTACACGCATAGTAGTTTCCATCTCTCAGGCTCTGCATCTTCATAACTTCAGAAAACGTTCCCTCTCCTATTTTGCCAACTGCTTTATAGTCTATAAACAAAAACAATTATAAAAATAAAATTTTATTTATGTATATATTTTGTACTCATTTCCAGACAGCAAACATTTTTATCTGTAAGATAATCCAACAGCAATATATTGAGAAGTGTTTCTCTTTTCTTTCTAAGGTTCAATGCTCCCCTCATTTTAAGAGAAGTGGGGTTGTGTGTTGGCAACGAGCATCATTTCCTCCCAGTCTATGCTCATCTTCATAAAGCAGAGAACCGCATGACCAGAATCTTGGCCGGGATGAGAGGCTCAGCTACCCTACGAGATTTGGAAAGCAGAAGAGCAACGGAGGCCAGCTGGGATTGCTCTAGCAGGAGCAGCCCTAGTATGGGCTTTGGCCCCAGGTCACACCGACAGATCTGATGTGCCAGCAGCCTCAGAACTTCCTCCTGAAAATCACCCTCTGTGGTCCTACAGAGGGCCCAGCTGATCTACAGCAGTCGCCTGCAGTTCTTGCATTTCCTGGTTACCTGAAGGCTAACAGCAGCTTTCCTTGCCTTTGCTGCCACCACCAGGACCCCAGCACAGACAATGGTTTCATAAGCCTCTAATTCACTATGTTAAATCCCTTCCTGCTCGAAATACCTAGAGTAGTTTCTGTTTTCCTGACCAAACCATGACAGATACAGACACGAGTATCTTGAAGCGGGGTGCTGTGGGTAACAAAAACCTAAAAAGTGCAGTCAGGCGGCAGAGAGCAGGCTGGAGAGCCTGGTGTATCCTGACAACAGATGGCCAACCATAAAAGGCTGCCTGCAGTAACTGCTGCCTTTCACAGACCAAGTGTCTGCTGAGCCTGCTGGCCTGGGGAAGGGGGTTGGAAGAGTCAGAATAACGGAGAGTGCTGACGACTACTGACTGCCTTAGCAAGATATTTCAAGACAAAACTGAGCTCAGGAGAGAACTGCTACTTTTCAAGCAGAAATGGAAGGAATGAGAAAAGTCTAGAAAGCAAAAGTCTCACTGGGTTGGAAAAGCTTCTGCAGCCCAAATAAGAGGAGAACCAGACTAACAAAATCTCTACAGAAAGCAGTCTGTGAGACTTCTGAGTTAAATGAATGGCTCAGCCTGGCACAAAGATTACAGGAAGGCAGGTATTAAGCTAAAAAGCTAAATAGTTAAAAAGGCACTATTTTTTTCTAGAAGTGACAATGCTTTTTAGAAATGATAAGTTTATTTATTATTTTTTTTAAGGTATGCTTTTTGGTGAGGAAGATTGGCCCTGAGCTAACGTCTGTTGCCAATCTTCCTCTTTTTTTTTTCCTCCCCAAAGCCCCAGGACATAGGTGTATATCCTAGTTGCAGGTCATTCTATTTCTTCTATGTGGGATGCTGCCACAGCATGGCTTGGTGAGCAGTGCATAGGTCCACACCCAGGATCCAAACTGGTGAACTCCAGGCCGCTGAAGTGGAGCACATAAACTTAACCACTCTGCCATGGGGCCAGCCCCAGAAACGATAAGTTTAAAAATGAAAAAAGTCCTTATCTATGAGCAAGAAATACTGAAGTATTTCCAGATGAAATGATACAATGTTTGGGATTTATTTTAAAATACTCCTATAATTCTCATTCACTACTGCTGAAAGTATAAATTGGTATAGTCATTGTGGAGGGCACTTTGACACTACACCTACTAAGTCTTTAAGACATACATTCACCTTGACCCAGCAATTCCAATCCTAGAAATTATCCTGTAAAAAATACTTGCTCAAGTATATATGATATGAGAATGCTAGTACAACATTATTTAATAGAGAAAAACTAATAACCTAAATGCCCCCCAACAGGGAACTGGATAAATTAAGTATGGTTTATTCATATAATGGGATATATTGAATATATTTAAAAGAAAGACACAGATGGATAGATCCTCAAAAATAATGTCATTAAAGACAATACCACACACCCAGTTAGTGGCTTTCTCTGAGGGGTAAGGTTACAGGTGTCTCTTTTTCTAAGTTAAATATTTTCCATAATGAGAGTATTATTTTATTAAAAAGCAATAATAAAAGGTAAAGACTCCAGAAAAAAAAAGTGGTGGGGGAAAAACAGCAAAACATTTATCACTGTTGAAACTAGGTGATGGATGCATGAGGGTTCACTATATTATTTTCTCTACTTCTGGTATGCTTGAAATTTTCTATAATCAGAAGTTAAAATAAAAGAAGCAAAAACAAGAGCTAGCCCTGATGGCCTAGTGGTTAAAGTTCAGTGCTCTCACTGCTTCGGCAGCCAGGGTTTGCTTCCCGGGCACGGAACCACACCACCCATCTGTCAGTTGCCATGCTGTGGCTGCGGCTCACACAGAAGAACTAGAATGACATATAACTAGGATACACAACCACCTATTGGGGCTTTGGGGAGGGAAAAAAAATAGGAAAATTGGCAATAGATGTTAGCTCAGGGTGAATCTTTCCCAGCAAAAAAAAAACAACAACAAAACCTCCTATGTGTGATCCTCCATATTCATACCCTCCTTAAGAATAGCCAGAACAGAAATGACTCCCTAGACCTTGGGAACCATGAGACAAAGATGGTGAAAAAGCCACCCTGAAAGATTCCCAACCAGGAACGCTCACATAGGACTTTACATGAACAAGAAAAATACTTTTCTTGTGTAAAGCCCCTGAGATGTGGGGGTTTATACATTACAGCACCTAGTAAGCATTACCCTCACTACTATACCTGATAATATAAATATCATAATCTATAAAACAAATAGAACAATAGACTTTTGAGAATTTATATTTGTAAGACTGCACATTAAAAATCAGCTATTCAATAAACATTCAGGAACTTTAGTTACCAAAATTCAATTTACACACAATGTTTCCCCATATATTTATATTTGAGATTTTATCCTACTTGTAAGTTACTAAATTAGCCTGCTACTGTTTCACGGACACTGGCAGAAGACAGCCTCTTGGGTCAAAGATAAAGAACTTTATTACTCATGGCACAGCAAGGTGTATGACATCTGCATGTATGCCTTTGTTCCCCTTGCCCCAAAGTCCCGTGAGGGTCACAGGGTGGACCCAGATGACACCAGCACATGCAATGGATTGCTCTGCAAGAGCAGAACCCAGGGCCAATGGCCTAGCGCTTTTTGAAGAAGCAGCCAACAAGATGGATAAAGCCTTGAATCTGGCATACTCAGCAGGAACACACAGGGAAACTCAGGGCCCACAGCAAACTGCCTCTCCCAACAGTTCATTATAGTGTTAATACACATATTAACCAGCTTTACTAAGACAGGGTATGTGGTATGGTATTATCCTCACCCATAAATATTCACATATAGGTAATATAGATTTTAATGCCACTTTTCAATCTTACTCAAAATAGTCAATTTCAGCATACATTTTCAAGGATCTTAACTTCAGGCATGCAAAATGAGAAAATCCTATTTGAATTACATATTTGTAGAAATTGGAAAAAACACTTTTCCCCCCAAACAGCATTTAACCACGCTATCACCATTCCAAACACCATATACCACTACCATACTCTAGTCATTGCCACAGAAGGAAACAGGAACCTATAACTGCCGTGCATAATGTAGATGCGCAACAACTCCTGAAGACAATGAAAGAAAGAAATAATTGTTAAAACTTCTCACAAAAATTAATTTCCAAAGATGATTTCTGGGAAGGAAGAT
Source organism: Equus quagga (assembly GCF_021613505.1). NCBI lineage: Eukaryota > Metazoa > Chordata > Mammalia > Perissodactyla > Equidae > Equus > Equus quagga. The sequence goes on from NC_060286.1 coordinate 42,472,815, forward strand.
AAAAAGCACTGAGAACATGCAGTGGAATGAATGGTGGCTCCCAAAAAGCTATGTCCTCATCCTAACCCCTAGAACCTGTGAATGTGACCTTGTTTGGAAATAAGGTCTTTGCAAGTATAATTAAGGATCGTGAAATGAGAACATCCTCGACTACCCCGGTGGGCCCTAAAGCCAATGACAAGTGTCCTTATAAGAGACACACAGAGAAAGGAGAACAGTGGCAGCTAGAGGCTGGAGAGAAGGGGAAATGGGGAGTTGTTATTCAACAGGTACAGCGTTTCAGTCATACAAGATGAAAGAGTTCTAGAAATCTACTGTAAAACAATGCATATACAGTTAACAATACTGTACATTTATATATTAATATTTATATATTTAATATATTTAATATATTTACATTTAACATAAAATTATATAAATTTTTACATTTAACATATTTACATATATATAATGTACACTTAAAATTTTAAAAACAGGGTGGAGCTCATGTCATATGTTTTTACCACAGACAGACACAGATAGAGAAGAGGAGGCTGTGTGAAGACAGGCAGAGACTGGAGGGATGCAGCCATGCGTCAAGGACGCCTGGGCCTCTAGAAGCTGCAAGAGGCAAGAGGGAGCTTCCCCTCCAGCCTTGAGAGGAAGCACAGCCCCGCCGACGCCTTGATTTCAGGCTTCCAGCCTCCAGAACTGTGAGAGAACATACTTCTGCCGTATTATGCCACCAAATTTGTGGTAATTGGCTGCGGCAGCCCTAGGAAACTAACATTTAACGTAACTGATTTTTTTTTAATCTAAGCAAAACATTAATTTTTTAATTAAAGGAGAAAGACTTCCTAAGCATAACAGTGTAAGAAGTCACTCAGAAAAGATAGATATATTCGACTACATAAAAATTTAAAATTCTAGCATAAGAAATACTCTAAGAAATGGTTAAATAAATGATGAAAAAGCCATACAAAGGAACATAATATAGCAGATAAAAAAGAATAAGGGAGATCAATATTCTGACAGGGAATAACTTTTCAAGATATATTATTAAATGAAAAAGACAAATTAAAGAACAGTGTGTAAACTACGCAAATAACATTTGTAGAAAAAAAAGTACACACATGGTGTCAGACAGAATAATGTGTGTCCCCAACAACGTCCATGTCCTAACCCCTGGAACCTGTGAACATGTTTAGGCTGCAGAGGGAATTTCTAAGCCTACTAATAAGCCGACCTTAAAATAAGGAGACGATCCTGGACTTATCAGATGGGGCCAATGCAGTCACAGGGTCCTTGTAAGTGGCAGAGGGAAGCAGAGAAGACAAGAGTCAGAGGGAGACTGAAGATGACACTGCTGGCTTTCAAGATGGAAGAAGAGGCTACAAGTCAAGAAATGCAGGCGGCCTCTAGAAGCTGGAAAAGGCACAGAAACAAATTCTCCCCTAGACTGTCCAGAAGGAATGCGGCCCTGACAGCAACTAAACTTTAGCCCAGTGAGACTCACTTTGGACGTCTGACCTCCAAACTAAGATAATAAATTTGTGTTCTTTTATGTCACTGAGTTTGCGACAATTGTATTACAGCAGTAATGAAAACTAACACACACATTCACACATTTTAGCTCATATATACAAAGAAGGAAGTAGAAGAAACACAAGAAAGTGCCAACAGTGGTGACTTTAGGAGAGGAGATCTAGATGGCTGAGGGACAGGATAGAAGGGAGACTCACTTTTTACTATATTCCATCTGTGCTTTTTTTTGTGTTACGCTTTGTGTATATATATATTATTTATTTCATTGAGGTCATAATAGTTTATAACATTGTGAAATTTCAGTTACATATTATTATTTTTCAGTGACCATATAAATGTGTCCCTTTACCCCTTATACCCACCCCACAACCCCCTTCCCCTCTGGTAAACACTAAACCGTTTGCTTTGTCCATGTGTTTGTTTATCTCCCACATGTGAGTAAAATCATATGGTATTTGTCTTTGTCTGGTTTATTTCGCTTAACACAATACCCTCAAGGTTCATCCATGTTGTAGCAAATAAGAGGATTTTGTCTTTTTTATGGCTGAGTAGTATTCCACTGTATATATACACCACATCTTCTTTATCCATTCATCAGCTGATGGGCACTTGGGTTGCTTCCATGTCTTGGCTATGGTGAATAATGCTGCAGTGAACATAGGGGTGCGCAAGTTTCACTGAATTTTTTTTTCATTGTGGTAACATTGGTTTATAACACTATATGAATTTCAGGTATACATCGATCATTATATATTTTGATTTCTATGTAGATTACATCATGTTCACCACCTAAAGACTACTTACCATCCATCACCTCACACACGAGCCTAATCACCCCTTTTGCCCTCCCTCCTCCCCCATTCCCTTCTGGTAACCATCAATCCAATCTGTTTCTATGCGTTTGTTTGTCATTGTTTTTATCTTCTATTTATGAGTGAGATCATGCAGAATCTGACTTTCTCCCTCTGACTTATTTCACTTAGCATAATACCCTCAAAGTCCATCCATGTTGTCATTAATGGTCAGATTTCATCGTTTCTTATGGCTGAGTAGTATTCCATTGTGTATATATACCACATCTTCTTTATCCATTCCTCCCTTGATGGGTACCTAGGTTGCTTCTAATTCTTGGCTATTGTGAATAATGCTGTGATGAACATAGGGGTGTACATATCTTTATGCATTCGTGTTTTCATTTTCTTTGGGAAAAAAACCAGCAGAACAGGTGGATCATATGGTAGATCTATTCTTAATTTTTTGAGGAATCTCCATACTGTTTTCCATAGTGGCTGTGCCAGTTTGCACTCCCACCAGCAGTGTATGAGGGCTCCCTTCTCTCTACATCCTCTCCAACACTTACTGTTTCCTGTCTTGTTAATTATAGCCACTCTAACGGGAGTGAGGTGATATCTCATTGTAGTTTTGATTTGCATTTCCCTGATAGCGAATGATGTTGAACATCTTTTCATGTGCCTGTTGGCCATCTGTGTATCTTCTGTGAAGAAATGTCTGTTCAGATCTTTTGCCCATTTTTCAATTGGGTTGTTAGGTTTTTTGTTGTTGAGATGTATGAGTGCTTTGTATATTAACTCCTTATCAGATACATGGATTGCAAATATCTTCTCCCAATTGTTAGGTTGTCTTTTTGTCTTGATGGTTTCCTTTGCTGTGCAGAAGCTTTCTAGTTTGATATAGTCCCATCTGTTTATTTTTTCTATTGTTTCTCTTGCCTTGTCAGACATGGTACTTGAAAATATGCTGCTACGATCAACGTCAAAAATATACTTCGTATATTTTCTTCTGGGAGTTTTATGGTTTCACGTCTTACCTTTAAGTCGTTAATCCATTTGAGTTAATTTTTGTGTATGGTGTAAGATAATGGTCTACTTTCATTCTTTCACATGTGGCTGTCTAGTTTTTCCAATACCGTTTGTTGAAGAGACTTTCCTTTCTCCCTTGTATGTTCTTAACTCCTATGTCGAAGATTAGCTGTCTGTAGATGTGTGGTTTTATTTCTGGGCTTTCAACTCTGTTCCATTGATATGTGTGTCTGTTTTTGTACCAGTACTATGCTGTTTGATTACTACAGCTTTGCAGTATAATTTGAAGTCAGGGATTGTGATGCCTCCAGCTTTCTTCTTTTGTTTTCAGGATTGCTTTAGCTATTCGGGGTCTTTGGTCGCCCCATATGAATTTTAGGATTCTTTGTTCTATTTCCATGAAGAATGGCACTGGGATTCTGATTGGGATTACACTGAATCTGTAGATTGCCTTAGGTAGTATGGACATTTTAACTACATTTATTCTTCCAATCCATGTGCATGGAATATCTTTCCATTTCCTTAGGTCATCATCATTTCTTTCAATAATATCTTATAGTTTCATTGTATAGGTCTTTCACCTCCTTGGTTAAATTTATTCCCAGATATTTTATTCTTTTTCTTGTGATTGTAAATGGTTTTGTATTCTTGAGTTCTCTTTCTGTTAGTTCATTATTAGAGTATAGAAATGCAACTGATTTTTGTAAGTTGATTTCATACTTGGCAACTTTGCTGTAGTTGTTGATTATTTCTAATAGTTTTCCAATGGATTCTTTAGGGCTTTCTATTAATAAAATTATGTCATCTGCAAACAGCGAGAGTTTCACTTCTTTCTTGCCAATTTGGATACCTTTTATTTCTTTTTTCTTGCCTAATTGCTCTGGCCAAAACCTCCAGTACTATGTTGAATAACAGTGGTGACAATACGGGTGGACCAGCCTGGTGGCACAGCGGTTAAGTGCACACATTCAGCTTTGGTGGCCCGGGGTTGCCCGGTTCGGATCCCAGGTATGGACATGGCACCGCTTGGCACGTCATGCTGTGTTAGGTATCCACATGTAAAGCAGAGAAGGATGGGCATGGATGTTAGCTCAGAGCCAGTCTTCCTCAGCAAAAAGAGGAGGATTGGCAGCAGTTGGCTCAGGGTCGATCTTCCTTGAAAAAAAAAAAAAGAGTGGTGAGAGTGGACACCTTTGTCTTGTCCCTGTTCTCAGAGGGAAGGCTTTCAGTTTTTCCCTGTTGAGTATGATGTTGGCTGTGGGTTTGTCATATACAGCCTTTATTACGTTGAGGCAATTTCCTTCTATACCCATTTTATTGAGAGTTTTTTTTTATCATAAATGGATGTTGGATCTGGGGCTGGCCCCGTGGCTGAGTGGTTAAGTTCGCGCGCTCCGCTGCAGGCGGCCCAGTGTTTCGTTGGTTCGAATCCTGGGCGCGGACATGGCACTGCTCATCAGACCACGCTGAGGCAGCGTCTCACATGCCACAACTAGAAGGACCCACAACGAAGAATATACAACTATGTACCAGGGGGCTTTGGGGAGAAAAAGGAAAAAATAAAATCTTAAAAATAAATAAATAAAAATAAATGGATGTTGGATCTTGTCAAATGCTTTCTCTGCATCTATTGAGATGATCATGTGGTTTTTATTCATCATTTTGTTAATGTGGTGTATCACACTGACTGATTTGCAGATGTTGAACCACCCCTGCGGGAGACCCTGGTATACATGTCACTTGATCATGGTATATGATCCTTTTAATGTAATGCTGTATTTGGTTTGCCGATATTTTGTTGAGGATTTTTGCATCTATGTTCATCAGCAATATTGGCCTGTAATTTTCCTTCTTTGTGTTGTCCTTGTCTGGCTTTGGGGTCAGAGTGATATTGGCCTTGTAAAATGTATTAGGAAGTGTTTCATCTTCTTCAACTTTTTGGAATAGGTTGAGAAGGATAGGTATTAAATTTTCTTTGAATGTTTGGTAGAATTCTCCAGAGAAGCCATCTGGTGCTGGACTTTATTTTTGGAGACGTCTTTAATTACTGTTTCAATCTCTTTACTTGTGATCGGTCTATTCAGATTCTCTATTTCTTCTTGATTCAATTTTGGGAGGTTGTACGAGTCTAAGAATTCATCCATTTTTTCTTGATTGTCCAATTTGTCAGCATATAGTTTTTCATAGTATTCTCTGATAATCCTTTGTACTTCTGTGGTATCCGTTGTGATTTCTCTTCTTTCATTTCTCTTTTTCTTTTTTTTTTAAAGATTGGCACCTGAGCTAACAACTGTTACCAATCTTTTTTTTTTTCTGCTTTTTCTCCCCAAATCCCCCAGTACATAGTTGTATATTCTAGTTGTGGGTCCTTCTACTTGTGGCACATGGGATGCCGCCTCAGCATGGCCTGATGAGCAGTGCCATGTATGCACCCAGGATCCAAACCAGTGAAATCCTTGGCCACTGAAGCAGAGCACGCAAACATAACCACTCAGCCACGGGGCCAGCCCTTCCTCTTTCATTTCTAATTTTATTTATTTGAGCCTTCTCTCTTTTTTTCTTAGTGAGTCTGGCTAAGGGTTTGTCAACTTTATCTTCTCAAAGAACTAGCTCTTAGTTTCACAGATCCTTTCTACTGTTTTTTTGTTGTTGTTGATGTTTCAATTTCATTTATTTCTGCTCTAATTTTTATTATTTCTCTCCTTATGCTGATTTTGGGCTTTGTTTGTTCTTCTTTTTCTAATTCTGTCAGGTGTAATTTAAGATTGCTTATTTGAGATTTTTCTTGTTTACTAAGGTAGGCCTGTATTGCTATGAATTTCCCTCTTAGGACTGCTTATGCTGCATCCCATATGAGTTGGTATGGTCTATTTTCATTTTCACTTGTCTCCAGATATTTTTTGACTTCTCCTTTAATTTCTTTAATGATCCATTGGTTGTTCAGTAGTGTGCTGTTTAGTCTCCACATATTTGTCACTTTCCCAGCTTTTTTTCTTGTAGTTGATTTCTAGTTTCATAGCGGTATGGTTCCATAAGATGCTTGAGATGATTTCAATCCTCTTAAACTTATTGAGGCTTGCCTTGTTTCAATATGGTCTGTCCTTGAGAATGTCCCATATGCACTTGAGAAGAATGTGTATTCTGATGTTTTTGGATAGAATGTTCTATATATATCTATTAAGTCCATCTGGTCTAGTTTTTCATTTAATTCCATGGTTTCCTTGTTGACTTTCTGTCTGGATGATCCACTGATGTAAGTGGTGTGTTAAGGTCCCCTACCATTATTGTGGTGTTGTGAATATCTTTTAGGTCTGTTAATAGTTGCTTTATGTACTTAGATGCTCCTGTGTTGGTTGCATAAATATTTATAAGTGTTATGTCCTTTTGGTGGAGTGTCCCTTTTATCATTATCTACTGCCCCTCTTTGTCTCTCATTGCCTGTTTTATCCTGAAGTCTACTTTGTCTGATATAAGTATGACAACACCTGCTTTCTTTTGTTTGCCATTAGCTTGGAGTATCATCTTCCAAGTCTTCACTCTGAGCCTGTGTTTGTCTTTAGAGCTCAGATGTGTTTCCTGGAGCACCAAGTTGTTGGGTCTTGTTTTTTAATCCATCTCGCCATTCTATGTCTCTGGATTGGAGAATTCAATCCATTTACATTCAGAATGATTACTGATGTATCAGGGCCTACTGTTGCCATTCTATCACTTGTTTTCTGGTTGTTCTGTATTCCCCTGTTTCTCATCCCATGTATTTTGGACTGCCAATTCAGTTTGGTAGTTGTCTATCATGTTTTTCTCAGTTTTCTCCTTATTTATCATTTGTGTCTCTGATTATTTGTTTAGTGGTTACCATGAGGTTTGTATAAAAAATCTCATAGATGAGATAGTCCATTTTCTGATAGCCTCTTATTTCCTCAGTCTAAGCGATGATTCTATCACTTTCCTCTTCTCCTTCTAAGTTATTGTTGTCACAAATTATTCCATCTTGTGAGTTTACACTTAAAATGACGAGATTACACTTATTTTTGATGTATGCCTGCCCTTTATCTTTAATGTTACAATTAAGTGTTTGCAAACCTGTTCTGATAGAGAGCTGCAATTTTCTGATTTTGTCTGCCTATTTATCTCCTTGCTCAGGACTCTGTAAACCCTCTTTTTTTTTTTTCCAGGTATGAGGGCCTTCTTTTTTGTTTTATTTTATTGGAGGAGGAAGATTGGCCCTGAGCTAACAGCTGTGCCAATCTTCCTCTATTTTTTGTATGTGAGATGCTGCCACAGCGTGGCTTGATGAGCGGTGTGTAGGTCTGTGCCCAGGATCCAAACCCACAAACCCTGGGGCACTGAAGCAGAGCATGTGAATTTAACCACGATGCCACCAGGCTGGCCCCTATGAAGGCCTTCTTGATCATTTCTTGTAGGAGGCAGGGGGGTCTTGTGGTGATGAACTCCCTCAGCTTTTGTTTAGGTGGAAAGTCTTTATTTCTCCATCATATCTGAAGGATATTTTTGCCTGACAGAGTGTTCTTGGCTGAAAGTTTTTGTCTTTAAGAATTTTGACTATATCATTCCACTCTCTCCTAGCCTAAAAGGTTTCTGCTGAGAAATCTGATGAAAGCCTGATAGGGGTTCCTTTCTAAGTTATTTTCTTTTGCCTTGCTGCCCTTAATATTTTTTCTTTGTCATTGACTTCTGCCAGTTTTACTACTATATGCCTTGGAGAATGTCTTTTTACATAGACATAATTAAGAATTCTATTAGCTTCTTTTACTTGTATTTCCAGCTCCTTCCCCAGGTTTGGGAAGTTCTCAGCTATTATTTCTTTGAACAAGCTTTCTGCCCCATTCTCCCTCTGGACTATCTATAATCCTTATGGTGCATTGCCTAATTGAATCAGATATTTCTCGGAGAATTTCTTTTTTTCTTTTTAGTCTTAGTTCTCTCTCTCCCACCTGAAGCTTTTAGATATTTCTGTCCTCCATATTGCTAATTATGTCCTCCATTATATCAGCACTGTTATTCAAGGACTCCAGATTTTTCTTTATCTCATTCATCATGTTTTTCATCTCCAACATTTCTGATTGGCTTTTCTTTGTAATTTCAATCTCTTGTGAAGAATTGCCTCTGTTCATTCATTTTCTTCCTGATTTCATGAAACTGTCTATCTGAATTTTCTTGTAACTCATTGAGGTTTTTTTCTGATAGCTATTTTGAATTCTTTGTCATTTAGATTGTAAATTTCTGTGCCTTCAGGATTGATTTCTCAGTGCTTGTCGTTTCCTTCTGGTCTGGAGTATTAACATATTTCTTCATACTATTTGATGGGGTGGATTTGTGCCCTTGCATAGTGATAGTATCTGGTCGAAGATTCCACCTGCTGCCACTGGGGAGGGTCAGGAGCTGTGTATTCTGAGCCTGCTGTGATCCCTGGCGTCTGTGCCTGTCCTTTGGAATCTATCCTGACAGGGCTCATCTGCGATTGCCAACTTGCAGCTGCTGCTTTTCTAAGGTATGTGCAGGTGCTCTGGGCGACTGGCCGAGCTGGAGCATCAGGCTGGGAGAGAGAGGGAGGATGGACAATTTCTTTAGAGTGTGGGTTCCTGGGGGTGTTCTTGCTCTGCCCTCACTATCTGCCCTCCTGGGGTGCTGGGTTGATGAAGACACCCCTGCAACAGCTTATCTTCCTCTGTATGGAGCTTCTTCATGGGCTGTGAGGGAACTTGGAGAGTGAAGGCATTTTCACGGAGAGCTGCTCCTCTCCCCTCTTTTCTCAGAGCTGTGTGCAGTCCCACATCCTAGACTACTTCTAGGGAGGGAGAGGAGATCCCCTTACCTCCTTCCACTTCCTCCCAGGGGGTCCAGCACCTCCACTTTCAGACGTACGGCTGTGTGGATCTCTCAGATGTCTATTGTGTTGTGTGAATGTCCACTGTTGGTTTATGAATGTTCTTCTCATTGTATCTTGGGGTAAGAGTCTGAGGGAAGAGTTCACTCCACCATGATGCTGATGCTGACAGCACTCTCTGTATTATTTATTTTTTTAAAGTAATTAACTAAAAACAATTTAAGGAGTGAGGGATATTTTCCTCATGGGTCTTTTAAGGAAAATAGATTACTAAATTAAAAACTAAGCATTTATTTTTATATAAATTTCATCTTAAAGCAAATTGCAATCTATGAAATAAAAACAATTTGCAAGAAAATTAAAAATAACAAAAATATAAGATACCACTTAACACCTACTAGAATGACTAGAATCAAAAAGATAGATAACAACAAGTGTTAGTGAGGATATGGAGAAACTGGAACCCTCATACATCGCTGGCAGAAATGTAAAGTGGTGCAGCCACTGTGGAGAACAGTTTGGCAGCTTTTCAGTATGTTAAACAGAATTAACTTATTACCCAGCAATTCCACTCCTAGGTGTATACCCAAGACAAATAAAAACATATGTCCAAACAAAAAAATCTGTAGGCAAATGTTCACAGAAGCATTATTTATAATAGCGAAAGGTGGAAACAACCCAAATGTCCATCAGCTAATGAATGGATAAATAAAATAGGATATATCCATACAATGGAATATTATTCAGCCACAGAAAGGAATGACATTCTGACACATGCTACAACATGATGAACCTTGAAAACATTATGCTAAGTAAAAGGAGCCAGGCACAAAAGACCATTTATATGAAACATCCAAAATAGGCAAATCCATAGACACAGAACGTAGATTAGTGGTTGTCTAGGGTTGGTGAGGTGTGGGTGAAATGGGGAATGACTGTTAATGGTACAGGTTTCTTTTGGGGATGACGAAAATGTTTTAACAGCTTATGAAGATGGCTGCACAACTCAGTAAAAATACCTGAAATCATTTAACTGTATATTTTAAATGCGTGAACTTTACAGTAAGTAAATTGTACCTCAATAAAGCTATTAAAACAAATAAATTTGTGGTGTTAGAAGTTAGAACAGTGGTTACCCTTGGGCGGTGGGGTGACTGGAAAGGACAAAAGAGGACTTCTTGGATACTGGTAATGCTGTTTCTTGATCTGGGAGCAGGTTACAAGGACATGTTCACTTTATGAAACTGCACCAACCTGTACATGTATAATTTGTGCAGATTTCTGTATGTATGTTATACTCCAATTTTTAAAAGTTGGGGGGAAAAAAACAAGCTATAGTTAGAATAAGCAGAAAGTATGAAGAACAGAAAAGATATACAGTAAATTGTATATTCAGGGAAAGGCACAAACAAAAACAGACTGAGAAATCATATTAATGGCAGAACTGTCATGTCCACAAATTCCAACTACTGAGGTCCAAAAGAACTGCTTTCAAAATGGTTCCAGGGGCCGGCCTGGTGGCGCAGTGGTTAAGTTCACACACTCTGCTTTGGTGGCCTGGGGTTCGCCAGTTTGGATCCCAGGTGCAGACCTACGCACCACTTATCAAGCCATGCTGTGGCAAGCATCCCACATATAAAAAAATGGAGGAAGATCAGCACGAATGTTAGGTCAGGGCCAATCTTCCTCAGGAAAAAGAGGAGGATTGGTGGTAGATGTTAGCTCAAGGCTAATCTTACTCAAAAAATTAAAATTAAAATTAAAATTAAAAATATATATATGGTCCCAGTTCCTAAAAGGCCCAGTTCTTCCTGTTCTAGACTTTCCTGTTCTTAAGCTCATCCTTAATTGATTGTTATAATACACCTCCAACTTGTGAAGTGTAATGAGACTTGCTGGTCCTTACAACTGAAACAGACTAAGACAATTCTCTTGAATGAGAACCAAAGTTTAGGGGTCACTTATATTCCTCAAAAGTCCCCTTAACAGGGAGACTAGATGTCTTTTCCCGTGGTTAGCTCCAAAGCGCCTCTTCTGGTTCCCTGAAATAGGTCTCCATCTTATTTTTCAGATAGCTCCTTTATCTCAGGTGAAAACGCTCTGAGAAGGACTACCAGCCCCAACACTAACATTACCTGGTCTTGGCAACTTACAAGAGTTGGAGATAAAATACATTATACCAGGAAAGAGAAACAAACCAACGGAAAACAACAGCAAAAACAAAGAAAGCTTGGGGCAGTGGGATACTATTACTTCAGTATTAAGACCATTCCATTCACACATAAGGAAGTCTGTGCACCAAAGGCCACAGTCTGCAGCAAAGACTGTGACAGAAGCCAAGTCTCATGACTGGCCTGTGTTGTGAGGGAGAAAAGGTGGGCTATCATACCAGGAAGGGCTTCTCTGCAGATCATCAGCAAGCAGAACTACCTGAGGGTGCTGAATCTCTAGACCAGCATTTTCCAAATTGAGTTCCACAGAACATTGGAACTGGGTAGCCCCCCAACCTAATGGGTATTCCATGAAAGAGGGTTCCATGAGAAAATAAATTTGGGAAATGCACGGTTAAATATAGAGAAACGCGTCTGACTGCAGAATTCCTCGGTGCCTTTCCCCGAAATGTGCGGTGAGTCTCCAGGGCACAGAGGAGCACACGGGAGGGGTGTGCGGTGTATAACCAGACGTGTCTTTGAAGTAGACGAGTTAACGTCCCCAGAGCTGCTCTGGATGCCCAAAGTGAAGATCTTTAAACTAAGCTACTAGAATCCCTCTGACTCCAGTCTTCCCTGAATAAAAAATAATTTTAAAAAACCAATCTAGGGGCCGGCTCCGTGGCCAAGTGGTTAAATTCGCG
>NC_060286.1:42484957-42549113 GCF_021613505.1 Equus quagga
GGGGGGGGGGTTGGGGAGATAAAGCAGAAAAAAAAAAAAAGATTGGCAATAGTTGTTAGCCCAGGTGCCAACCTTTGAAAAAAAAAAAAGTCTTTAAGAAGAAAAAGAACTGATCTAGCAACCAGCAAGGCAGGATTTCAAAACTATTCTGCCAGTTTTACAGTTCTTCCCACTTGCCTTCTAAGAGAAGCTGGCTAGGGGCTGGCCCCGTGGCCGAATGGTTAAGTTCGCATGCTCCGCTGCAGGCGGCCCAGTGTTTCGTTGGTTCGAATCCTGGGCGCGGACATGGCACTGCTCATCAAACCACGCTGAGGCAGCGTCCCACATGCCACAACTAGAAGGACCCACAACGAAGAATATACAACTACGTACCGGGGGGCTTTGGGGAGAAAAAGGAAAAAATAAAAAATCTTTAAGAGAAGCTGGCTAAAGTAAGGCAGGGGCAGCCCCAATGGAGTCTTCAGGATAGAGGTGTCAGATCCCTTCTGACAAAAATGGAAGCCATAGCGTGTTTGACAACCACAGGTTAAACCCCGGAGCCTCTCTAAAACGGGGAACCTACCCACTCAGTCCTGGAACGAGACAAGAAAGATTCTTGCGTCTATCTCCGGAGAAGCTTCTTCAAACAAACCGACCAAAATACAGGCCCAGCAACTTACCAATAATTTGTCCAGTTTGGAACCTTTTAGACAATTTTGACAAATTTCTTTAGGAGCTTCCAAACTTGAAGCTTTGTGGGAAAATTCAACCAGCCTGATATGTTTACTGAGCAATACATCCTTCTGCCTTCTGGAAGACCTCATCCTGACCTACCTAACCTAACTCTTACTAGTCAAGGAATAGCTGCTGCTTGCTAACATAACACCAAATCTTTCCCTTCTGTTGGAGGGGCTACACTGGAACGCCCAGAAATTCCCCTAAAAGGAGACACAGTCTATTACTGTACAGAAGAGGTCACATGGCAAGTCTACAATGGCTCTCCTTAGAAAGGTCTGCTGGCAAGGCTGGCCCTTGGCTGCCATCTGGGAACCGGAATTTCAGGAGAGCTCCCATCTTCCTTAAATGATAAGAGTGGCTCATTGTGCCTAAACTGTTCGTGCGAGCAATGTGGTTTATGGTGAATCTGCTTTCCTTCTGGGAGTCTGGAATTTTTGTACGTGCTGGGCAGAGGGTGCCTATATTATCAGCTCCCAAGAAAAGCCCTGGGCACTGAGTCTCTAATGAGCTTCCCTGATAGAAAACATTTCACACGTGTTGTCACAATTTGTGGAATTGTGGAGGAATTTGGAGGAATGAAGTGAGTCATGTGTGACCCTACTGGGAGAGGACTCTTGGAAGCTTGTACCTTGTTTCCTCTAGACTTTGCCCCATGTTCCTTTTTCCTTTGCTGATTTTTCTCCGTATCCTCTCACTGTAGGAAACCATAGCCATGAGTACAACTATATCCTGAGTCCTGTGAGTCCTCCACTTGAATCATGGAACCTAGGGGTGGTCTTGGGACCCCTCCCAATGCAATTTATGCTACACTTCAGCCTAAATTAATTAAACATCCCTGGTAGTATGACTAAATCATTGTGGATGTCAATAAAGATTTATTAGCACAGCTATGCACCAGGTACTGTGCCATGAACTGTAGATACAAAGATCAATAAAACATAATCCCTCGCCTTGAGGACTTAGAGTATGTCCCCATGCCCCTAATTTTAGGTCCTTTTCTTATGAAAGAGACGGAGGGAGGGAAGGAGAGCCACATTTGCGTTTAGATAATATTAAAGGACAAATTAATGAGTACATGGTGTATCATATCAAGTACGTGGTGCTTTAGATTCTAACCTCCCAGGACCGACCTGGTAGGCCGTAAAGCAGATGTCTTTCCTCCTTGTGAATGCACCTGTGTCCTCTGTTACAGAACTGCGCACGCTACTTTACACCCTCTCCCCATAATGCCATTAAGTTCCTTAAAGGCAGGTCTACAATCTGCCCAAATTGTTCTCTTTTGTCCCCTGTACATACTCAACAAATGATTCAAAGAGGAAATACCAAGTCACATGCCTTGTAATCTAATATTCCTATAGCCCCCTGGACACATACTGCAGGGGGATCTTCGCTGACAACTGAATCACAAAATTATTACTATTGACTAACTGGCAACCAACCCTTTTTTATTCATCTCCATCTTTAAATGTTGGGTTTTTCCAACATATGAAGAGAGATCTCCTGCTCCTTAAGTTACCTCCTTTCCCAGGTCAGACCATCCATATAAATGCAACAGTGAATTAAAAGGACAAGAAGGATAAAGTGGCCAGAAGGAGGCTTCTTAATTACCTTCTAAAAGTTTCATATCCCTCCAAGCAAACTATCTTTCAGAATATGTTTTTCCTAATTACATGCCAAGAAACTATGCACAAGGTGAATTCAGCCTTAACTATGACCAGGTCCCAGTAAACCTACAAAACAAACAAAACCAAGCTAGGTGATCATAGCCAACATTGTTGGACACCTACCCTATGTCAGGCACCATTTTTTTAAATAAACTTTTAATTTTAGAATAGTTTTAGATTTACAGAAAACCTGTGAAGATAGTATGGAGAATTCCCATATACCCCACACCCAGTCTCCCTTATTATTAACATCTTAAATAGTATTGTATATTTGTCACAATTAATGAACCAATACTGGTACATTATTATTAACTAAAGTCCACACTTTGTTCAGATTTCCTTAGTTTTTACTTAATATCCTTTTTCTAGGACACCATATAACATCATGCCGTCATATCTCCTTAGGCTCCTCTTGGCTGTGACAGTTTCTCAGACTTTCCTTGTCTGGGTAACATTGACAGTTTTGAGGAGTACTGGTCAGGTATTTTGCAAGATGTCCTTCTACTAGAATTTGTCTGCTGTTTTCCTCATGATTAGACTCAGGTTATGGGTTTTGAGGAAGAAGACCACAGTGCCCTTTCATCACATCATCTCAAGGACACATACTACTAACATGACTTGTCACTGTTGACATGGACCTTGATCACCAGGCTGAGGTAGTGTTTGCCAGGTTTCTCCAGTACAAAAGTGACTCTTTCCTCCCCCGCTGTCCATACTGCACACTTTGGAAGAAGTCGCTACGCATAGCCCACACTTAAACAGAGGGGAATAACGTTCCCATCCTTGAGGGCAGAATTTGGAATTCTTCTACGAGGGAAGTTTGCCTATTCTCTCCATTTATTTATTCAATCATTCATATTAGTATGGATTCATGGATATTTATTTTATTTTGGGGGATAATTCAATACTACTTTATTTTGTGGCTCAAATTATTCCAGCTTTGACCATTGGGAACTCTTTCAGTTGGCTCCTTTTGACATGTCCCCATCAATGAGTGTTTTGTTTGTTTTTTGAGTACTTTCTTTCTGGCACTACAAAATCTTGTGTATTTCCTGTCTGAATCCTAAGATGAGCCATTTCTCCAAGGAGCTCTGGTTCCTTTTATTGGCGAATGGAACTTATTAAACACTGAGATCTGAGCACTAGGCGTCAGGCATCATTTTTCACTTAATCATCTCAACAAACCCATGCAATTGGTATCCCATTAGCCCTATCTTACAAATGAGGAACTAAGGCACAGAGAGATTAAGTAGCCTGCCCAAGGTCACATCAGTAAGTGGTAGGGCAGGGCTTTAAACCCAGAGAGTCTAACTCCAGAAGTCATTTCCTGACCACACTGCCCCTGCTGTCTGCTATGAGCAGAACGCCACCAAGGGAACACAGATGAAGTCACATAAACACACTTATAAGAGCTCTGACCTTGGCAACAGATCCTTTTCAAAATAACTGGCTCAGCTGACAAGGTCCATGAGAAAAGCAGAATTTGGAACTGCACTGCCAATGATATAGAGACACATTCTTTGGTATGAGGAACAGTGAAAGCATGAACTCTGGTTGTGAGCAGCACAATCCTCAAGAGTAACCACCAGAGTCCTGCTTGGTCTCTCCTTATATGGTAACTTTCAAACCTTCTGATACAGTCAGTCCATCAGGCAATCTGGTCACTCAACACTCCTTGACCATGGCTAGGCTGAGCTGCAACCTGGTGCCTTTTGCAACATTAGACAGTCGTTTAACAAAAAAAAGTGGGAACAACTGACTCTTAAAACTCAAGTGAAAGCACATCCACTAGAAGGCAAAGTTAAAAAGATTGAAAATATCAAGTGTTGAAAATATCAAGATGTGAAGTAAATGGACCCCTCATACATGGATAATGGGAATGACAAACGGTATAGCCACTTTAGAAAACAGCTGGCAAGTTTCTTATAAAGTTAAATAGACACTTATCATACAATCCGGCAATTCCACTCCTAGGACTCTACCCTAGAGAAGTGAAAACATAATGCCCACACAAAGACTTGTACGTGAATGTTCACAGCAGCATTATTCCCAACAGTCAAAAAATGGAAACAACCCGCATGTTCACTAACTGGTGAATGGATACACAAATTGTGGTATATTCATACAATGGAATACCGCTTAGCAATAGAAAGGACCAAACTAGTGACACGTGCCACTACATGCATGAACCTCAAAAACATCACGCTAAACGAAAGAAGCCAGATTCAAAACCACATACATTTATATATACATTACCACATTTCATTTATATGAAATTCTAGAAAAGGCAACATTTTAGCAACAGAAAGCATATCAACGATCCCTGCGGCCAGGAATGGGGAAGGGGGATCGACTGCGAAGGGGCACAAGGGAACTTCTGGGGAGTGACAGAAGGGCTCTACATCTAGTCTGTGGAAGTGGAGACACTGCCTTCTATATCTGCCAAAACTCACCAAACTGTACACTTAAAACAGGTGAATGCCATTGAGTGCAAGTTATACCTCAGTAAACTGTTAAAATTGGGAGATTTCACATTAAAAAATTCAAGTTAGAGCCTTACTCCACAATACTCTTAGATATGAGTAAATACTGGTAAAAGGCTGACTGTAAAA
This sequence comes from Equus quagga, assembly GCF_021613505.1. Taxonomy (NCBI): domain Eukaryota; kingdom Metazoa; phylum Chordata; class Mammalia; order Perissodactyla; family Equidae; genus Equus; species Equus quagga. Next base: position 42,489,951 of record NC_060286.1, read on the forward strand.
GTCCAACGAAAAGAAAATGCATTCATATATTTACCAACCCAAGAGACGAGGACGGCCTTTTAACGCAGAAGCTCAATGAACTCACAAAGAAGGAAGATCCAGAGGGGAGCCTAGCCACACGTTTTAATGTGTTACATAAAAACTTCACCAAAGAAATGTAAAGGTAAACTACAATCTGAGAAAATATTTGCTACACATATTAGAACAGCTAAAATATTTAATTATAAAGACAACTTACACATAAATACTAGTATCTTTCAAAGAAGAAATGGACAAAAGGACACAAGACAATTCACTCAAGGGATAAAAATGACCAATAAGCAAACTACTAATACTCAAAGGAATACAAAGTTAAAAGAGTTGCTTTTTTTAAAATAAGAAATTGTTCCATCTATCAAATTGGCAAAGGTTTGCAACAAGTGTATTCAACACAGGAACAAGGTGAGGCAGTGGCCATGTGCCACAGCATAACCAATGGGGAAACCAGCGTGGTGGTGTGCGGCAGGACCACCGAAAACATCCACTATCCTCCCCAGCAATAACGCACTTCTTGGAAAGGCAGGGATGGTAGACTCTCACTTTCTGCTTAATTATTTCTGTAGAGTATGAGTATTCTACAATAAACATCAATTACTTGTTTAAGTAGGAAAAAAGATATTAGAAAGAAAAGAGTCCATATCCTTTGGTTCAGCAATTACATTTCCAGGTTTCTATCCCAAAGATACCAATAGATACAAACAACATTTATAGACAAAGATGTTCATCACAGTACCAGAACAGCAAGAATGCAAAAAACTTAAGTATCCAATATCAAGAAAATAATCTAATAATTATGGAATAGCCACAAGCTGAAATATTATGTACCCATTAAAAATGATGCTTTCAAATAATAAATATTTAATGATATAGGAAAGTGTTCAGTCATAATTTAATGCTAAGTGAAAAAAGTATGGTAACAATCATACAAATACATATACATGCATAAAAAAAGACTGGATGTAAATATGTAAAATTTTTAAAAGTATCCATGTCTGGTGGGATTAACAGTGATTTTAATTTTCTTCATTATACTGTTCCATGTTTTTCAATGTTCACAATGAATATATATTACTTTAAATGTGTGTGGGTATGGGTATTCTCAAGAACTTCATGAAATCGGTGAACCTTTTGGCTAAGTGCCAACAGAAACATCAGCTTAAAATGAACCATCTCAACACTACAGTATCGGCCTAAAGGGAGACAGCCATAAAGCTCATGGGAAGGAAGAAGGCCAGGTACTGAAAGTCAGGCTGTTGACTAAAGAGTTCAGATTTAAGAAGGAAGGAAGGGGAAATGTTATACAACGAATTCCAATTTGTGTTTTATCACAGATAAATTAAGCTGACTTGCTTTGAAAAAAAAACAAAAAACAGTCAACTGTGCACTTTAAGTGGTTTAAGTACAAACTCCAAGTGTATGTCAACATTTCAGGCTGGCTCCAGACCATCGTGACCAGCAAGCAATAAATGGAACCTGACGCCCTGGAGATGTTTGTGGTGGATAAGGGGTCACTTGTTTCCCCCAAGGCTCTTTCAACAGACAGAAGGGCTGGGTATAAAACAAGGATGAAAGGCAGAGGAGAGAAAAAGAAAAACACTCCTATGAAAAAACACCTAGGAAAAGCATCTTCCTATTCTCTCCAACAGCATCTGGCATATTTTTACAGGCCTTTAAGGATAGATGAGAAATATTAAAATGCACACAAAGCTATGAAGGCTACAGAGCTGTGCTAGCAAAAAATAAATAAATAAAAATCCTGCCCCACATCATTGGGAATAGAAATAATAAACAGTCACAAAAAACAAAACCCACCCAGAATCAAGGACAAAGAGGAGTTAAAACAATGCAGCTGTATGAAAAAGGTGGATAAAGGAAGATAAATGAAACTGTTCATATTAAGATTCTATTGACTTTTACTAAACCAAGGCTTGTTTGTTTAAGTGGAATTTAAGCTTTATTTAACTTGTGGAAGTGGAAGTCAAATTCACTTTTTGTGAAAAGGGAAACTTTCATGCCCAAATCCAAACATTTGTATTCAAGCATTGCTTCTAAAGATCTTAATCAAGGCAGGTAATACGGGGCTGAGCCAGCGGAGGGATGAAAAGAATTGGGAGAGGTTAATTACCCAGTACAAGGCTCAAGGACTAGAGTTGGAAAGAAGAGGATTCAGCTTCTAATTTCCACTCTGTTCAAGAGATTAAGAAATTCAAATCAAATTACTAAAACAAGGTCAGGAACCTTCAATGAAGAGGGCTGGACCTGATTAATTATTTAGTGTAATGACGAAAACTGTGGCCTGAATTACCAAAACATAATGAAAACACAAAAGTACACAAATTTATAAACTCAAAAAATTTTTAATTGCACCCTTTAACCCAGTAACTCCACTGCTAGGAATGTATGCCACTCATAAACATGAAGAATTACTCAAAAATCTATGTTCAAACATCTTCAGTGAAGCATCACCCTAGCATGTTACATACAGTACAACATATTTAATATAACCCCATTTAGTTCTGAGTATCTATTTAAGGGACAAATACATATTCATGCATATATATATACACACACACACACACGTACACACACAGAAAATATGCTCAGAAAATTTATGGAAGCACATTTAAGAAAATGTTAACCAGGATGGACTCTGCCAAGCAGGCGAAGAGTCCTGAGGCTAACTTAAAACCTTCACTGTTTGAATTTATCACAAAGCCAGTATTACTTAATTTTATTTTATTTAAAGAGACAAAGTTGCTAGTTGATGCACCTATTTATAAAAACAGAAGGTGATATGCACACTAGGAAGGAGAGAAGGAACAAGATTATTTGAGATAACTTGCAACTTTGATTCTATAGAAACACTCACATTTATGAGGGACAGAAAGCTTAAACTCCAGCACAATTACAACAGATAAGTTAAAAAACCACTCCCTGTGATATAACAGCAAACAGTGACTGCCTTCAGAATACGTATTTTTTTTCCTTTTTTCATAGGTATGTTTTGAATAATCCACTAAAAAGTTCAGACACGAAAAAATTGGTACTTCCACTAGATTAGATAAGGGTAAAATTTTTCAAAGTAAGGATCTAACTGATGTTTGTCATTCTTTCCTCTTTCACATCCCTGCCTTCCATTCACTGGGATAGCAAATAACAACTCATTCACAATTTACCATGTACCAGACTATGCTCGAGCTTGACATAGATTATCTCATCTAATCTTTGAAACAATCCTATAAAACAGGTATTATATGTCTGTTTAAAGATGAGTGTGGAAGATTTTATTTTGTAAAGATGGTAGCCTCTAGATATCCGATTCCAATGCCCATCTTACTACGTGTCTTTGCCATTCCTCTATCAACGAGTAGGATCTATCTTCTCTCTCCTCAAATGTGAGGGATGTGGAAGTGATATCATGACACTTCTGAGGCTCGATCAGGGAAGGTAACACTGCTTCCGCCTCCTGCTCTTTGGATGTTCACCCTCAGAACCCAACTGCCACGTTGTGAGGAAGCCCAAGCCACGTGGAAACCGTGCGTAGTGTTCTGGCTGGTAGCCCAAGTTACGATCCCTGTGGACAGCCAGCATCAATTGCCAGATCTGTGAGTGAGGAAACTTCTGAGATGATTCCAGCTCCAGCCACCACCTGACTGCAACTGCACAAGAGACTCCAAGTGAGACCCACCTTGTTGAGTCCAGGCAATCCACAGAATATGAATAATATGAATAATGATTGCTGTTATTTTAAGCCAGTAAGTTGGAGTGATTTGTTACACAGCAATAGAGAACCAGATGAAAACCAGCATAAGAAGAGAAAGGGGGCTGGCCCCGTGGCCGAGTGGTTAAGTTCGCGTGCTCCGCTCCAGGTGGCCCAGTGCTTCGTCGGTTCGAATCCTGGGCACGGACATGGCACTGCTCATCAAGCCATGCTGAGGCAGCGTCCCACATGCCAACTAGAAGGACCCACAACGAAGAATATACAACTATGTACTGGGGGGCTTTGGGGAGAAAAAGGAAACAAATAAAATCTTTAAAAAAAAAAAAAAAAGAAGAAGAAGAGAAAGGTCAGTAACCTGCCACAGGCTGCCATGTCTGCACAGCTCCAAAGCTCATGCTCTTAACAACTACATTGTGTTACTCCTTGCTCCCCACTACTGCAAATGATGCAAAACGAAAAGGAGAAGGTCAGGAATCATCCACAGAATGATCGATACATCCCTAAACACTTGGGCACTGCCTAGAAAACAAATTAGAAAATACACCTAGAAAACCCTAAAATAAAGACCAACATGATAATCTAGCATTCCAGCCCCATTCTTTGACACCAAGCCGTGAGTTCAATTTCACCATTACTCACTTCTCCTGTTCATTCCACTTTCACAACTCTGTCTTTGTGACTGCCTCTTCGGGAATATTCTCTCCATGTTAAATATTTGTTAAGTATTTAATTAATGATCAGGACTTAGACCTGGGGAACAATAGGTTACACCAGTTCTCAGACTGGATTTTAAGGCGTAGGAAGGATGAAGATGTACAACTAACCCAAGTAATTGAAAACGAAGAAAACAGCCAAGTAAAAGCACATATCAAGGGGGCTGGCCCCATGGCCTAGTGGTTAAGTTTGGCACACTCTGCTTCAGTGGCCCTGGTTCACATCCCAGAGGCGGACCTACACCACTCATCAGCCATGCTGTGGCAGTAACCCACATCCAAAATAGAGGGAGATTAGCACAGATGTTACCTCAGGGCAAATCTTCCTCAGCACAAAAAAAAGAACAACATATCAAATAATACCTACTATATTAAAAAATGTTTAAAAGATATAAATAATAAAATGTGAGTGTTTATAAATGTTTACAGATATAATGCTAACATTAGTGTTTAAAAAGGGGGATAGATACACATTTATATATGCATATAGAAAAATGTATAGGGGCCAGCTGTGTGGCCGAGTGGTTAAGTTCGTGTGCTCCGCTTCAGCAGCCCAGGGTTTCACCAGTTCGGATCCTGGGCATGTACATGGCACTGCTCATCAGGCCATGTTGAGGTGGCATCCCACATGCCACAACTAGAAGGACCCACAACTAAAAAAAATACACAACTATGTACTGGGTGGATTTGGGGAGAAAAAGTAGGGGAAAAAAAAGATAAGATTGGCTACAGTTGTTAGCTCAGGTGCCAATCTTTAAAAAAAAATGTATAGATACATGCTTCTATATACATACATATACAGAGAAACATAGGAAACTGGTAAGAGCAGTTGCCTCTAGAGGAGGGGCTTGAAGGGTCTAAGAGGCAAAGGTGAATAAATGGAACGTCAAACTATCAAACCTAACTTCACCAAAACTGAGACATGCTGACACCCGGCACTCTAGACAGAAGGCACTGACCGGGACACAACATCACCTCTGACGTACTCCTAACAAAAAATACTTAAGTTAAAGCTCATCTTGAGGAAATAATCAGACAAATCCAAATTGAGAGACATTCTGCAAAACAGGTGGTCTGGATTCTTGAAAAATGTTGACACAAAAGGCAGAACACTGTGCCAGATTAAAGGAGACCAAAGAGATATGACAACAAAATGCAACTTGTGATTTTTGACTAGATTCTGGAAAAAATAAAATACTTCTAAGGACATTATTGGGATAACTGGGAAAGTGTGAAATACAGACTGCATGTTGGATGAAAGTATTGTATCAACATGCTATTTGTACTGTGATTATTTAGGAGAATGTCCTTGTTCTTAGTAGATATTGCTGAATTATTAGTGGTGAAATGTCATGATGTCTACAACTACCTCTCAAAAGATTCAAGGAAAATAAATAAATACATAATTTAGAGAGAGAGAAAATGCCAGAGCGCAAGCGAGCAAGCACACAAACAAAAGGCATAATGATACATCGAGGTGAAGGGTTTATAAACATTCAATGAACTCTTCTTGCAACTTTTCTGTAGATGCAAAAATTTTCACAATAAATAGCTGGGAAGGAAAAAAAGCATATAGTAAAAACTATGTGTATATAAGTCCACATTCTAAGTAAAAGTGTAAAGCCTTTTGTAGACCCTGTATTCTAACTACAGCTTTGGGTGCGTTAATTTAAAAGATAGACATGTAAATAATATCCAACAAAAGAAAATAAGAATGCCTTGTAATGAGTGAATGAGATGAATCAGTTATTTTAAATATCTTTGGTACACAATTTATGCCACTTACAATTACCAAGTGGCAATTAGGATACAATGCAAATTTAAAATTATAACTACACCTAACATAATTTAATCTTTTCACAGCAAAGGAGGTAGGTATTTTTCTGCACCTCTGGCTCACAACCACTAATGACAATTACATCTGTAACAGTAATGCAAAAAAAAAAAAGCCCATTCTAGTTGGTTGCACTTGGATTGTCCACAATCCACAGATCCAAGCACAGGTAAATGTTTTCCCCGTTACATTTTCTGGGGTGACTACCTCATTTCCCATTTCTGAGCAATACTCTCATTCACTACAAGGTTGTTTCAAAATTCCTACACAAATAGTTCCGATAAATACCGTTTGATCCAAAAATAAAATAAAATAAAATACACAGCCCAGCTTTCCTCTCAATTTTTCACTAAACCGATGTCACTAAAAGGCAGGAAGCTCCACTGTAATCGCTCACATTACTGCCGAACGTTCAAGAAAAGAATCTCAGGTTCATTCCAATGCAAAAAGAAAATCTCACTCAGCTCCCAAAACTCTAACCCAACCTGGCACTAAAATGTGCCTCAGCGGGACTCGGGTCGCCGCTTTGAGACCCCGCTGCCCCCACAGCAGCCCTGAGCCCCTCGAGCTGCCCGGGGGGCGCCGGCTTCCGACAGCCCAGGAAGGTTCGGGGTCTCCACACGGGGCCCCTCCCCAGGCCCGCCTAGTGGCCGCAGAAGGGCGACGAGGCCCAGCCTTCAAGGCCCTCCTGGCCCCTCCGCCACCCCCCGACCCTCAGCCCCTCCGGCCCGCGCCACTCGCCCTCGCGTCCCCGCCCCTCCCCACCCCACTCACTCTTCATCCTGGATGCGGAAGCCGGCGACAACCCCTTGCGGACAGTGGACGGAGAAGAAAGGGGCAGGAAGGGTGACCCCCTGGCTTCCACTCCTCTGAGGCAGGGGCCCGAACGAGGACCTCCGCGGTGGTCCCACGACGGAGAGCGTTAGGATCCGGCCGCCATGTTGTATCCCTGTCACCTTAGCAACCGTCAGGTCCTCAACGCCCCGAGGCCGCCATCTGCGCGTGCGCAAAACGCCCCGCCTGCGTCCGCCAGCCTTACGTGTACGGTTGCGCAGTGTGTCCCGCCTCCTCAGTCTGGTTGCTAAGCGATCTCCCTCGCCGCTTTAAGTAAGCAATTCCCCGCCTTCGAGCGTAGACGACCTTCGCCCGGATCGCTATTCCAAGTCGTCCTGCGAATTTAGTGATTTAGGGTCTAAAGCCCAGACGACAGCCTCGAGCTGTAACTAGGCTGAGGATGCACTAAGTAATTGTCAATTGATACCTGTTCTTTGCAGTCTCATCCTGCAATTGAGCGTCTACTACCTACTTTAGTACATATCTATTTGTAAGTTTTTCTTTTTAATTCAACAAACATTTATTGAGCGCCAGGCACTTTTGCAGGCATTGAGGAGCTGGAGGAGAACAGTGCGGACAGAGTCCCTGACTTCTCGAAACTTACATTCTACCGTAACGTTGAAGGAATGAATATCTGAATGAAGTATGTGCACATGTGACAGCTGAGAAAGAAGCAGCCTAGCCCTCAAGGAACGGTCAACGCAATAAAAATAACATACCAACGCATAGCATTTTATGACGCTCATTGTCATTTATTTGCTTATTTCATGCCCACAACGACTCCATAAGGTCAGGCATCCCTGTTTTTTCCTATTGGTTTTTGAAAATAAAGAAGGAAAATGTGTCTATTTAAAAAAAATCAAGGGCCCAGCCCGTGGCCTAGGGGTTAAGTTTGGTGCACTTGGTTTGGTTTGCTTCCCAGGTGCGTGGCCTTACACCACTATCAGTGGTGTGGGGCTGTGACCCACATACAAAACAGAGGAAGACTGGCACAGGTGTTACTTCACGATGAATCTTCCTCACTAAAAAGAAAAACAAAATCAAAGCATAGAACGTTATAAAGCAAAGTTTTTAATGATCCCTTCAAAGCATTTCCATCCTTCTCACTCCTCACCCTCCCCAGAGTTAACCACTGGCAAAAATTTGGTGGCATCTTTTCTGAATTTCTGTGTTTGAATTTGGACAGATTTTCCCCATAATTGAAAATCAGATATTTTCCTATAATTTGCTCTTTTTCATTTAATAAATCATGATCATCTTTTAATATTAGCACATATAAAGCTACCCTATGCTTTTTAACTGCTGCATAATATTCCATGGTATGGATATACTCTCATTTTTTTAACCATTTCCCTATTAATGTTTCCTATTTTTGCAATTACAAACAATACTTGAGAAAATATCTTTGTGTATATCTTTGAACACATATGAGACTGTTTCTGTAGGAATTCAGGAGTTAAAAGACATCTACAATTTAAATATGGACTGGCATTAAATCACTCTCCAGGGGCCGGCCTGGTGGCACAGCAGTTAAGTGCACACGTTCCGCTTCAGCAGCCTGGGTTCACTGGTTTGGATCCCGGGTATAGACATGGTACCACTTGGCAGGCCATGCTGTGGTAGAGGAAAATGGGCATGGATGTTAGCTCAGGGCCAGTCTTCCTCAGCAAAAAGAGGAGGATTGGCAGCAGTTAGCTCAGGGCTAATCTTCCTCAAAAAAAAAAAAATCACTCATGGCCTAATGGTTAAGTTCACGTGTTCCACTTTGGTGGCTCAGGGTTTCCCTGGTTCGGATCCTGGGTGCAGACATGGCACCACTCATCAGGCCACAGTGAGGTGGGATCCCACATGCCACAACTAGAAAGACACACAACTAAAATATACAACTGTGTACTGGCAGGATTTGGGGAGAAAAAGCAGGAAAAAAAATTTTGGCAATGGTTGTTAGATGCCAATCTTTAAAAAAACTAAAATAAAATAAATCACTCTCCGAAAACGCTGTACCAATACATTCAGGGATCTATACATGAATTCTCTTCTCCTCACACTTGCACAGACACAGAATATTATCTCCTAAGATTAAGAAGCCACTCAGGAAAAGAGTGAAACATAACATGAAATTTTTTATTTCGTTATGTTTCTCAGCCCCCTCCCTTGTGCTCCCTCCAGGACGGGATTCATCACTCCTCCTTTTGCAGGAAGCTTCCTCCTCTCTAAGCCCAGCACAGAGCTCTCCCCTACAAATGAGCCCTTAACATTTCCAAAGCTGGCATGACCATCTTTCACCCAGACCTACCATCCACAGATCCCATCCCAGCCAAAGGCGAAACCATCCACCCAGGTGCATTCCAGCCCCGGCACTTCCTTCCTCCTCGCCACACCCCCCTCCCCCACCCTGCCCCTCGGAACATCCCTCACTTTCCTGCGCACCCCTCCTCCTTTCTCTGCCCACCTCACCTCTCGCTGGTCCCAGCCTTCTCCTTCTAGCCCCACAGAGACCAAGCCTCCCCAAGTGCCTGTCGTTTACAGGAGAAATCCAGATTTCTGACCCCATATACAATCTCCCTCCACCTGAGTCCGTCAGCACCTAACCCTTCACCCACCCCATCTTTCTGCCTTCTCCTCCTCTCATACGTTTGTGCCCAAACTGGTTTTCGTTTAGAAGGGTATTTTTTCCTTCTCAAATAATGTTATATATATATATATCATTAGCATGATTCGAAAATAATAAAAGCAGAATTCAGCGAAAATCCTCCCACCACCCCTCTGCCCCCAGTTCCTCTCCCCAGAGGGTAGGCAACATGTGTTATATATATATTTTTTTCTTTTTCTTACACAAATGGTAGCATAGTATGACTCTGTTCTGCATTTTTCAGTTTTTACTTAACACTTCACCTTGCAGATTTTCCCCTACTGGTACACAAAGAACCTCTTTATTTGATTTGATGGCTGTTCTGTTTCATGGTTGTACCATCCCTTATTTAACCAGTCCCCTACTGATTGACATCTAGGTTGTTTCTAATAGTCTGATCTTTCAAACATTGCTACAGTGACCAATCCTGTAAATACCTCATTTCCTGCATGTTCACATGTACCCAGAGGAGAAATTCCTATAGTAGAGCTGCTGAGTCAAAGAATATCTACTTCGATATTTTTTTACTTCTTTTTAAAAAATTGAGTCAAAATTCACATAACATATAATTAACCATTTTAAAGTGTGATGTTTAGTACATTCACAATGTTGTGGAACCATCACCTCTGTCTAGTTCCAAAATATTTTCATCGCCCCAAAAGGAAACCCCATACCCATTAAGCAGTCTCAAAAACATGGTGCTGAGTGAAAGAAGCCAGACACTAAAGGCCACATGTTTTATGATTATATTTATAGGAAATGTCCAGAATAGGCAAATCCATTGAGACAGAAAGATTAGTTGCCAGGGGCTGGAGGAATGGGGGTGATTGCTAACAGGTACGGGGCTTCTTTTGGGGGTGTTGACATTATTTTTGAATTAGACAGTGGTGATGGGTGCCGAACTTTATAAGTCTACTAAAAACCACTGAAGTGTATGTATTAAATTGTTAGAATGGTAGGTATGTGAATTTTATCTCAAAATAAATTGGATAAAAACAAAATTTGATTATTGCTGGTATTATTATTGTTGATGGTGCTGTCTTTCTTGGCTCTGAAAAGCCACATTTAATCTCTCCAGACCACTGGGATTTGATCTCTCCCTTCTTATCTCCTTGTGGTCTTTCCTGTTATTTGGGGACCTGTCTCCATGTCACACTTATCTTTCTCTCACTGTCTCTTTCACGTCCCTTTCTTCTAATCAGGTAGGTTCTAAGCTCTGTGGGCTGCCCACCTGTCTCTTATCTCCCTGCAGGCAGAGCGTGTTACCAGATAGTCATTGAGTACCTGTTAAAAAGGTGAACAGCTGAATGCATTTAGCACGTGAGCCCCGGCCTCGTTATTTCTGATCACCATGGGCTGATGGATTTTCTGCTCACCTTCTCAGTGGACAAATGGTTCTTGGTAGTGAAATCGTAGAGACCAGGTAGATCCTGATCCTGTGGAGGAGTTAGAGCAAGGTGCCCCCTGGAGGTAGACACAGCCTTGCTGTGCTTACCCAGGTGAGCAGGGGCTACTGGACTTCAGCCAGCACCTGCCTTCTGACCTGGCACCCTGGTGTGCAACCAGCACATTGTATGGGAAGCCCTGGGACAGCGGGAGGGGAAGGGCCTCCAGAATGGAAGATGAAAGGATGCTAACAGGGCACCTTAGAAGGAAGACAAGAAGGGAATTTGTGAGAGATTTTGCTTAGAGCAGTGGTCCTCGAACATTATCACGCACAGAAGTCACCCACCCTCATGTGATTCTGGCTTGTTAAACCCAGATGGCAGGGCCCCTCCCTCAAAGTTTCTGAATCTGTAATTCTGGGGTGGAGGTTGAGATTTTGCATCTGTAACAGGATCCCAGGTGATGATGCTGCTGCACCAGTGACCATGTTTTGAGAGCCGCTGGCCTAGATAATTCCTTATTCTTTCTTTAATTCTAAATAGACTAGGAAATGCTACTTCAAACAGAAAAAGCAATTGCTGGGGAAGTTCTCTCCTTACAGTCAACACTCTCAAACACCACACAGAGGGGTCAGCCTTGTTGAGTTTTAGTTGTGTGGCCTGCTCACCTGCTTCCCTGGACCACTCATGCCCTAAAGGACAAGAAGAAGAATTGACAGATGAGAAACAATAGGCTGTGAACTCCTCCAGGGAGGGGCCTCACCCCCCACTCAGTGCCAGTAGCCAGGTGTATATTACATGCCCAAGGGATGATTGTGACACAGACCCAGCTTAGAGCATCTTAGAGCTCCACTTTTAAAACTCTGCATGAATACTACCTAATTATAGCTACTTGAGCTTTTTGACTCATTCCAAAACCGTTCCTCAGACAGTTCATCCCATACCCTAGTATTAGCTTTTCCCTATTTTCTGATGTCAAGAGATTCAGCCATGAGGCTATGTTTAGCAGACAATCAGTTTCCTTCTGCTGAGCATCTTTTTTTTTTTTTAAAGATTGGCCCTGAGCTAACATCTTTTGCCAATCTTCCTCTTTTTTTTTCTTCCCTCCAAAGCCCCCCAGTACATAGTTGTATATTCTAGTTATAGGTCCTTCTAGCTCTGCTATGTGGGACACCACCCCAGCATGGCTTGATGATCTGTGCTAGGTCCACGCCCAGGATCATGAACCAGTGAAACCCTGGCCTGCCAAAGAGGAGCACACGAACTTAAACCCTCAGCCATGGGGCTGGGCCTCTGCTGAGCATCTTAATTAGTGTTCAAACCACAAAATAGGCAGAAGTTAGAAAAGTTAAGGATGACAGAAATTTCAAACATGCTAACATTGGTAAGGTGGGTAAAATGCAAATCTATCTAAAGATATTAGAAATTAGATTCATTTTAGAAAATAATAGACATATCTCAGAGGAAACTAAGCTTGAACAGGGATATGAAATAAGGAGGAGCAAGAAGATTAGCCATTCAAATTAACATGAAGAATGGTAGTTAACCAAGCATCATAAATGAGATCACGGTCTAGCCTGGATGCAATAACAGGTAAACTTTAGGCTAGAGAGAAGTCTATGCCCATCTCTCAGGAAAAGGCACTCGGAATTATAGATGCTTTAAGAAGTGTAAAAAAGTTTTCCTAAAAGGAGAATAGAAAAGATTAAAATTCAGCTCTTAAAGTGGTGAGGGAGAAAGAATGACACCGGTGACCCCAGCCCAGTCACAGGACCACTGTTTACTGTTTTCTCATTTCTGTAAAATGGGATAAAAGTACCTAAAGTGTCACAGTGAAGATTAAATGAGATGTCCATGATGCACTATACAAATACCGGTAGATTTTCGCCCACGGTCTAACACACAGGCCTGTCACAGAGCAGATGCCCCGTAAATGCTGTTGACTAATCAAGAAGCATCTTCAGCTATCACCTGCTGTCATTCCTTTCTGACAAGGGGCGAGCCTGATTTTCAACAATCACTGAGCATCCAGGACAAACTTTAACCCTTGATAGGGAGGAATTAAACAGGCAGACTGACAAGTTTTAGAAGTTATGTGGCCTGTTGTTGGGGACCCAGAGAGGCAACAGGCTTTGTCACTCCCTGGTGGCCACCCTGGGCTGGGACCAGAGTCTGCAGCTTCCAGCTCCCTGTCCTTCAACTGCTCTCTCTTACTAAAGAGATCTTTGTAAAAGCTTTGCAATTAATATACATGCTTTAAGGAAGGACATTCTTTTAAACTTCCTGGAATTTACTGATTTGTTATAGCAAATTAGAAACATCTGAAATATCCTTCTGTTTGTCTATTTTTCTTTTGTCTAACAGCTTTGACATTGTACTTATTGTACAGTGAAGCATTTCATTTCTGGGTTTTTTTCCCTCGCTTCCTTTCGTTTTTTTTCCAGCATCAACTGGCAAGAATTCAGCTTTAGTACTGAAAGTGTTTTGCTCTCTTCTTGTCTGTATGCACCAGGGCCCTGAGTCAAAATAAAAAGTGTAAAAAGAAGATTGGAAGGAGGTTGAAAGAAATTGTCCAGGAGATAGACAGAAGACGGAGGCCTGGACCATAGAAGAGAGAAGAAAATTAGAGAACCCAGTAGGCCTGACCTCTGAAGAATGGTGTTCCAGAAAACGAAAAGAGAATATGGAGGAGATTATCCTGTTCTAGGAACTTGGGATCCATGAATGTGAGGCAGAGATCAGAGCGATGCTTTCACAAGCGAAGGAACACCAAGATTGCCAGCGAACCAACAGAAGCTGGGAAAGAGGCATGGAACAGATTCTCCTTCAGAACTCTCAGAAGGAACCACCCCTGAGGACACCTTGATCTTGGACTTCTGGGGTCCAAAACTGAGAGAATAAATTTTTAAGTCACCCAGTTTGTGGTACTTTATTGTGGCAGCCCTAGAAAACTAATACAGTATGTCTTTTTATTTTCATACCAAACGTTCCAATTAATAAACAGAATGACAAATTTTGTAGGTTGAGTTTAAAGCTAATGGGACTGTTTAAAATCCAAGGTAGCTGCTTGCATAAAACCCCCCCTCAGACATTTAAAAACCCGAATAATAATACTCTGCACCATTTAATTCTGATCATGTATGTTTGCATTTTCTTAACTCAAAGAATGAAAATTAGGACTTATTTGTCTCGGGAGCACTGTAAAACGGAGTGAGAATTGGCGGGAGAAGTTCAGAGGCATTAGGAGAATAATGCTCTGCAAACCCCAGTGCTTCATCAGCGCTGGTCTCCGAAGAGCCTGCACAGCCAGGTGAGGAGCTGATTACGTGGGTCTCGGATGCCCCCTGCCGTCTATGTTCGTCACTGCGTCTCCCCCGGCGCTGGTCCCCGCCTCCCGGTAGCCTTGCTCTGGCGCGCCCACTTAAGAAACGCGGCTGGAACGCCTGGAGTGTGTCAGGGCTAGATTCCTAAGGGATGATCGGTCAACTTAGCTTCCTTCACAAACCTTGATTGACCACCAACTATATGTTGGTCACTGTTCTACGTGCTGGTGATGCAAAATAGAGATTACTACCCCCCTGGAGTTCACGTTCTACTGATGGGAGACAGACAACCGATATAAGCAAGTGGGGAGGAAATAAGGCCTGGAAAGGCAGGGATTCTGGGTTGCGATTGTAAATGGGAGGGTCAAGGAAGCCGCAGTGAATAAGTGACAATTAAGCAATTTAAGACAGAGAGGAGATGAGGGAGGGTGCCTTGGCAGTGTCTAGGTGAATGGGGCCAGGAAGAGGGAACAGAAATACAGAAGCCTCAAGGCAGGAGCATGGCCTGGTGAGCAAGGACCAGGAAGGAGGGTGGTGGGGCTGTGGCAGGCAGAGTGCGGGAGAGGAGCAGCATAGTCTTTCAAACGGCTGTTACTTTGGTTGTAGGGTTGCCAGATACAGTACAGGACGCCCAGTTAAGGCTGAATTTCAGACAAACAACAAATACTGGTTTGGTATAAGTGTGTCTCAGATATTGCATGGGACATACTTGTCCTAAATTATTTGCTAAATCTGGCAACCCTATCAGGGCTGGGCCAGAAGGGGAGAGTTTGAACAGAGAAATGATTTTATTTTAAAATGTAAGATGATTTTGGAATTAGGTCATTCATCCATCTGACTCCTATTTACTAAACATGTACTATTCAGTGTGCTAGGCTCTGGGCATTCAGCAGGAAGCGAAATAGACAGGATGCCCAGAGGGCTCTGCCTCCTTTGGCCTACACTTATCTGCCCTTGTCCTTCAGGACAGTCAAGTGTCCCCGTCTCCGAGAACCTGCCCAACCCTCCAGCACCAGCATGGTTTAGATACACTTAGCACAACACCTGACCCCCTCACTTGCTCTAACACTTGTCTTTGGGAAACTGTGAGCCCCATGAAGACAAGATTAGATCTGTTTGACCTCACAGCTGATTCCCTGATTAATGATATGTTTGACTGATTGGCAGTTTGCCTAAACCTGGTTCTCCAGCCTTCCTGGTGGTGGGGTGAGCTACCTAACATCCTTTCAATTAAATCTGTTTTGGTAAGGTTAGCCAGACCTGGCTTCTGTTGCTTGCAATAGTGTTACTGAACCAGGTTCGGTTTTTGCCTACCGCCCTGAAAGTCAAACACCAAGACGATGAGATTTGCAGCAGAGAGAGAGTTTAATCACAAGGCAGCCATGTGAGGAAGTGAGAGCATGAGCCTCGAATTCGCTTTCCCGAAAATAGGGACTCAGGGATATTTATGGAGTAGGGAGGCAAGGTGGTCTGAAATGTGGAGAGAGGTGATTGGAGGTGAGGAGGGGTGAGGAACTGATGATCTGCACAAGCGTCGTCAGACCATGCCTCTTCAGAGGACCCGTGTTTACGAAATGGTGGCGTTAGCATGATCTGAGGGTGGAGTTGTTAGCTTCGTGACCTCAAAAGGTTGCCTATCGGACATCTACACAGGCCCAGTTGATGGGTTGGTGGTCTCAACCGGTCTGAAGTGGGCAAGGAGTTCTAATTCCTGAAAAACAGCTCACACACCCATTACCATGGTGACCCAGGCTCCAGGAAGACGTTATCTATAGGAGCCTAGTGGGAGTCAGAGGGCACATTGCCTAAGCAGCACAGTTAACAATGGGTGGGTTAAACACCTAAAAGCTATAGTCAGTAATCGAAAAAAGGGAAAAACTTTAGTACCTACATACTTAATCATCAATGGCTGTTTGCTGGTTTCAACAGAGAACTCTCATGTTACATCGGCTGTGGGGACAGTTTTTTGGACTAGTCAGACCAAGAGAGTGGACAGTGTGAAAAGCTGGTGCTCCCTTCTCCTACTCCTGGAGCACCTGCCACAGCAGTGCAGGTGGTCAGGGCCACTCAGAGACCAAGAGGCCCCTGGGACATACAGGAGAATGAACGTGTTTGAGTTTTGTCTTGCCAGCATACTTTTCCTCCTTTTTTTACATACAGACCTTGGAGTGGGTCTTGGAGCGGGTACTGTCAATTGTCCACCAACAGTTATTTCATGATTCATTCGTGTGTTAGTTAACAATAGAGGGTGGGAGCTGGGCCTGGCTCCGTGGCCAAGTTGTTAAGTTCCCGCGCTCCGCTCCAGGCGGCCCAGTGTTTCGTTGGTTTGAATCCTGGGCGCGGACATGGCACTGCTCATCAAGCCACGCTGAGGTGACGTCCCACATGCCACAACTAGAAGGACCTACAATGAAGAGTATACAACTATGTACTGGGGGGCTTTGGGGAGAAAAAGGAAAAAAGTAAAATCTTTAGAAAAAAGAAAAACAATAGAGGGCAAAATGAAGACTTTTCCCAGACATTTAAAAGGGGGGGGGGGGGGGGGAGAAAACGGGCTTATCCACTCAATGAAACACCGAAGAACCATTTAAAATGGCATTTGCAATTACTTAGGGATATGCTTATGATAGAATATTAAGTACAAAAAGCGAGATAAAAAATTATATTCTTTTTAACCAGGTTACATTGAATCTCAAATATATATTTTTAAATACACCTGTACATTAAAAAAAAAATTGACAATTATGTCAAGACTCCAGCGGCCGTTTTATGGGGCGGTGGAGAATTCAGTGGTTCGGTATTTTCTAAACTTTATTTAGCCCTATCAAAAGCTCTTGATACACGAAGTTTCCACGCTGCAAGGATTCTTGGGGATAAATAAAAATAGTATTGAGTTGCAATATTTGAAAAGCTTTCTCCCAAGCTGAGTTTCCAATGTGCAATTTGCATTTTCCCTGTGAAAGCCTCCCATTCGCTGTGAGAAACCACCTCCCTTCTTGAAAGCCTCAGGGTCTCATTTTTTTTCAATCGGCCGATGGGGATGACGACAGCCGCAGTTGGAGCTGGGTGGGAACCAAAACTACGGACTCAGCCTGGAGCGGCCCAGCACAGGGGTAGAAACCTCGTAAGGACAGCCGCGGCGTGGTTCCACGCAGTGGCCGGTTAGCTCAGTTGGTTAGAGCGTGGTGCTAATAACGCCAAGGTCGCGGGTTCGATCCCCGTACGGGCCACGGCGGGTTGCTTTTCTTCCTTCCGTGGTTCCTGATTCTTTTCACAACTATTTTGAAAAATTAGCCTTTCGAGGTCCGTCAAACGCGAGCAGAGAAGAGACAGTCGCAGAATCTTTCGGTACTCGGCCCCGAAGCTGTCGAAGGCTCCAGTGGGGAGAGCGGGCAGGATCCTGCGCGCGTGCGAGCCGTGACTCCTTATCCCAAATTCCCGGGCGCTGCACGCCCTTAACGTCTCGTAAGGTCTTTTTTCCGGATCCTCTCAGAAGCCGCCTCCAGCTGCTTCCTAATGCAGAGCTTCTGAGGGCCCTCGGCGGAAAGCCCAGTTTTCACGGCGTTCTTTGAGGTGAAAATGCGGGCTTGGAATTTCACTCATTCCGCCAGTACTTATGGAGAGCCTCCTGCATGCCCGGGCGCCGTCCAGGCAGGGAGCAAAACAGTAAATGAGAGATACAAATTCCAGCCCTCATGAAGACAATGACCAGCCAATGACTGCCTTGTTTTTCAGTGAGGTGGTCTGGTTGTGGAAACTTCTAGAACGCTTCTATTGCTACTTCTTTTTGCTTTTCAGAAGGATCTTAAGCTTCATATTTTTTCCTCTTGGCTCTGCAGTTTGCAGCCAGAGAGCAACTGGATGCATTTTTCACTCACAGTTCAAGTCTCCAGGTGTACTCAGGTGTGTTCAGTTTAACAAAAGCCAGCTTTCTAGGGTCAATGACATTTTATATCAGGGTCCAGCAAGGGCTTCAGCCATGTTTGAAAAATCTCCAGCGAGAACTTCTACTAAATCATTCATTCTTTTCTCAAATATGTGTTAAGCTCTGACTTAAATAAGTTACGTTTGGAGTCCACAGACCACAGGGGTAAAGCCCTTGGCAAGTGTCAGCATGTAATAAAAGTACTTACTAAATGCTGGCCATGGGACCGTTGTTACTATGAACAGTCAGCTGGAAGGAGAACCTGGGGCTGCTGACACCTGGAATAGACACCGGTACACGTGTTGCAAAATAACCAATAACCATTCTGCAGACAAGAGGGAGAAGGTGAGTTTACTTGAGCCAGAGTGAGGATTATAACCTGGGAGGGCAGTTTCCCCAAAGAAAGCAATTGATCCACGGAAGCATGGTTTTCAGTACAGTCTTATAGCATTATAGAACAAAGAACATACATTAAACACACCCAGGATACATATTCATCAAAGTTTCAAAAGGTATTCAATTACAAATTAGCAGATCAATATGACCCTGATGTCAGGAAAGGGACTAATAATTAAGGCACAGAACTGGCATAGGAGGGGAAGTATGCATTCTTATCTTAAGAGTGTATACTTTGAGATAATGTTTAATGAATTCTTTATTTTAGTGGTTAAAGCAGATGTACAATGTATGTTTGATAGGCCATAAATCAGGCCTCTTTAGTTCAAGCCTAATCCATTTTGAACTGGAATAGCTACCCTATATACCCCAATATGTGAAGCTCTCTTGTCACATGTCACACCTTGGATGTATGTGTCAGGCACCTTGTTAGCTGCAGGGACCCAGCAGAGGAGGACCCAGCTGAGATTGCTGCCCTCAGGGTGCACACTTTCCTAAACAAGGGGATGAAGGGGTCCAGAATATGCCTCTAAAGCATAAAAATTATTTTGAGCTGAAGGCATTTGAGTTCCTGAAAAGGTTTATTTGCCTAAAAGCAGAGCCTTCCAAAAGGACTCAAAAGAATTCAATCGTCATAAACCCCTTCCCTGGAAGCAATCAGGGAAGATTGACTCGTCATTGGAGAGGAGAAGTTGGCACCACACCTGAACAGGCATTGTCATAAAAACCATCATATCTCCCATCCACTATAGGTAAGTGCCTATTTATCTTTCCTAAAAGTCATTTGTTTTCTGGTAAGTGCTCTCTTCTCTCCTTCCCTTCCCCTATTAAGGTAGAATATAAGCCCCACATTCTAACTGCCTCTTTGAGTCACATTTTTCTGTGAACTCTTGTAGGTACACTAATAAAAATACGTGATTAAATTTTGTCTTTTCTCTTGTTTATCTGTCTTTTGTCAGTTTAATTTGCAGGCCCCCAAAGGCTAAAGACAAGAGGGTGGAGGAAAAGTTTTTCCTCCCTGACAGGCTCAAAAAAGATGATAAAATGGTGTTCTAGATGAGGAGGGCAGTTCTTAGCTCAGAGGTCAGAGAAGACCTTTCTGATATCTGAGAATGAGAGGATGAGAAGGGCTTTCTTGGAAAAGTTTAACAAAAAAAGGGAAAAGATTAAGCAATTGAAACAAATTCCACAAATCTGATCTCTCCTCTGGCCAATCCTTAGTGAATTAGGTCAGAACACTGTAGGGAGCATAGTGAGTATTGACTGTTGATGATGTTGATGGTGGTGATGGTGGTGGTGGCGGTGGTGGTGGTGACGGTGGTCCTGTGGAGAGAAAAATGCTCAGAAAGCCTCAGAACCTTCTCACACACCAGCCTGGCCCCCAGCCTCCCCCTGTATGGGGAAAATGGCATCATCGTATTATACTGCAAATGGCAGTTTCTCTTCTTCTGCCGGCCTAAACTGTATACCGAGGGCAGGACAGTCCTGAGGGCAGGGCTGGTGACTCACCCAAGTCAACACAAAATAGCAAATAACCATCCTATAGATAAGAGAAATAAGGTGAGTTTGCTTGAGCCAGAGTGAGGATTATAACCCGGGAAGGCCTTAAAAAGCCTCTGGAGAAGCGTGGTTTTCAGTACAGTCTTATATCTTTTTAGAACAAAGAACACACATTAAACATTCCAGGATACATTTTCATCAAAGTTCCAAAGAGGTGTTCAGTTGCAAATTAGCAGGTCAACATGATCCTGATGTCAGGAAAGGGACTAATCTGGGTATTACCAATAGGGCATTACTAAGACAGCACAGGAGGGGAAGTATGCAGTCTTGTTTTGAGAGAGCGCATTCTTTACTTTGATGGTTAAGCAGATGTACAATGTATCTTTGATAGGCCTTAAGTCAGGCTTTTTAGTTCAAGTTGAATCAGTTTTGAACCGGAATAGTACCCCATACACCTCAATATGTGACATCTCTTGTCACCCAACAGGCGCTTAATAAGTCTTTGTTGACCAGTGGCCCTACTGCCCTCCTTGGGGAGGGGAGCTGAGACAGGTGCACACACCGGCAGCTACAAGACACACGGAGCGAGGGGAGTATAGAGGCGGGGGGATTAGGAAAGGTTGTGCTGAAAAAGAGGGGGCGGCAGAGCTGGGGACTGAAGTGTGAAGAGGGGTAGGTTGGTTCCTTCCATCGCTCATTCGGTCGTTCATTCATTCATATGCAGCCATCCATTCATTCCCCTAGCGTGCACTCTGGGGTGGGGGGGGGGGGGGGGGGGGCGGGGCCTGTGCTGAGCGCTGAATGAGTAAAATATCGTCTCGACTCTCAAGGTGCGACTAGTCTGGGTGAGTGGGTGGGGGTGGGGGGTCGACATGGGAGCAATTTGGGGGCTGGGGAGCACACTTGTTATAAATGCACACTTTGAATCCACTCCCAGATCTATTAAGCGGGAAGGTCTGGAGGTGGGGCCCAGGAACCTACACGTCCAGAAAGAATCCTCAGGGGATTCTGATGCACAGGACGTTGAGAATATTTGGATAGTATGATATCAGGCCAGGGAACCCAGAAGACCTCCGCCTGGGAGATCCTGGACAGCTCCTGGAGGAGGTGAGATCTGGAAGTTAAATGCGTCCGCCGCAAGCAATAAGAAAATAACGCCCATTCTCTCGCCTGGCGGATTCTGTCGTGGGCTAAGAGGCGACGGGCGGAGCCAGCTCAGGCCCCGCCCATCGACCTGCTTGGTCAGGTGCGGTCGCCTTCCGAGGTGTCTTGGCCTGCGGGGCACTCGTAGCCGCCCCTTTCCCAGGTGACGCACATTTGAGCCGCCGTCGCTCGGCGCCCCGGGTTCGAGTCCCCGTCTCGGCCGCCATGGCGGACGCGGAGCCGGAGGCTGAGGACGGCAGCGAGGGCGGCGGCGGCGGCCGGGCTCCCCCGGGCCAGATCGGCAGCGCCGCGCGCGTGGCCCCGCTGGGCCCCGAGCAGCTGCGGCGGGTGCTGGAGCAGGTGACGAAGGCGCAGCCGCCCGCCGAGCCGCCGCCGCCCTTCGTGCTGCAGGACGCGGCGCGGCGGCTGCGGGACGCGGCCCAGCAGGCAGCCCTGCAACGGGGCCCCAGCGCCGGGCCCCCGCGCCCGCAGCGCCTGCTGCCGCCCAAGGTGAGGCGCCGGGAGGGGCGTGGGGAAACCGAGGCCCCGCGGGAGCCTAGGCCTCGCGGCGGCAGGCCGGAGCCGCACCCCCGCTTCAGCTTTTCGGCCTTGGAGCTGCCTGGCGGGAGAGGCCAGGATCCGCCCGCGTTGAAACTCAGGGCGTCCCCACACTCAGCTCCATAGGGACGGCAGGGCACCCCCACCTGTCACCGCCCCGGCGTTTTCAGCTCCTCCGACTCGCCGCGCTTTAGGAACCGTTGCCCACGCTGGGCCCTCTGCCCCGGACGTCCCGATGCCTTGTCTGCCTTCACAGGCCTGCCCAGGGCTCCTCCGTGCCGCCTAGCTCCCCTTACGGGCTTTTGTCCATTCCTCCCGCGTTCATTGGGCACGTACTGTGTTCCAGGCGCTGCCTTAGGTGCAGGTGGTGCAAACCTGAACACAGTCAATGAACAAGAACATAAGGCAGGTTCTGCCAGTGACAAGGGGCCGCTGTAGAGGAGTGCTCTTTAGGCCTGACGCTAGAGCTGAGACCTGAATGGATTAAAAGGACCCAACGTAGAGAACTTTTCAGGTGGAAAGTGCTGCAAGTGCCACGGCCCGGACTGAGGACAGAATTAAGTACATTATAGTAGTTTGATGCAGGACTACCACCCTAAGTGGTGGTGCGTGGATTCGTAACCCCCGTGCCCAGCCCAGTGCCTGACACACACTTAATCAATGAAATATGTGAAAGCACTTTGTGTACCACAAAACATCCTTTCTCGGTGGCATTATCTCCCGGGTCACACAGCTCTTGGCTGCTAGGGAAGTTGGAACTAGAACATGGTCATCCAAGCCCAGAGGGTCCAGTGTAGCACCTGAAGCCAGAGGTCCTTCACATCACCTGTAAAATCACATCCTCTTTCAGCACTTGGGTTGTAAATGAGATGATGCTTCTCCTAAATTGCCATAGAGATGCTTCTTCCATTAGAAGAAATAGAAAGATAATAGAATCAACAATTTTCACTGTTTTTTGTTTTTGTTTTTTTAACTCAGTGATTTTGGCTGCTTAGAGTTGTACCCAGTTGGTTATCTCACTAAAGTTTGAGAAGACGAGTATGATTCTGCCCAAACACCATACTGCCTAGAGGCGTGACCTTGGGTAACTCAATCTCTTTGGGCTTTGGTTTCCTTGTTTGCAGGAGGAATGGCTTGTTGGATGAACTTTCTGGCTCATAATCTGTTGAAGAAACAAATGCCTCCTGCATAAGCGATGCACAACTGTGCACTTCAAGTCTGTGAAGTCAGAAGGATGGGGGTGACTGCCGTTTGCAGAGCCTCCACTCCATGCCCAGCAGTGTGCTGGGCTGCTTAGTTCCCAGCAGCCACACAAAAGTCTTTGTATCAGCATTTTACAGATGAGGAACAGGCTTGGTAGGGTTGAGTCACTTCACCAGGGTCCTCCAAGTGTGGCTGCACTCCAGGGCCTGTTGAATGTGGCCACAGTTTTTTCGGTTTAGTGTGGCAACTTAGGAGAGTCCAAAAATGACATTTTCCCTAAAATGAAAGCAATCTTAATCAGAATTAGGCAGCATGATTGTACTCAGTAGCTAATCTATTTCAGATGATATAAATTCTACCTGCAGTCACAAGAATGTAATTTTGTGGTCTATTCAGCTAATACTCTTTGAGCCCCAGCTGTGCCGTGGAGGCCATAGAAGTAAACCTGATGGGTACCTTGCCCCTATGGAGGTTATGATCTAACCGAGGAGGCAAAACATGACTCAGAGAACTTCTAGTCAAGGTCAGAAAACTAGAGATACAGATAAAGAGCTAAATGCATTTGGAGAAAGGGAGAGGTTATTTCTGTCTGAGGGGATCTGAAACAACTTTGTTAAAGAGGTGGCTTCTGAACTAGATTTGGAAAGCTGGGTCAGAGTTGAAAATACAGAAGAAGGGGGTAGAGTGGGGTGTGCATTTGGAGAACCCAGGCCTTGTTCTCTGTGGAGAGTGGTGTGAATCAGAAGACAGACCAAGTGGACACTCTCTCCCACCGGTCAGATTTTGGCTCCTGTCTCTCCACATCCTCTTTGCTCCTGCCCCACAGAAACATTTCCAGTCTCCTCCTTCACACCGTGCCCTTTTTCATGCATCTGTGCATTCACACATGTTTTTCCTTACACCTAGAATACTTTTTCCACCTGGCAAAAGTTCTACTCAGCTTTCAAGGCCCCCCCACAGAGACCACCTCTTCTGGGAAGCCTAGCATCCCTGTGCTGTTCACACCTCCTGCCTCTCTTATTGCACCTGTTGTACCGTGGTGTCATTGTTTTCCTGCCTGCGTTCTTTAGGGAACCTGGTCTGCCTTCAGAATCTTCAAGCGGAGCTTTTGGAAGTACAGATTTGGGGGCAGGAGATCCTGACTCAGCAGGTCTGCAGGTGACTGAGGCAGGGCAGGGCAAACCACGCTCCTCCTGAAGGCTGAGGCTGGGACTTGGCTTACCTTTATACATTGGCACCCAGAGATGCTTAGTAAAAGTTTGCTGAGTGAAATAAACATATATGGAAGTATCAAGCATAATACAGAGATACTTAGTAGAAGTTTGCTGAATGAAAATAAATATAAAAAAGTATCAAGTATAATACTTGCATGGTAAACTAGTCTGGATAGCAGATTAAAAAATTAGACAAGTTCTGGGGCTGGCCCCGTGGCTGAGTGGTTAAGTTCGCGCGCTCTGCTGCAGGCGGCGCAGTGTTTCGTTAGTTCGAATCCTGGGCGCGGACATGGCACTGCTCATCAGACCACGCTGAGGCAGCGTCCCACATGCCACAACTAGAAGAACCCACAACGAAGAATACACAACTATGTACCGGGGGGCTTTGGGGAGAAAAAGGAAAAAATAAAATCTTTAAAAAAAAAAAATTAGACAAGTTTTGCCACTGTGGTAATCCTAAAACAATAGGATTTGGTGTGCATGTGTGTAATGGCATTATCTGGAAATATCCCAAGAGCTTAGAAAAACATCCTAAGTGACTGGTAGTAAAATTAAACCAATACAATTCTTTTTTTTTTTTTTAAAGATTGGCATCTGAGCTAACATCTGTTGCCAATCTTTTTTTTTTTTCCTTCTCCCCAAAGGCCCCCAGTACATAGTTGTATATTCTAGTTGCAGGTCCTTCTAGTTGTGCTGTGTGGGATGCCGCCTCAGCATGGCCTGATGAGCGGTGCTAGGTCTGTGCCCAGGATCCGAACCGATGAAACCCTAGGCCACCAAAGCGGAGTTTAAGAACTTAACCACTCAGCCTTGGGCCAGACCCCTAAAACAGAAACAATTCTTAAAAGATGTGCAAAGTAAATTTAATTGTCATTTGATTCACAAGTAGCCCAGGAATTGGCAACTCATGGGACGCTGGCACCAGTCCTGTACACTTCCTCATAAAGCAATGTGTTGAATTGTCTCTGCTACTTGTAGTAGGTGTGTAACACACATGCAGACTCCATTTACATTCATACAGACTCCAGCTTGATTTCAGTGAGGGTTTGCATTCTGTCCTGGGGGAGGTTTTTATTGACCTTCCACTTGGTAGAGGGTTGAGTCTAAAGAGGGCCTGTTGGTGGCTGCAAATCAGGGGTTCTCAGCTGGCAGCGATTTTGGCAGTCTGGAGACATTTTTGATTGTCACAACTTGGGGGGCGCTAGTGGCATCTAGTAGGTAGAGGCAGGAATGCTGTTGAACATCCTACAGTGCACAGGACAGCTGCCACAATAAAGTATTGTTAATCCAAAATGTCAGTTGTGCTGAGGTTGAGAAAGCCTGTTCTGGATAATGAAGTTTGTCTTTCTTTTTTCCTTGGAGAAAGATGCTCATTATTTCTGCTCTGTGAAGGCAAGAACCTTGTCCGTTCCCTGAGCCCATGACAGCTGTATGTATCCCTAACACCTCTGACATTGTCTCTGGCACATGGTCACTGCTCAGTAGCTATTTGTGGAACGTTGTTGACAGCAGCCCTCCTGTTTGGTGGGTGCTTTGTTGTTACAGATGGTGCTGCTTTGAACCTTCTAGACACACATCTTTGTGCCTATGCCTGTATTTCTTATGGATTCCAAGAAGTGGAATTGCTAGGTCAAAAAGCACATGCATTTAGAATTTGGTTAGGTGTTAAAAAAAAAAATGTTGTTCAATATATGCAGCCCTTAGGTATGTGCCCTGGAGAAACATACGTATACACACACATCCATGAAGGTTCAGAGCAGACCGTAAGAGCATAGATTTGGAGACCACCTGTCCATCAACAGGAGAATGTTGTTCTCATACCGCAGAGAAAATGAGCCCCCGAGAGCTACACATCTCAAAATGGATCTATTTCACAAGCAAGATAGGAAGTAAAGAAACCCAAAAAAGCCCCACTAAGTTGCAGGAGATGATATTCACTCATAGAAATGTTAAGAACATGTCAAAAGTGAACTATATATTTTTAGAGATATCTACATATGTAATATAAAAAACGTGTGAGAACGATAAACAGCAGATTCAGGATAGGGCAAAGAAAGTGCATGCACACTGGGAGAAAGCGGAGGGTTCACGCGTCCTGGTAGTGGATGTCTTAAGGTGAGTGGTAGGGACCTGGGTTACATTGTTCTCTATGGCTTTTTTGGCTTCCAGAATTTCATTAAAAAATGGGCCCACATATTGAATTGAATCCAATTTAGAGTACTGGGAACTCCAAATATACATATGGTAAAGCTATAAAGAAGGATATTTCTTAATGGGTCATGAGATCAATTTAGTGGATTGTGACTAGTATTTTTTAAAAAGCGATGTAGAATAGATATTACCAGAAGGTATTTATGTAGGAATGCTTAGTAGTTTCATGAACTTTTAATTTTATTTATATATGCAAATGTTTCCACACTCGCATATGGATGTGATATAAAATACATCACTGTGGTCTGGTCAGAAAGGTTGAGAAACACTGCTGTAAACAGTACAGAACATTGTATAGACTTTTTTGTGCGTAAGATGTATTTTATAATTTAGAAAAAGAATGTTGATAGTGGATTTAAGATGAGAGTAAAATTGCAGAAATGTTAATAGCATAATACTTCTTTTCTCTTTCTGTGTTTAAGCAATTAGAAGCCATTTGTGTCAAGGTAACATCTGGAGAAACAAAAGGTCAGGAAAGGCCGATGCCCCCACTGGCCACCATCCAGCCCAGGACAGCCAGGCTGAGCCAGCCACTCAGAAGGCACTCCAGCGTATTGGGGCTCAGCATCGCCAGTCCTCAGATGCTCAGATCACAGCCCCTCCTGAGCACCGGGCCACAGCCATGTTTCCTGAGTCACTCACCTCAGCCTCCTGTTCAGGTGTTTGTACAGAGACCACTCCCCGCCCTCCGGCCAGGCCCTACAAGGAGAGTCATGGCCCCCAAGGCTCTGAGTGGACAGGGCACCACGTTGGCCCCTTCCTCAGCCTCTGACCCACCAGCAATAACATCTGTTTCCACCAGTTCAGCAAATTTATTTATTTCCAACTTTCATACAAAACACACTGAGAAACTAAAAAAATCTTTAAAAGTGAAAACACGTTCTGGACGGATATCTCGACCTCCCAAGTATAAAGCTAAAGATTATAAATTCATAAAAACAGAGGATTTGGCTGACGGTCACCCATCAGATTCTGATGATTATTCAGAACTGAGTGTGGAAGAAGATGAAGACCAGAGGGAAAAGCAGGCGCTCTTTGACTTGTCGAGCTGCTCTCTGAGGCCCAAAACTTTTAAGTGTCAGACATGTGAAAAATCATACATAGGAAAGGGAGGACTGGCCCGGCATTTTAAACTCAATCCTGGCCATGGCCAGCTGGAACCTGAGATGTTGCTGTCTGAGAAAGCCAATGGGAACATGATCCAGGGCCGCGAGGAGAGCAGGACCACTAGCCTGGCGTCCCTGGAGCTGTCCACGTCAGCTCTTCTAAGTGAGGAAGGGGCCCGGTCAGCACGGGGTGGCCTGCAGGTAATGTTTCTGTCTCGTGACAGTGTCCTTATTCCTGCCCCATCATCCTTAAATTAATCTTTATGGTGTCTGATGGGGCTTCAGGCAAAGGCTCAAGCAGAACCAGAATCATCATAATGGGGGATCCAAGCTCCCCTGCCATTGTCTGCACTGCTGCCAGAGAAGCGAGGAGATGTGTGTTTTCTGTCTGGTGTACAATGCTTTACTGAGTGTGTTCAATGGCAGCTGCCAGTTCTTTAGATTTGGTCAGTAGAACTAATCGCAGAGCACTCAGCTGATTCTGCGGTAGCAGCAGATCTTGGGAAAGGTCCAAATGGGGGATAGCGGTCCACAAGGCTGCTTCCTGGAGTGTCAGATTTTTTTTTTTTTAAAGATCTTATTTTTCCTTTTTCTCCCCAAAGCCCCCCAGTACATAGTTGTAGATTTTTAGTTGTGGGTCCTTCTAGTTGTGGCATGTGGGATGCCACCTCAGCATGGCTTGATGAGCAGTGGCATGTCTGCCCCCAGGATTTGAACCAGCAAAACCCTGGGCCACTGAAACGGAGTGCGCGAACTTAACCACTCAGCCACAGGGCTGGCCCTGGAGTGTCAGCTTTAATACACTGCTTGGCGTCTTCCTCCTCGCTTGCCTCTTCTAAAACTTGCAATCAAACAAAGCAGATATAAGTCAGTTTGAGTTTGCATCACCATGTCAAGATTTATTGACTGAAATTTTAAGTTACTGAATGTGTCGTGTGCATTTGTGTGCCCTGTACAATTATTTTATTTTAAGAACATCAGCTGGATGACTTTAACCCACGGCAGGCCCTGTGGTTGCCTTCATCACACTTTGCTTCAACCTCCCTTCTTCCTTTTCCTTTGACTTTCATTGGCTGTTATTTGTGTCTGTGCTTCCGACTAGGTAGTTATAGTTATGTTAATTTGTAGTTTTTCAAATGTTAAATAGAGAAGCCAGCATTGGAATCCATATGACTACTTGATGGGAGTTTTTGACTTTAGTGACTTGGAAGGTGTTGAAAACCGAGTGCCTACCTGCTCTGGCCACCTCGTTCACTGCCGTCTGACTGGGCTTCCTGAAGGAGGGGTGAGGCTGGCAGCAGCTTTGGCTTACAGATCAGCTCCTTGGGACCCGAACAGACACTGTCTGGGCCCAGGAGATCTGTACTGAGGTCAAGTGCTAGAACCATGGGACAGCCCTGTGTGAGGGTTCAAAAATATCTCGCTCTGTAGCTTTAGCTTCAATAATAGTAACACCGTTTATTGCATGCCTGCTTTGGGCAGGAGCCTCGCATACATTTCCTCAATCCTGTGAGAGCCCTGAAAAGCAGGTGCAAGAGTTTCTGCTTGAGATGAGACACTTGGGGCTCAGAAGGGATGATGAGCATCCCTGTTGAGGCACATCTAGGACTCCGTCCAGGCTGGGAATTAGCCCCAGGTCTTCTGATGTCAAAGCCCATGCTCTAGACCCGGCTGCCTCTTAGAGGAGGTTCTGCGCCTCTCACAGCTGGTAAAACCCTAACTTTTGAGAAACCTGTCTACTTTTCTTAAGTTGTAGTAGGACCAGGGTGACAGGTAGTTTATCGTCTAAACCAGGACATTTTGAGAGTGAAAGGGCATTTTTAGTAATTCCAAGGGACAGGAGGCACACTTGCGACTGTGTCAGGATGACCAGGCTAACTGGCACTTTCTATTTCTTTCAATAATGAAATCCTACACCAGAGCAAAAGCAACTTCTAAATATTTGACTTCCTGATTATAGGCACCTGGCCTTGGGAATGGTGGCTGTCCAGATTGCCTGTGAGGCTGTGGGTTCCTGGGGCTAGCTCCCTCCGACCGCTGGGTTAGAGGGACATGCAGATCCGTGTCTCTCCCCTCCTTTCCTGAGTATGCTGTAGAGGGCCACATGGTATGAAGCCACAGATAGACCTGGCATTCCTCTTGAAGCTTCCATTGTAATGAAGATTTGAAGGGAAGATTCTTTAAGAGTTAAGAAGACATGTTTTGTGCTCGTTTTCCTTGTATTAGTTCATTTAACCTTCCAACAGTCCTGGGAGATTGTTATATTATTGTTTTATTATTTTTATTCCTATTTTCTTCTTATTATTCCTCTTTTCAAATGAGAGAATTGGCAGGGAATAAGGAAATAACTAGACAATGTCAGATTCAGAATTCTCTTCAAAAAGCCGTGCAAATCTATGGAGACAGAAATTAGGTTAGTGGCTTCTAGGGCCTGGTGGGAGGGAGGAATGAGTGATGCTAATGGGTCCAGGGGTTATTTTTGGGGTGATGAAAATGTTCTGGAATTAGATAGTGGTGATGGTTACGCAACTTTTGGATATACTACTAAAATCTACTGAATTGTATATTTTCAAAGAGTAAATTTTATGGTATTTGAAATATATCCAATAAAAATAAAACTTTTCAAAAGTCATGGGAAAGTTATGAATTAACAAAATTCAGGTCAATTTTTAAAAATCTTTATTAAGAAATATATATATTTAATTATTTTATTGAGGTCATAATGGTTTATAACACTGTGAAATTTAAGTTGTACATTATTATTTGTCAGTCATCATATATGTGCCCCTTTACACCTTATGCCCGCTCCCCAACCCCCTCCCCCTCTGGTAACCACTAATCTGTTATTTTTGTCCATGTATTTGTTTATCTTCTACATATGAGTAAAATCATGTGGTGTTTGTCTTTCTCTGTCTGGCTTGTTTTGCTTGACATAATACTCTCAAGGTCCATCCATCTTTTTGCAAATGGGACGATTTTGTCTTTTTTTATGGCTGAGTAGTATTCTGTTGTATATACAGACCACATCTTTTCTATCCATTCATCAGTCGATGGGCACTTGGGTTGCTTCCACATCTTGGCTGTTATCAATAGTGCTGCAATGAACATGGGGGTGCATGAGTCTCTTTGAATTGTTGATTTCAAGTTCTTTGGATAAATACGCAGTAGTGAGATAGCTGGATCATATAGCATTTGTATTTTTAATTTTTTGAGAAATCTCCGTGCTGTTTTCCACAGTGGCTGCACCAGTTTGCATTCCCACCAGCCGTGTATGATGGTTCCCCTTTCTCCACATCCTCTCCAACATTTATTTTTTTGTCTTGTTAATTATAGCCATTCTAACGAGTGTAAGGTGATATCTCATTGTAGTTTTGATTTGCATTTCCCTAATGATTAGTGATATTGAATATCTTTTCATGTGCCTGTTAGCCATCTGTATATCTTCTTTGGAAAAATGTCTGTTCATATCCTCTGCTCATTTGATTGGGTTGGTTGCTTTTTTGTTTGAGTTGTGTGAATTCTTTATATATTTTGGAGATTAGCTCCTTGTTGGATATATGATTTGCAAATATTTTCTCCCAATTGCTGGGTTGTCTTTTCCTTTTGTTCCTGGTTTCCTTTGCCTTGCAGAAGCTTTTTAGTCTGATGTAGTCCCATTTGTTTATTTTTTCTTTTGTTTCTCATGTCCGAGTAGACATGGTATTCAAAAAGATCCCTCTAAGACCAATGTCAAAGATTGTGTTGCCTGTATTTTCTTCCAGAAGTTTTATGGCTTCACATCTTACCTGCAAGTCTTTAATCCATTTTGAGTTAATTTTTGTGCATGGTGTAAGATAATGGTCTACTTTCATTCTTTTGCATGTGGCTGTCCAGTTTTCCCAACACCATTTACTGAAGAGATTTTCTTTTCTCCATTGTATGTTCTTGGCTTCTTTGTTGAAGATTAGCAGTCTGTAGATGTGTGGTTTTATTTCTGGGCTTTCAGTTCTGTTCTATTGATCTGTGCATCTGTTTTTGTACCAGGACCACGGGGTTTTGATTACTGTAGCTTTGTAGTATATTTTGAAGAGAGGGATTGTGATGCTTCCAGCTTTGTTCGTTTTTTCTCAGGATTGCTTTAGCTATTTGGGGTCTTTTGTTGCCTCATATGAATTTTAGGATTCTTTGTTCTATTTCCATGAAGAATGTCATTGGGATTCTGATTAGGATTGCATTGAACCTGTAGATTGTTTAGGTAATATGGACATTTTAACTATGTTTATTCTTCCAATCCGTGTACATGGAATATCTTTCCATTTTTATGTCATCCTTGATTTCTTTCAATAATGTCTTATAGTTTCATTGTATAGGTCTTTCACCTCCTTGGTTAAATTTATTCCTAGATATTTTATTCTTTTTCCTGCTATTGTAAATGGTTTTGTATTCTTGAGTTCTCTTTCTGTTAGCTCATTATTACAGTATAGAAATGCAACTGGTTTTTGTAAGTTGATTTTGTACCTGGCAACTTTGCGGTAGTTGTTGATTATTTCTAATAGTTTTCCAATGGATTCCTTAGGATTTTCTATATAGAAAATCATGTCATCTGCAAACAGTATGAGTTTCACTTCTTCTTTGCCAATTTGGATACCTTTTATTTCTTTTTCTTGCCTAATTGCTCTGGCCAAAACCTCCAGTACTATGTTGAATAAGAGTGGTGAGAGTGAGCACCCTTGTCTTGTTCCTGTTCTCAGAGGGATGGCTTTCAGTTTTTCCCCGCTGAGTATGATGTTGGCTTTGTGTTTATCATATATGGCCTTTATTATGTTGAGATACTTTCCTTCTATACCCATTGTGAGATTTTTTATCATAAATGGATGCTGGATCTTGTCAAATGTTTTCTCTGCATCTATTGAGATGATCACGTGGTTTTTATTTATCATTTTATTAACGTGGTGTATCACACTGATTGATTTGCAGATGTTGAACCATCCCTGCATCCCTGGTGTAAATCTCACTTGATTGTGGTATATGATCCTTTTAATGTAATATTGTATCAGTTTGCCAAAATTTTTTTTTAATTCTTTTTTTTTTTTTTTGAGGAAGATTAGCCCTGAGCTAACTGCTGCCAATCCTCCTCTTTTCGCTGAGGAAGACTGGCCCTGAGCTAACATCCGTGCCCATCTTCCTCTACTTTATACATGGGACGCCTACCACAGGATGGTGCGCCAAGCAGTGGTGCCATGTCCGCACCTGGGATCCGAACTGGCAAACCCTGGGGCGCTGAAGTGGAACTTACGCACTTAACTGCTGCACCACCGGGCCGGCCCCAGTTTGCCAAAATTTTGTTGAGGATTTTTACATTTATGTTCATCAGCAGTACTGGCCTGTAATTTTCCTTCTTTGTGTTGTCCTTGTCTGGTTTTGGTATCAGAGTGATGTTGGCCTCGTAGAATGAGTTAGGAATTGTTCCATCGTCTTCAATTTTTGGAATAGTTTGAGAAGGATAGTTATTAAATCTTCTTTGAATGTTTGGTAGAATTCTCCAAAGAGGTGCACCTACAACACGACTGACAAACAATAATGTACAACTGAAATTTCACAAGATTGTAACCTATCATTAATTCAATAGGAAAAAAAAAAAGAATTCTCCAAAGAAGCCATCTGGTGCTGGACTTTTATTTTGGGAGGTCTTTAATTACTGTTTCAATCTCTACTTGTGATTGGTCTATTCAGATTTTCTATTTCTTCTAGATTCATTTTTGGGAGGTTGTATGAGTCTAAGAACTTAGCCATTTCTTCTAGGTTGTCCAATTTGTTGGTGTATAGTTTTTCATAGTGTTCTCTTATAATCTTTTGTATTTCTGTGGTATCCATTGTAATTTCTCCTCTTTCATTTCTAATTTTATTTATTTGCGCCTTCTCTCTTTTTTTTTTCTTAATGAGTCTGCCTAAGGGTCTGTCAATTTTGTTTATCTTCTGAAAGAACCAGCTCTTAGTTTCACTGATCCTTTCTACTGTTTTTTTGGTTTCTAGTTCAGTTATTTCTGCTCTAAGTTTTATTTTTTCCCTTCTTTGCTGACTTTGGGCTTTGTTCTTTCTCTAGTTCTGTAAGGTGTAGTTTAAGATTATGTAGTGGTAGTATCTGGTCGCAAATTCCACCAGCCACCACTGAGGGGGGCAGGAGTTCTGTTTTCTGAGCACACCCACGCCCCCTGGCAGTTGTGCCCATCCTGGAAGCTGTGCGGATAGGGCTCTCTGCTTCTGGCTGCTGCTACTTTACACACATGGGCGCAGGCACTCTGGCGGGCATCTCCTGCCCTGGCCGAATGGCTGTGCTGATGGGGGCGAGGGGACACCTTCCTTCCGGCTGCCCTCGCACTCTGCACTCACTGGCTGCCTGCCTGGGCTACTCGTCTTGGTGAGGGTGCCCCCGCCATTGCTTAGCTGCCTCAGTGTGGAGCGTTCCTGTGGGCTGGGAGGCAACTCAGAGCAAAAACATCCCTGCACTGTGGAGGGAGAGGAGATCCACGTACCTCCTTCAACTCTCTCTTGGGGGTCCAGTACCCAAACTTTCAGAAGTATGGCTGTGTGGATCTCTCAGATGTCTGTTGTGTGAATGTCCTCTGTTGGTTTATGAATGTCATTTTCCTTGTGTTTTAGTGGGGAAAGACTAAGGGGAGCGCTTACTCTGCCATGATGCTGATGTCACTCCCAGGTCAATTTTTAATATGACAGTGATGTCAGAGAAATTTCTTGTTTCATTTTGGGCAGCACCCCAGGGTTATGGTTTGTCAGCCCAGATTTACTGACTTGCCTTATTCATCTGGTGGTGTTTTTTTTTTTTAAAGATTTTATTTTTTCCTTTTTCTCCCCAAAGCCCCCTGGTACATAGTTCTATATTCTTGGTTGTGGGTCCTTCTAGTTGTGGCATGTGGGATGCTGCCTCAGCGTGGTTTGATGAGCAGTGCCATGTCCACGCCCAGGATTCGAACCAACGAAACACTGGGCCACCTGCAGCAGAGCACGTGAACTTAACCACTCGGCCACGGGGCCAGCCCCATCTGGTGTTTTAAAGGGGTACTTTGGGGCCAGCCTGGTGGCGCAGCGGGTAAGTTCACGTGTTCCGCTTTGGCGGCCTGGGGTTCACCGGTTCAGATCCTGGGTGCGGACATGGCACCACATGGCACACCATGCTGTGGTAGGCGTCCCACATATAAAGTAGAGGAAGATGGGCACAGATGTTAGCTCAGGGCCAGCCTTCTTCAGCAAAAACGAGGAGGATTGGCAGCAGTTAGCTCAGGGCTAATCTTCCTCAAAAAAAAAAAAAAATTAATTAATTAAATTAAAAAAAAGGGGTACTTTGTTGGGAAAGTTTAAAGTGCATTGATTATAGTTAATGTGTCTTCATTAGGGAAAGAAGAATAATTTAGCAAGTTCCTTGCTTTTGACTTGAGATTTTCCTGCCTTAAGGTTTTCATTAGGGTATATAAAGCATAATTATTTTATTTTTGTTTTGGGTGTGCAACACTGTCTAGAATGGTCAGTCTGTAGAAGTTGAAGAGGCCTTGGTGTCTGAACCAGAAAATGGAAATTATTCAGCCCTTGTGGGATCAGAGAGACATCCAGGACCTAGAAAAAGTGGCTACTCCATCCCCCCTGCAGAGTCCAGCACTGCTGTCGCCGAGCAGAGCAGAGCGGCTCACCCACGCACGGGCACTGGTGCAGCAGGTGTGCAGAGCACGGCGAGGAGGAGAGCCAGGCTCAAGGAGGTGCGTCACTTTTAGAACCCTGTTCTTGAAACCTGTTTCTTTGGCATGATATGTGGCAATTCACTGTTAAGTTTCTGAACCCAAATACCCAGATTGACTCAATAGTTCACCTGAAATATAATGGGATGAAGTATATAATAAATTCAAGGAGAGTATTATCTGAAAGAATTCCTAGGTTTCCCTGTTTGAAATGACCAGAAGGCCTTAGGTATAGCAGAGCTGCTCACCTTTATAAGCTTTGGAATAATTATAACCTGTGTTTTCATGGAAGCAGTTTAGAAAACAACAGAAATGGTTTTCTATTTTTTTGGTAAAAAGTTTCAAGGTACAAAAGCACATTTCAGGTTTTGAACCCTGAAGTCTCCATTCCAATCATTGACAGTAGGCTTAGTGAATTTAATGGAATTGACTTGGAAAAGTGGAACCCTAAACTTATCCAAATTGTCTTTGGCTAGGATGTATTTATTTTCCTGGTAATGGCCAGGTGAATAACAACGAAAATAAGTGAAACATAGCAAGAGCGAGCACAAGATAAGTGAGACAACTGGTCCTGAAAAGAGTGGCCATCAGGGGGCTCAGGGCCTCCAAACTCCTACACACAAGGGGAAGGAGTGGTTTTCAGAGGGGAAGTGGTTTTCCTAGAATGCTTCATAAGGTTACGTGTTCTAGCAGGAAATTTAAACCCTGATATGAATTAGCTTTACTCCCGTTGGGGCTTGTTGATGAATCCTGGATGACTGATTTTTAGGAGTAGGAGGTAAGGTCGTCCTTGATTTGATTCATTCATTAACATTCAAAATAGCCACCATCTATTGAGTACTTTCTGCATGGTGACTCAGCTACACTAACCCCTGTGCCTCTGTGCTAAGTTCCACTTACACTTCATTCCTTGATTATCTCGACTTAATAGATGAGGAACCTGAAACTCAGAGAGGCTATATAACGTGCACAAGGTCACTCCACCACAGAGAGGTGGCAGATCCAGAATTCGAATCCAGGATGTTTGCTGTCTACTATGTAGGAGCATATGATAGGGCTTCTGAGATCAGTGAGGCGCCATCAGCTCTGTGCACCTGCGACTCTAACGTGATGATACCATCAACTTGATTTACAATGCCACGTCCGTCACACAGGGAATTGAGGACTGCTGTCAACAATTAGAGATGAGAATCCCCCCAGAAATGGGCATTAATTTACACATTAACTGGATGCCCATCAGGTATCAGGCCCTGTCCTGGGTGTGGAGGGGACAGTGTGCACAAGATAGACATGGCCCCCGCTCTGGGGAAAGATGACAGCCAAACCAGTTGGCAAAAGAACTGCCAGGCGGACATGAATGTGAAGCTGAGAATTGAGGAAACACCCTGCCAGCTGTCGTGACGCTTGTGCAGAACTTAGGCCAGGTCATGTGAGATAATATCCCACATTCCAACCTCCCACAGCTCCTGGAGTACTGGAAACGAGCTGGTCATTTTTCTCTAAGGGCTTTTGAAAGTCATAATTAAACATTTTTTCTTCCAAATGAGAAGGTTTTCCTTTGGCTTTTCTGACTGTTTTATGACTGTCTGTGGCTCTCCTCTGAACCCCCTTCCAGTCCTTTGCAGCTCCTAATTGATTGATCTTCCAAAGCCTAAAGCTTGTGACCTCCCTGAGCCTCATAAGACTTTCTGTCTCTAAGACTTCTCAGCTTTCCCCCCTACGTTAATTGCCTCCCTGGGTGACCTCAACCATCCTTCTGGCTTCTCAAACCATCTTCCCTGTGCTGACTCCCACATCTTTACTTCCTGTTCAGACCTCTCCTGAGTTCGGAGCTCTGATTTCAAACATCCCCACCTGTGTGTCCTGTAAACCCATCAGCTTCCATGTCCTAGCAGAGCCCACAAGCTGGCTTCCTGTACCACCCCTACCTTATCAAGGGTCTGCCTGGGTGCTCAGCTGGGAGCCCAGAGGTATCCATGACTCCTCTTTCCCCTTTACTCACTCCTCCCCATGTCCTGAGGACTGTGCCCTCCCTACATCTCTCCTTCCCCACACACCCACCCACCCCTGTTGTCACTTGGGTCCTCATCTGTCTTCTCCTGCATGTACTTTAGCAGTGGTCTCCTGACCATAGGCTGCCTCGGGGCTTGTCTGCAGTTCTGACTCTGGCACTGTTGGGGAGACCTAGAGAGGAAGGAACTCATTTCCCCATCGCTGTGTCCTTACGCGGGGCCTGGCACCCTGCACACAGTGCTGTCACAGGGAGTCAGACTATAAATCCAGAATTGATCGTATTACTTTGCTAATGAGTGAACAAGTGAAATATTTAATAAAGCAGAATTATATAGTTTAGAGCTCCTTAATCAGTGGGATTTTTGGGAACTTTCTGTCTTTTATGTTCTTTGTTGCACGGACTTGTTGGCTACTAGAAAGTTCTTGTGGGGCTTTCAAAGATGTCATACGCTTTCTTCTGGTAGTTTCTCCACCAGTGTGACCGGGACGATCTAGTGGAGTTGGCTCTGCCTCACCTGGCTCAGGTTGTGACCGTGTACGAATTTCTTCTGATGAAGGTGAGTCTTGGTGTGTCTAAACAAGTGAAGGGTGACCTGAAGTTGTTTAGAAAGGCATCCTTCATACCTATTTAGAGTCAGGTCGTTTGGAATCGTTTCCTTCCTCCAGGACAGGGAGTCTGCTGCTGCTGCCCGGGTGCCTGGCAGAGGGGCCGGTGCCTGCACGGCCAGGGCTCTCACGCAGGCTGCTCATGGACTGCCTTCACTGTTTTAATTTAACTTTGCATGGGAGGTGCAAAAGCGGTAGCAGCAAACCACGGTCAGCCCACAGCCCTTTTCACCTTTCTCCCTGGCGCCCACCTGTCCTCGCTGGCCTCTTCCACTCTGGGCTCTGCTTCCTGATGAGCCTGTTCTGACATACAGCCTAGGCCACCTGTGCCCATTTCCAGGAGGCGCCAGCATGGCTGCCCAGAAGAGTGAAGGCCTGGCCCTCTTCCCTTCTGTAGGCCCTGGGAGCACGCCCTTCCTCAGGGCCTTTCTGCCTTCTTGACCTGCTCCCCCAGCCACGGTCCTCTGGTGGCTCTCACCCTGGGGGCAGTTTGTTGTCTGCTCTGCTTCTCCCCAGGCCCATTCTGGTGTCTCCCCGAGCACAGCGCTGTGTACGTGTAGGCTCTTACTGGGGAGCGAAGGAAACATCTGCCACTTTGACAGGCCACTGTAGACTTGAGGAACTTGTATCCTTCTCTCCTTTAAGTATCTTTCCGTGTTTCCCCTATCATTGCCTCAGGTTCAAACATTTTTGTCATCTTTATCTTTACTCAGGTTGAAACAGGTCATCTAGCAAAGCCTTTTTTCCCAGCCGTGTATAAGGAATTTGAAGAGTTACATAGAATGGTGAAGAAAATGTGTCAAGATTACCTCCGTAGTTCTAGTCCGTGTTCTCAGGAGTCCCTGGAAATAAAAAACGATAAGGTAATAATCTCACATGGGAAAAGTTTTGCTCTTAGAGTTAGCCAAAAGAAGGCTGTTCATTTAAAAAGGAGGATTTTTTAGTAATGATATCTTCATAGTCAACTTCTTTTTACCTCTTTTTCTCATCAAGTGAAAAAATTTTTTCTTAATATAAAAGCAATAAATGCTTGTTTAGGAAACTCAGAAATGCAGATAAGACAAACGAAAATTAGAAACATCAAAATCCTCCCACTCATTGTTGGTCACAGTTAATACCACAGTTAAGAGGGTGTGTTGTTTTCTTCTTTACGTAGGTTTTTGGGGATAGGTTACACAGGGATCAATAGTTATTGTTTGTGGTTGCTTTGAAAAAATTCTCATTTCAATATCATCATCAAATTGCCTTTAGGTATATTGAGTTCTTGGTAAAAATACGTTTTGAACTGATGTGATTTTACTTATTTTGGATAAAACCCTTTGCTGGGCATGGCATGCACCACATGGTTAGGTCATTCAGGGGCCTCTCACTGTGCCCAGCCTGGAGACTCTGATCCTCATCCCCACCACCCGGGCCGGTGAGCATCTCACTGACTCCAGTAAAGTCCCTGTGCCCCCTGGGTCTCAGCCTCCTCCTCTGTGAAAGGAGAGCACTGAATGGATTGTCCTCCCTGGCTCCCACAGTGTCATGGTTTTAAATAGTACCTTGTTTATTAAAAAAATTACTCGTACAACAAAGACATATACTTGGACCGTGTTGCCTTTAACTGCTCTTAACATTTTATTAAACTGATGATGGATCTGGCTATCTGTTATTAGAAAGATTAGCATTTTACGGAGTATGTTACTTCTGTAGCAAGAAGTCTTAATCCACACTATAATATAATACATGGGATTTTTTTTGTCTCTCCAAAGCCCCAGTACATAGTTGTATATCCTAGTTGTACGTCATTCTAGTTCTTCTATGTGGGATGCTGCCACAGCATGGCTCAGTGAGTGGTGTGTAGGTCTGTGCCCAGGATCTGAACTGGGGAACCCTTGGCCACTGTAGCAGAGCATGCAAACTTAACCACTTGGCTATGGGGCCAGCCCCAATACATGGGATATTTTGTTCTTGATTTTTGGGGGGTTTTTTGGGTCATCATCATTAGTTTTATCTGAATTCAATAATTAATATAACCTAATAAACTTTTATATTTTATTTTCTTAAATTACCTGTTGTAAAAATATAATGGATTTTTTGCTAAGCCTCATATAGATGCCCCAGTTGGAAGTAGTCACTGGTATGTTTTTTAAACTTTAAGTTAAACAAGTGTGAGCATCATCCTGTCATGAAGTGGACTGGATGTGTATGAACACTGTGCATGCCCATCGGGACCTGTCTTTGTAGGCAGCTCAGGCTGTGCCACAGCCTCTTAGGAGCAAGGACAGTGGCTCAGTTTGCAAGGGACACTGTCAGGTTGGTAGGCACCAAACTTGCTGACCCCCATTCTGTACTCTAACCCAGATCTGCTGCCCTTCCTTCCCTGCCCCACCCCCATGCTTTGTGTGTTCTCTTCATGATGTCCTGTATAAATGACGATATCTATCAGTTATGACCTTTACATCTGCTGCTCTACACAGGCCTTTCACATGGAATCTAATCTCATCTTCACAAAATCCCTTCAAGGTGGCTGTGGTCTCCCTCATGTGAGAAAGAAACTGAGGCTCGGGAGATAGATGGCTGCCAAGGTCACCCAGGTGGTGAGCAGAGAAGCCGGGGTCCAGCTGGCTCTCAGGCTCTCACACCCCTGCCCTTTCCACCAACTGGGAAAGGAGATCTGGTTCTGGAATAGGCAGGGTTACTTTTCTGAAGGTACCAGTGAAAATTCAAAAAAGGAGGAACAATGGGCAAGAAAGTTACGTTGATATCAGACTAACATTATTAAGTGTGTGCTGGCACTAAAGAGTGTTACAGATTTTTTTAAAACTTTTTTTTTAAGATTTTATTTTTCCTTTTTCTCCCAAAGCCCCCCGGCACATAGTTGTATATTTTTAGTTGTAGGTCCTTCTAGTTGTGGCATGTGGGATGCTGCCTCAGCATAGCC
Organism: Equus quagga; assembly: GCF_021613505.1. Taxonomy (NCBI): domain Eukaryota; kingdom Metazoa; phylum Chordata; class Mammalia; order Perissodactyla; family Equidae; genus Equus; species Equus quagga. The sequence goes on from NC_060286.1 coordinate 42,530,960, forward strand.
TGATGAGCGGTGCCATGTTCTCGCCCAGGATTTGAACTGGTGAAACCCTGGGCCACTGAAGCAGAGCACGTGAACTTAACCACTTGGCCATGGGGCTGGCTCCCTAAAAAACACTGTTAGTGTCCTCTTCTAAACTGTGCTAACAGAGACCCTTCAGGTTCTGATAATGATCTATTTTATTATCAGCTATTCCATCTAACTTTATGCAAGTACTTATCTTCATTTTCCTTATTGTTTAGATGGCCCATCACTGTACAAAGTGATTTCATAGATTCACTCAGTCCTTTAATTCTTATGTGTTGACATGCTTCTAACTCGTGTGTGTTTTGAGTGAAGCTTTTGTCTATTGGCCCCTTTCTTCTCAGGTTGCTGAGTCATTAGGAATTACAGATGAATTCCTGAGGAAAAAGGAAATACACACAGATTGCATTCCAGCCATGTGCACCAGCCAAGAGACGGATGGGGAGGAGCTAGAGGAAGCTAGCCGACAGAAGAGGGAAAGTGAGGTGGGCATGGTTTGAAGGAGGTGCCAGGTACTGTCTGTTCAATGTTGAATTATTGCAGTTTGACTTCAATTCACAACACTATCCTTCAGGGAGAAGAGGTGCAAGTTTGCCTATTTCTTCCTAGTCTTAGCTGATGGGGTCTTCTCTTCATAGACTGCAGAAGAGGGGCCAGCCTCAGTGAAAAGGACCAGAAGAGAAACTCCGCCTCAGGACACCGTGGAGCCCTTTGCCGACAGTGGAGGCCAGCAGAACCTGGCCTTTTGTGCTCCAGCTGCCAGTGAGGGTAAAACGCTCTTCGTGCTGTGTGCCCTGTGGCTCAGAGGCCTGCTCTTCAGGATTGGGTGTCCCTGGGGCCACATTTAAGAGGGCCCTCTGGTTTCTCAAGAGATTTGTCCCAACCTCCCAATGTTCCATCATTCCATGTTCATTCCCCATGAGTCTTGAGGTCTTTGAGGCTTTCTCAGGTGCCTTATTGAAATGAAGAGCCACCTCGTGCTGGTGAATGGATTGCTCCAAGGAGGGTCCCGAGAAGTTGAGCAGACCTGAGAGCAGGGACAGGTCCCAAGAACACGCCATGTCTCTGGCTTGGTTTTCATGAGACTTGGCTCTAAGTGCCAGCTGCGAGTTAACATTTGACAACAAGACACATTCTGGCTTTTATTATGGCTCTAGCCGGAACCTATCACCTAGCCACTGAACGTATGGCATGCTAAGAATAATTACACAACTTTCTCAAATCTTATCAAGGCCGCTTGATACCCAGTCTGATCGTAAGGCCTCCAATTTAAGGAGGCATTCTCCATTTTAGAACATACTACTAAATTCTGCTGTAGGGGAAGGCAAATTTATTCAATGAGAGCAAGGAAAACTCCCTGACACCTGTTTGGAACACAGCTCCCCTTGCCTAACGAGTCTATATTTCCTTTTTTAGCTTCATTCCTACTTGGAAGGTACCAATCCCAAGTACCAAGGAGAGTTTTTAAAATTTTTTTTTGGAAGAAAATTAATTTGGACAGCTTGTTTTGGATAGTGAGTACGGTGAGTAGGCCATAACACAGCACACGTGTGACCTCTTGTTCTTCCAAACTGTTTAGGTCTTGCCTCTCAAGTAAATGGGAATGCCTCTCACCTTTCTGAAGACAACCATGCGATGCCAGTTTCTCCTAGCCATGGAAGCATAGCCCATGCAGGGCAGCAGCTGAAAGCCCTAGAAGCTAGGAGTGGGCCTGCAGACCCTGCTCTCTTGTATCAGGGTGTGAGTGGGCCGGGTCTTTGCACTCAGTTAGGAGAGCCTGGGATACTGACCCAGGAACAGGTGGCAGCATTCCCCGAAGAGAATGCTCAGGAACACTCTTCAGACCAGAACGCTGGGGACAGCCTGAGGAACCAGGGTCACTGTAGTACCTTGATATCTGCTGGAGGAGGGGAATCCGTGATGCCTGGTGGGTCTGGAAGAGTTGAGGCAGGAAGCCTCTGTGAGATGCCTGACTCCCACCTGAATAGTCAACAGTCCAGTCCCGGCAAGGTCCTGCTTACGGAGGTTGCAGCCACTCCGCTGGAGAAAGTTTTGTCCATGGACGTTGTTCCAATAGACTGTGCCTACAGTACTGTAGTGTCCGAGCTGGGGCCTCAGGCTAGCCAGGATGGATCGCTGTCTACTGTAGGGGGTCTCAGAAGCCATGCCGGGGACTTGGATCAGTTCCCTTGCGGGACCGAGGTGCATGCTGACCAGAGAGAACTGGAGAGCATTGTTGCTGTCGGTGAAGCCATGGCTTTTGAAATTACCAGCGGGTGCCATGAGTTGTTGCCTCAGGGACAGGAGCAGATATTTATTCAGACTTCCGACGGGCTTATCTTGTCCCATCCAGGTTCCATAGTGTCTGGGGTGGAGGACATTGTCATAGTGACTGATGCAGAGGGGCCTGCCCTGCAGACGGGCCCACCAGAAGGGGTTCCTCTAGAAACCGTGGAGGAAGAGCCATCACAGTGAAGTGGAGTCAGAACCGCAGTCCTAGATTTGTATGTATTTTATCCAAAGAAGGTCTATTTCAAGTAATATATTTTTCTAATGTGAATACTGACACGAATGTTTTATTTATAAAGAATAATGTCTTTCTACGTCACCGTCTACCTTTTTCTATATCTTACTCACCGTAATAATGGCAGATAGGTTACCTGGGATAATGAATTCCTCTGATACAGCTAACCCTTAGAAGCTTTTGAGCATCGCAGTTAATACCACTACACCATTACCTGACTGTCTGCCCTGCTTCCTTCTCCCCAAAACTATGCCCTTCTCTCCTCGGTGATATGCTGCTTTTTCACCATATGTGGGCTCAATAAAATAGATAGATATGCTAGCCATTCTGGACATTTTATTGGGGTGTAGGAAAGAAAATTGTTTCCACTTGCATTTTTTGGATGAGAGAAGTGAGGCATGAAGATAGGTCCCAGGTGAGGTTAGAGCCCCAGTCCTTTGATGTCTCACTTATAATGTCACTTATCAAGGTCTCTTTTGAATGATTTCCTTGGCTGTGTTACGGGGAGGGAAAGGAAGGATCATTTGTCTATACTCAGACAAGAGCATCAGAAGGGCACAGCTCTCGTCTCCCCCTGCTGGCAGAGACTGTCAGGAGAGACCCCAAGCAGGCAGAGATGGGATCATGGGCTGCACCCCACCCTGGTGCTGTGCTCCTTCTGGGGCCTGCTGTGGAGGGGCGGGCTTTCTTCCTGGGGGCCAGCATTTCCTACAGCCCTTTTGATGACTGGGGGCATTTCCCTGTCCTCTCACTTGAGCTCAAGGCAGGCTCAATGGGAGCAGAAGGCCAGGTGTCCTGGCAGGATGGAATGGCCAGCAGTGAACAAGAACTCTGCCTAGGAGAGTCAGGCTTGAGGGTCAGGCTGTGGTGCGTCCTGTGGACTCGGGGGCACTTCTTGGGAGTTTGGAGTGAGTCCCACCCTTGGATCCTGGAATGTGGACAGAGCCTCCTGTCTGAGGATCGTTCATAGCCCCCACTGGGCAACTAACACAACCAGCTGGGTCAAATCCGACAATGGTCTAGCCTGAGGCCCTGTCAGACATGCATTTAGTTTCTGTTTATAGGACTCTATCGAATATCCCAACATATCTTAATTTCACCATTGTGTGTGCTACTGTGAATGAATAGTGAATTTAACTGATGGAATAAAGTATCCTCGTCCACTGTACAGAGTTGAAAACACAGGTGGCTCTGATGCTAGCACACTCATTAACTCAACATGTGCTTGTTGAGGGCCTGCTGGGTGCCAGGCACGGAATTGACAGCAGCAATGAGGACTGACAGACCTGTGCTTGGGGAACCTGTGCTGTATCTACCAGGACAGTGTTCGCAGGGTCCCCAAATAGAGACAGATTTATAGCACAGTTCCCACATCACAGCAATACATTGACAGGCATAACCTTATTACGTAGAAAACAAATGGAAATTTCCTTTTCTCATCAAGAACTTTCTTTTGTCTACATAATATTTATAATTTGAGATACTCAGATTAGGAGCACGAGCAAAGAGGCATCAGAGCACAGGCACGGGGACAAATTTCCACCCGAGTGACTCCCTTGGGGTGGCCACTGTGGCCTTCAACGAGGACATGTGCTTGCAGCATTTTTTGCCATTCCTGGTGCTTAGTCCATGTTCAACCATCGTTAATTACTACTACATGTGATGGAAGAAAACTCCGTTGTTTCTGTGTTCCCTGGAAGGCACAAGGGGCCCCACAGCTGCATCCCTGGTCAGGCTCCTGAGGCACCAGTTTCATCCTTTTCCGCCTCCCCAGTGATCTCAGGAGTGCGGAGAGCTGAACGGGAAGAGACAGGCCATGGGAGAGGTGGTCTTTAATGCCCTCTGAGGCCCACATTTTAAGATAAATTTTTATTTTCACCCAGGGAATAATATGCACATAGTTAAGAATGTCTAACGCTGCTGAAGGGCCTCTGATGAGCCATAGCAGGCCTAGCCCCAGCCCTCAGCTCCCCTCAGCTGAGGCGGTTACTTTCTTTTTAGTTGTTTACCTCTACGTGTCTGAATCATGTCTCTCTCACTACTTTCTTGACTTCTTCATATTAGATATTGTCCATGGGCCAACCATTGTGCGACATGGGGACATGGCTCCCCACTTTAGTGTCCTTCCATCGGGAGTTGGTATTAAGTCCGTGCTCAGTGCTTACACCAAAGCATAAAGATTGTCATTGCTGAGCCTTGTGGTGTACTGTGATGACATGTTCTTTCTTGTAAGCTTTTGTTTTTCCTGGAGATAACTGCCTTGGTTTTTTTCATTTGCTTAGCAGTTCTCTTTCTTTTTTTGCTATTTGGTTTTTATTCTTAACAGAATTACACGTGCATGTAAAATGTCAGTTCTCTAAGACTTATTGTTTAAAAAAGAAAGCAGCCCCTCACTTCCTCTTTTGTGCTGATTTGATACACTTACTATAGTTGCCCTGTGATTAGCTAACACCTCCATCACATCACATAATTACCATTTCTTTTCTCCCCATCCTCTTCTTGAGGTAACCACCTTTAGGTCTTTTAGCGGTCTCTCTTGGTGTTTCAGTCGACATCACTAAATAACAAGCTTATACTGTCATTTCTTGATGTATAGCAATATTTGGTGATCAGCATGAATGGCTGATAACTGCCGGGTCACATTTTTTATGACAAGCAAATACCGTTCCCAGCTGAGCTGTGTGTGGTGCGTAGTGATTACTTTCGTGCTTTTGTATGAGCTTTAGTGTTTCCTGGAGTTACAAAAAGATATTTTAGTTTTAATTAAATGTACCAATTGTGCATTCATTGCAAAACCGTTCCCCAATCCCCTTCTCTTTGTTTTTGTGGATGTCTACCTTTTTATATTCCTTTTCTATTTGGCAAGAATTTTGGAGGCAGAGGAGATAATTGTGTGACCAGTCGACTGTTTAGAAATCCGATATTGGTTCTCTGATGGCTTCATTGTTCCTAGGTAGAAATTTAGAAATACCTAAATTCCAGATAGAGTGGAAGAGATCTCTTCCATTAATTTGATACGTCTTCCATTCTATGAGGGATCTCTGGGCTAGTGCCACTGGGTAACTTGTTCATGACTTACCTCTTTTTCTTCCATTTGTCCTTAGCAGTATTGATCTTTCCATTAGTTCTCCTGGGCAACGTGGGTGTCCAGGGGATGAGGCATCCAGCACACATGAAATATCCTGGAAAGGCCTAGAAATCCTTCAGTGTCTCCCCTGAAGAGCATTTATTCTTTTCGTACCCCCCCCCCCAACACAAAACTGCCTGCCGATGGACCTCCTGCCCCTGGGGCTCTGTCCTGCCCATCTGCAGCTCATGGCAACAGTCTGCTTCCTAAACGAGCAGGGGAGCACGTAGCAGGACACCATTTCTGCCAAGTGCTAACCAGGCAGTTCCCAGACTGCAAGACATCTGATGGGCTACTTTTTTTTTTTTTATTGAGTTAATGATAGGTTACAATCTTGTGTGATTTCAGCTGTACATTAATGTTTGTCATTCGTGTTGTAGGTGCACCATTTCATCCTTTGTGCCCACCCCCCACCCCACCTTTCCCCTGGTAGCCACTAATCTGTTCTCTTTGTCCACATTTTTAAATTCCTCATATGAGTGGAGTCATACAGAGATTATCCTTCTCTAACTGGCTTATTTCACTTAACATAATTCCCTCAAGGTTCATCCATGTTATTGCAAAAGGGATGATTTTGTTCTGTTTTGCAGCTGAGTAGTATTCCATTGTATATATATACCACAACTTCTTTATCCATTCATCTGTTGATGGGCACTTAGGTTGGTTCCATGTCTTGGCTATTGTAAATAATGCTGCAATGAACATTGGGGTGCATAGGACTTTTGGAATTGCTGACTTCAAGCTCTTTGGATAGATACCCAGTAGTGGAATGGCTAGATCGTATGGTAGTTCTATTTTTAATTTTTTGAGGAATCTCCATACTGTTTTCCATAATGGCTGCACTAGTTTGCATTCCCACCAGCAGTGTATGAGGGTTCCATTCTCTCCACAACCTCTCCAACATTTGTTACTATTAGATTTAGACATTTTTGTCATTCTAATGGGTGTAAGGTGATATCTTAGTGTAGTTTTGATTTGCATTTCCCTGATGATCAGCGATGCTGAGCATCTTTTCATGTGCCTATTGGGCATCCATATATCTTCTTTGGAGAAATGTCTGTTCATGTCTCCAGCCCATTTTTGGATCAGGTTGTTTGATTTTTTGTTGTTGAGTTGTGAGAGTTCTTTATATATTATGGATATTAAGCCTTTGTCATATATATGACTTGCAAATATTTTTTCCCAGTTAGTGGGTTGTTGTTTGGTTTCAATCCTGTTTTCATTTGCCTTGAAGAAGCTCTTTAGTCTGATGAAGTCCCATTTGTTTATTCTTTCTATTGTTTCCCTTCTCTGAGAAGACATGGTGTCCGAAAAGGTCCTTTTAATACTGATGTCAAAGAGTGTACTGCCTATGTTTTCTTCTAGAAGCCTTATGGTTTCAGGTCTCACCTTTAGGTCTTGGATCCATTTTGAGTTTATTTTGGTGAATGGTGAAAAAGAATGGTCAATTTTCATTCTTTTACATATGGCTTTCCAGTTTTCGCAGCACCATTTGTTGAAAAGACTTTCTTTTCTCCATTGTATGCACTCAGCTCCTTTGTCGAAGATAAGCTGTCCATAGATGTGTGGTTTTATTTCTGGCCTTTCAATTCTGTTCCATTGATCTGTGCACCTGTTTTTATACCAGTACCATGCTGTTCTGATTACTGTAGCTTTGTAGTAAGTTTTGAAGTCAGGGATTGTGATGCCTCCCGTTTTGTTCTTTTTTCTCAGGATTGCTTTAGAAATTCGGGGTCTTTTGTTGCCCCATATGAATTTTAGAATTCTTTGTTCTAATTCTGTAAAGAATGTCATTGGGATTCTGATTGGGATAGCGTTGAATCTGTAGATTGCTTTAGGTAGAACGGACATTTTAACTATGTTTATTCTTCCAATCCATGTACATGGAATGTCTTTCCATCTCCTTATGTTGTCATCCAATTCTTTCAGAAAGGCCTTGCAATTTTCATTATATAGGTCCTTCACTTCCTTAGTTAAATTTACCCCGAGGTATTTTATTCTTTTTGTTGCGATTGTGAATGGTATTGTGTTCTTGAGTTCTTTTTCTGTTGGTTCATTGTTAGAATATAGAAATGCTACTGATTTATGCAAATTGATTTTATACCCTGCAACTTTGCTGTAGTTTTTGATTACTTCTAACAGTTTTCCAATGGATTCTTTGGGGTTTTCTATATATAAGATCATGTCGTCTGCAAACAGCGAGAGTTTCACTTCTTCCCTCCCTATTTGGATTCCTTTTATTTCTTTATCTTGCCTGTTTGCTCTGGCCAGGACCTCCAGTACTATGTTAAATAAGAGTGGTGATAGAGGGCATCCTTGTCTCGTTCCTGTTTTCAGGGGGATGGCACTCAGTTTTTGTCCATTGAGTATGATGTTGGCTATGGGTTTGTCGTGTATGGCCTTTATTATGTTGAGGGAGTTCCCTTCTATGCCCATTTTGTTCAGAGTTTTTATCATAAATCGCTGTTGGATCTTGTCAAATGCTTTCTCTGCATCTATTGAGATGAGCATGTGGTTTTTATTCCTCAGTTTGTTGATGTGGTGTATCACGTTGATTGATTTGCGGATGTTGAACCATCCCTGTGTCCCTGGTATGAATCCCACTTGATCATGATGTATGATCCTTTTGATGAATTGCTGAATTCTGGTGGCCAAAATTTTGTTTAGAATTTTTGCATCTATGTTCATCAGTGATATTGGCCTGTAGTTCTCTTTTTTTGTGGCATCCTTGTCTGGCTTTGATATCAGTGTGATGTTGGCCTCATAGAATGTGTTAGGAAGTGTTCCATCCTCCCTAATTTTTTGGAATAGCTTGAAAAGGATAGGTATTAAATCCTCTCTCAAAGTTCGGTAGAATTCCCCAGGGAAGCCATCTGGTCCTGGGGTTTTATTCTTTGGGATGTTTTTGATTGCTGTTTCAATCTCTTTCCTTGTGATTGGTCTGTTCAAATTGTCTGCTTCTTCTTGAGTGAGCTTTGGGAGATTTTAGGAGTCCAAGAATTTATCCATTTCCTCTAGGTTATCCATTTTGTTGGCATAGAGTTTTTTGTAGTATTCTCCTATAATCCATTGTATTTCTGCAGAGTCTGTTGTTATTTCTCCTCTTTCATTTCTGATTTTGTTTATTTGAGCTTTCTCCCTTTTTTTCTTTGTAAGTCTGGCTAGGGGTTTGTCGATTTTATTTATCTTCTCAAAGAACCAGCTCTTTGTCTCATTGATCCTTTCTACTGCCTTTTTCGTTTCAATAGTATTTATTTCTGCTCTGATTTTTATTATTTCTCTCCTTCTGCTGACTTTGGGCTTTATTTGTTCTTCTTTCTCTAGTTCAGTTAGGTGTAGTTTAAGATTCCTTATTTGGGATTTTTCTTGTTTGTTAAGATGTGCCTGTATTGCGATGAATTTTCCTCTTAATACAGCTTTTGCTGTATCCCATATGAGTTGGTATGGCATGTTATCAATTTCTTTAGCTTCCAGGTATTTTTTTATTTCTTCTTTAATTTCTTCAGTGATCCATTGCTTGTTCAGTAGTGTATTGTTTAGTCTCTACATCTTTGTGCCTTTCTCAGCTTTTTTCTTGTAATTTCTAGCCTTATAGCATTATGATCAGAGAAGATGCTTGTTATTATTTCAATTTTTTTAAATTGGTAGAGGCTTGCCTTGTTTCCCAACATATGGTCTATCCTTGAGAATGTTCCATGTGCACTTGAGAAGAATGTGTATTCTGCTTTTTTACGATGAAGTGATCTATATATGTCTGTTAAGTCCAATTGTTTTAGTTTTTCGTTTTGCTCCACTATTTCTTTATTTTTTTCTGGATGATCTGTCCATTGATGTGAGTGGGGTGTTGAGGTCCCCTACTATTATTGTGTTGTTTTTAACATCTTCCTTTAGGTCTGTTAATAGTTGCTTTATGAACCTTGGTGCTCCTGTGTTGGGTGCATAGATATTTAGAAGCATTATTTCTTCTTGGTGAAGTGTCACTTTGATCATTATATATTGTCCCTCTGTGTCTTTCTTTACCTGTCTTATTTTGAAATCCACTTTGTCTGATATAAGAATTGCAACACCTGCTTTTTTTCCCTTGCTATTAGCTTGAAGTATTGTCCTCCACCCCTTCACTCTGAGCCTGTGTTTGTCCTTGGGGCTGAGGTGTGTTTCCTGGAGGCAACAAATTGTTGGATCTTGTTCTTTAATCCATTTTGCCACTCTGTGTCTTTTTATTGGAGAGTTCAATCCGTTTACACTGAGAGTGATTACTGATGCATGTGGACTTAAAGCTGTCAATCTGTTGCTCATTATCTGGCTTTCCTGCTTTTCTCTTCCTGTGTGCTTTATCCTACCCATTTGATACTGCAATTTCTTATGCTGGGTTTCTTAGATTTTTGCTTATTTATGTTTTGTGTCTCTGTTCTGTTGTTTAATTTAGTGTCTACCCTGAAGTTTGTATTTAGAATCTTGTGGTCTCTTACTTACTTGGCCTAGACTAATTTAGTCCCTTTGCTCTTCCCCTCCTAAATTATTATTGTCATTTCTTGTTCCAACTTGTGTTATGAGTTTGTAGTTAGAGTGATAAGATCGTCTTTGCTTTGGTAGTTTCCTTACCTTTATCCTAATGCTATAGTTGAATATTTGCTATCCTATTCTGGTTCTATTTATCTGTCTCCCTACTCTGTGGTTTGTGACCCCTTTCTCCCTTTTTTCTTTTTTCAGGTATGAGAGCCTTGAGGATTTCTTGTAGTGGAGGACTTTTGGTTACAAATTCCCTTAACTTTTGTTTGTCTGGAAAAGATTTAATTTCTCCCTCATAGCTGAAGGATATTCTTGCTGGATAGAGTATTCTTGGGTGAAGATTTTTATCTTTTAAAGCTTTGAATATGTCTCTCCATTCTCTCCTAGCTTGTAAGGTTTCTGTAGAGAAATCCACTGAAAGTCTGATAGGGGCTCCTTTGTAGGTAATTCTCTTTTGTCGTGCAGCCCTGAGTATTCTTTCTTTGTCATTCCTTTTTGCCATTTGTACTACTATATGCCTTGCAGTAGGTCTTTTTACATTGACAAATCTAGGAGATCTGAAAGCTTCCTCTACACACATTTCTCCCTCAATCCCTAGATTTGGGAAGTTCTCTTCTATAATTTCATTAAGCACACTTTCTGCTCCATTTTCCTTTTCTATGTTCTCAGGAATTCCTATGATCCTTAAATTCTTTCTCCTCATTGAATCTGCTGTCTCTCTAATACACTCCTCATTCCTTTTAATCCTTAGTTCTCTTTCTTCCTCTGTCTGGAGCCATTCAGCCTGTCTATCTTCAATTATGCTAATTTGCTCTTCTATGGAGTCTACCCGGGCATTCAGGGAATCTATATTCTGTTTTATCTGGTCCATTGTGTTTTTCATCTCTAGTAATTCTGTTTGATTCTTCTTTATAATTTCAGTCTCTTTTGTGAAGTAACTCCAGAACTTGGCTTATTTCTCTATCTTTCTCTCTACCTCATTGAGTTTTTTGATTATAGCTGCTCAACTAATTTTCATTTAGTTTACCTAATTCCAAGTCCTCAGGACTTAATTCTATGTTTTTATTGTTTTCCTTCTGGTTTGGGGTTTTTATTAATTTGTGGATGGTAGAGGAGCGGTTTTTTCGCATGGTGGTAGAATTTGGTTGCAGTTACAGCCTGTCGCCACTAGATGAGGGTCAAGAGCCACGCATTTCTGAGCTATCCGCCTTCGGGCAAGATGGCGGCACCCAGTGTACTTTGCCGGGGCAGGTGGTGGCGGTTTCTTTTGCACACCGATCTGGATTCAATCAGTTCTGTTCTCTGGTCTCCCGGGGCCCTGCGTTTATGGAGTCCCCATGCACGGAAGCTTTCCCCTGTCAGCGGGTTTCCACTGAACCGGCAGCGGGAGTCCTAGACCATCCCCTGGTCATGCGGCCCCTACTCCTTGCTGGACCCACGTGGTGATCCCGGTTTCTAAGGGATGGAGCGATGTTCTCTCTTATGCCATTCCAGCTCCTCGGAGGCAGGCAGTAGGGGCTCCGTCTTCTGTCTTTTGATACTGTAGGTCTCTGAGTCCTGGCATTAGGTTCATTAGCTGAAATTCAGGTTTTTTGTTTTCTTTTTTCAGTCCTTTGTTGTACTTTGGAGAGGAGAGAGTCCCGGGTCAGCTCACCCCGCCATTTTGCTCTGCCTCCTAGTTTTGATGGGCTACTTTTATGATGGTTAGATTTTAATAAAAACTGCAAGGGCAGAGTAAAGAGAAATTCTAAGAAATGTTGCTTTTAAATGCTTTTGGTGTCAACTTGCACAGTGAAATATCCTAACATTCTCTCAAAATACATCCCTGTCATGTATAAGTCTTTTATTTTGGGAATAGTTTCTTTCTTTCCCTGGGAAGCACTTGCTCCTGGGACACTGGAACTTCAGTTTCATGAGGCTGCATCCCGTATCACAGAGCATGCAGTTTCTTAGATTTTGATTCTGGGGAGCAAGGGCAGAATTGATCTCCCCAATATTTGGTTGCAAATATTGCCAAACTATAGGATTTACGCTAGTAGAATGACATGGATGATACTTCATTTGGCCTGTCACATCCTCAGTATGCAAACAGTAGCAATTTTTTTCTTTTTTTTTTATAGATTTTATTTTTCCTTTTTCTCCCCAAAGCCCCCCAGTACATAGTTGTATATTTTTTTTAGTTGTGGGTCCTTCTAGTTGTGGCATGTGGGATGTCACCTCACCATGGCTTGATGAGCAGTGCCATGTCCACGCCCAGGGTCTGAACTGGGGAAACCCTGGGCTGCCGAAGCGGAGCACACGAAATTAACCACTCGGCCACGGCACTGGCCCCTAGAGGCAGTTTTTCTGTAGGTAGTTTTCACTTCCATGATGCCAATCTTTACTCAGTTAACTCTATGGTATTTTAAACATTAGCTGTAATTACAAAACTAATATAGTCTCATAATAATTAAAAGAATACAGGTAGACATAAAGTAAAAATATGAAACCAGGGATTTTCTACACAAATGTAATATGTGTAAAATATACCTAATTTACAGAAACAAGATCACTTAGTCATTCTGATGAATTCATTTATTTCCAGCAGAAGTCTTCATGGGGGACAGACTCACAGTAGGTGCCAATGATGCTGAGTGGTGGATGGCACACAGCAGTAATGTGTCTGGGGAGGCTGCAGGGAGCTGATGAAATGATCCAGTCTGGAAGACTCTAAGAAGGTCAGTGGGTGGCCACGCCAGAACACAGGGTATAATCCTGGGGTACAGCACTGGATCCTACCTGAAAGACTGTCCACCTTGGGAGCTACAGAAGCCAGTGGTACAGAGCCTGGAGGCTCATGCACAAAGCCATGTTGGGCAGTCACAGTGCTCGGTGCCCTGTTTCGAGCAGCATGCTTTCCAGAAGCAGCTTGCTGTCACTCTCCACGTAGGGCTGGTGCAGCCACATTGACAGGTAGCTCAGGGTGAGGTCGTGGTCCACAGTGTGTGCCAGCTCTTCAACGATGGTGCGCTTCAGGAGGAGTTCCTTCCAGTACATGTCAGAGAGCTTGCGGGAAACCTCATCTGAAATAAATTTAAGTCTCCTCTAATAGCAGTAATTCAAGGAAGTACTCTTGACTGGGGGTGACCTGCCACTTTGAAAAGGTCCTTGTTAAAAACCAGAATTAGCAACAGCACTGAGGCAGAAAGGCCACATGGGTATTCATCACTCGAGCTGGTGGAGATTAGTAGAATGAAATAACATGGTGTCACGAAATTAGAAAGTAGCTATAATCTTTTCTACTCAACTCTTAAGTACCTGCAATGATTATAGATAGTAGATTCACCTCAAACTGAAATATTTCAGTAAACACATTTCATTAGGTGATTTTACCCTTTTCTCCCTTATTTAAAAGTGACGTCATAAATCAACATCAAATAGCTTAGCCCTTCTTTTGAACTAATAAAACTAAAAATAACCCTTATCTCATAGAGCTTATTTAAGTAATGGATTCCATTTTCCTGGTAGTCTTCTTCCATGGGCTTGGCTAAAGCTGAAGTGACCTCAGTTTTTTTTTTTAATTAAAACAAAACAAAAAGCAAAAACCCCACCTTTCTTCCAAAAAAAAAAGAAAGGTTTCTGCCTTCACAGGAGGTAGAACTCATTCTACCCATTGGTTTTAAAGGGCTAATAATGTCAACTTGCTTCATGAGTCTCTAATTACATTTCATATTCCTTGCTGATTATTAGGTGATTAAAGCCAAGAAGAAATGCTCATTTTAAGATGTCCCCATCTCCTTCCCTCCCAATGGATCCTCTTGAATTGAATTTCAAAGCCTGTCAGCTTCTTAGAGTACCAGATCTAAATGATCTCAAGTGCTCTCATAATCTACCCTTGAAAATCAATGCAGAAAAAACTACTTACAAAAATGGGCTGTGGGCCATGTGTGAAACAGGAGGGGCCGTTTTGTCTCCTCCCCATAATGGTAATTTTCTAGTTCACAAATTCCCTTGGTAGTTGAAGACAGCTTTTCCATTTTCCCCTGTATTTTGGTCTGAAAAGATATTAATTTGGAATATGAGCATATTATTTGAAATCTACTCTAGTCTCAGATTCAACAACTATAAGATTTCAGAGCTAAGAAGTATGAGTCTGTCGAGACGAAAAGTCCAATAACTTGACACTATTAACTCCATGTGCAGTAAATTTCCAGGGAGCTGGAGGCAGACAGTTGCCATGATTTCATTAACTTGGATGACTTCAGTGATGGACTCCAGATGTCCAGTCCTGGAGAAGAGAAGGCTTGCTGAGCCGCAGTTCCCTATGATTTCCAAAGAGCACGAATTTTTTAACACCAATGACCTGGAAGAATCGCAAGATAGGCTCCTGTTTTTATGGAATGCAAGAGGAGAAAGGGCATTAAATGAGCTCATTTCTGACTCTTTTATTAACTGCCTTGAGTTTACTGAAGCCTCTCAGGCTCTGGTTCCTGTTTTGGTAATAACGAAATGGTAATAATGAAAGGGAGCCCTACACACTTCACAAAGGAAGGAAAACGATGAGACCTTGACATCGACAGGGCCTCAGAGTCCTCCAAGCTCCATACAAAGCTGGGTAACTGCAGCATCTGCACGGCCTTTGCGGTGGATACTAAAACCATCCCCACTGCATGACAGGCCAGCACAGACGGGGCTGACAAAGTGCCTACTTTCACAGGGTGGTTAGGAGGACTGAGTTTTTTTTGAAGCACCTAGTTGGAGCTATATAATGGTTTGTTAAATAAAATAAATGGGTGAAGTAACTAAGATTTCAGATTTGAGTAGCATAGGTCTTCAAAGACCACATTTCTAACTCCCAAGTATAGTTAACTTTATGTACATGGAGAAATAAGAAAAGACAGATAAATCGTCAAAATCTTAATTCTTTGCACTTGGTCCTTCATCCTCCAATTATGTTTGAAGTGCATGCACTAAATTTAGCTAACATTAATTTGTAAAGGACTATACTCCTTTTCCAAATCTTTCTAGGTTCGATGTTTCCCTTGGCCCAACCCCAGAGGTAGGATTACTCCTTCTGTATTACAGCTGGGAATTCTCCAGGTCACTGAGCTAGGGGAAGATGAGGCCAGGACTTGAGACCACGCATTCTGACTCCAAGTCTCTTGACACTCAGTCCTATGCTCTCTCCTCTGCATCACACAGCAGCTCCCTGGGGCCACCTAATTCTAAGAAAAGCTTGTAAAGATCAGGAGAGCAAGAAAATGCCAGGCCAGAGGTGCCTCACTCAATTCTGGAGCTCGGTCATCAATAAAGACACTAAAGTTATGCTCACGTGTGCAGCCCTGGACAGTGCATGAACAGCGGCCCACACTCACAGCTCCACACAGGTACTTCTGTTCCCACAGCTAATAGACCACACTGCTTAGGGAAAGGGGTGCCTTAAACCTCCACCAAGGTCAAATTCATTCAAGACATTTAAAGCAAAGTCTGGGAAACCATTCTCTCTAAAAGCTGGAGGAACATAGGAAAAATCATATTAATATCCTTATAACATTAACTCTTGGTTTTGAGCATACAATGAGAACTTATTTCAAAACCACTTTAAAATAGAATAAATTCACTGGAGCATAGAACTTTGGTGCCTGACAGCTAGCATTCAGATGTTGGTTTCTAATACCCTTCTCTGGTAAAAGGAGCCAGGGATCCCTGGAAAGATGGCTGATTCTAGCACTGAGGCAGGAAATTCACAAGATGAGCCTAGAACATCTTATAATGCCAGAAAGTTAGGAAGTATTCAAAAAACCAAAACCTAAAACTTACAATGATGGGAACATGTCAAAAGGACATGGAAGCCCACTGAACTCCTAATGGCCAAAGCAGGAACAATTTGAGGGACAAAATAAAGCAGTACTGGATTATAACCCAAAATACAAAACAAATAACCATGAGTCCATACTGCTAGAAATAAATGACTGAATAGTTAATAGGGGAGAAAAGACAAATAAATGATTGAATAATTAATAGATGGGGGAGAAGAAAGAAGTCTCCTATGTGGTACTCCAAATAATTTATGTAGATGCTCCGCCCTCAAGGAGGTGGGGCATAACTTCCTACTCTTTAAGTGTGGGCTGCACACAGTGACTTCCTTCTGAAGACAGTGTAGAAAGAAGGGAAAAGAGTCACTTTACAGTGGAGAAACCTGACAAACACACCTCAGCCAGGAGATTAAGGTCAACATCCACAGCGATCAACATGTTTATGGTAGACACCCTCGGTATGATGTGATGAGAATAGCACCTCACCTCTGTGGTCTGCCTCCAAAAAATGCACAACCCGAGTCAAATCATGAGAAAAACATCAGATGAATCCCAGCTGAATGAATCCAATTACAAAATACCTGACCAGTCCTCCTCAAAACTCAACATTATGAAAAACAAGGAAAGTCTGAGAAACTGTCATAGCCAAGAAAAGCCTAAGAAGACATGACACTAAATTTACTGTGCTGTCCTTGATAGGCTCCTGGGAAAGAAAGAGGACATTAGGGAAAAAGAAAAGAAATCTGAATAAACTACAGCCTGGAGTTAAAAAACTATGTATCAGCATTGGTCCAGCAATTGTAACAGCAGGTGCCATACTAATGTCTGAACATACTAACGGATGAAACCCGGTGTGGGGCGGGGAAAGGGTTATGGGGACTCTCCGTACTATCTGCTTAACCTTTCTGTACATCTAAAACTGTCCTAAAAAATAAATTGGTATTTTAAAAAACATGTAGAATAAATTCACTGGAGCAGGAACCTATGAGTTGGGGAGACCATAGAGACCATGTGGCCCACCCTTTCCCAAAGTGTGGGATGCACTGGGAGGATGGTTAGGTGGCACTGGGCCGTGGTATTAATAACCTTGAACCACAGGGGGACACACTGCTTCATGCCTCATTTGTTATCTCCCAATTCTTCTGGTTATCAGTATGCCTCTCCATCTCATAATACTTGCTTTTTTTAGACATAATACTTCCCTTTTTAGGAAAGAGGGAGTAAACCCCAGGCTCAGAGACTTTCACAGGGAAGCAGTATTCAGCTAACATTTTTATAGTGTGGTTTTAATTATTCTACAGAAAAATCTTGAGTAAACAAATGAGTATAGGATAAGATACAAATTGTGAGGCAGGTATGAGAGTGGATGAAATGTTTGAACACTCATCTAGTTCCACCCAGGAATTAATTCCTCAACAATCTTTGTAATAAATCCACCAAGTGATCATCCAGGCTTTTGGAGGCACATTTCCAACGATGTGACACCCCACCCCCTGGGCAGCCCATTCCAGCTCTGGACAGGACTTCTGTTATCACATAGTTCTCAGGTGGGAGCTAAAGCTTCTGTGGGCTCCAGGGGTCTCCCCTCTCCGCTCTGAGGCTTCATAAAACCAGCATACTGGTTTCTTTTCTCAGGACAGCCTTTTGGCCATGATGGCAGCTTTTCGTCTACTGGTTCCCCTTATCCGGGCTAAAACCCCAGTTCCTCTAATTCTCTCTGACACGGCCTGCCTCCCTCAGCCCCTCTTATGTGCCCACACTGTCTGTCCATGATGATGGGTGGGCCCATCATTCCCTCGGCTCTCAAGGACACAGCCTAGGCTGTGATCTTGGGAACTCAGCTCCCGATGAGTGTGCAGCCACCAAAACCCAGCGGCCACTTTCAACTGGCCTGCCAGGCCACACCCCCCTCCCCCTGGACCTGTGCTGTGGGCTACAGGGACCAAGGGCAGGTGTCCCATGTTTCATCCGCTACTGTTCAGTCCATTGAGCCTGCTGGCTGGGTTTTCTGGACCTTGACTCTACCTCCTGATGTCCTCCCAGGCTGTCCCTTCTCAGCGTGGGTCAGGCGGGCTGAGGAAGGAGGCCTGTGGTACCTGACTGCTACTCAAGGATGGGGAGGATGAAAGGCGCACAAGCAGAACCACTGACTGCTACTCAAGGATGGGGAGAATGAAG
>NC_060286.1:42549123-42665689 GCF_021613505.1 Equus quagga
ACTGCTACTCAAGGATGGGGAGAATGAAGGACGCACAAGCAAAACCACTGACTGATCACTGCTGACATGCCTGAAATCGAAGTCACACCTCCTCCCCCCCACGGCCTCCCCATTTAAACACTTTCCTAATGTGGTATGTGTATGTACAGAGCTATAAATGAGAATGTGTGATCTAAAAAAAGCCACGTGACGTTTAAAAACAAAATCCTTTCCAGGGTTTTTTGCATTTTAAAAGGTCAAATTAATATGTGTCAAGTGTTTCTCATTCGAATACAATTTTGGGATTCTGTGCAATGTTTTTCACCAGGAAGGAACACAGCAGGTCAAGGATGAAGAGGTTCTGGTGGGAGCTGTAACACATCAAACAACAAACGAGGAGGCAATCAGCAGTTGAGGGTAACTGACCACCAAGCTGTGTGGCTTTAGTTTTGTGGCTGTTTAACTTATTTCAATACAGGAACTTAGCCACCCAGTTTCTTCTCTTTCAGGAACAATACGTGCACCTGCTTTCTTGTCCAAATAAAAATACTTGCCATAATCAAATGGCTTAATTTGGGAACAAACAAACAAAACCAATACAAGTGGCCAGTTTTCAATAGCTTATTACTATGGAAATTTCAATCGACTATTCTGCCTATGTTAATCTGCACTGGTCCAGAAGTCCTATGTCCAGAACCCACTGGAGACATAGCCATGAATATGAACATAAAACAAAGAAAATAGATACCACAAAGTGCACATGCTTTATCCTCCCGCTTCCTGTGAGCAGGCTTAAGACAAAGTCACTGGACACCCGCCCGCCTCGTTACCGGCTTGAGTACAAGGAGGAGAGAGTTGGGCAGAGGGGCAAGTGTTTCTTATCATAGCAGAACCCCAAGACAAAGGGGAAGGCAGAATCACAAAATGGACAGGCCAATTACAAAAACCCAATCGTTTATTTAGAGGAGACAAAGTCTCATAAACATCACAATATCCAGAGGACAGTGCTACATTTCAGTCATAAAGAAAAGGCTAAAGCACAATGTCCTCAATGCACCATTTATTTTCTCATTTCAATGCTTCTGAAACCATTACGTATCTCACAATTGATGTGATATTTAAAAGAGGAGTGTTTCTTTCCTGAACATCTATAGCCTGCCTTATAATAGGTAGAATCCTAAATTTGAATAAGTGGTATCTTGAAGAAATACAATTATATTTGACATATTCTGTTTAAAAAGGCAAGGAAGCATGTAAAGCATTAGAAACATTCTCATCAAAAAAGGTTAAAATAGAAAGATTTTATATGTTTGTGGGTAAGCTTTAGTTATCCAAGTTATTCCTGTGCCTGGCAAAGAGATGAGGGGTTATATGCACATTTGGTGGCCAGTATGGTGGATACTGAAATTCAGTGCAATCAATAGTCTCAAAAGAGTGTCTTACACGCTAGATCAGGGCCCACGGACCAAATCGGCCCTTAGCCTATTTATGTGCAGCCTGAGAGCTAAGAATGGGTTTTACATTTTCAAATGGTTGGGAAAAAAATCAAACAAAGAAGGATATTTTGTGACACATTTGTAACTCAAATTTCAGTGTCCATAAATAAAGTTTTACTAGAACACAGCCACGCCCATTCACCAATGTACTGTCTCTGGCTGCTTTAGGGCTCCCCAGCAGAGCTGAGCAGTGAGAAGAGAGTCTGTAGGGCCCACAAAGCCTAAAATATTTATTTTGTGGAGCCCTGAAAGTGGGTGAAATTGCCCCGGACAACACACAGGACAAAAAGAACAAAGGTCTAGGACAGCGTCTTGGAGAACACCTAGACCTGTGGGGCAGGAAGAGCCAGAGAGGCCGGCAGGGAGGCTGAGGGGGGAAAACCAGCGTGTGTGGAGGAGAGCACTGCCTGGAGCCGAATGCTGCCGCGCCCAAGCAAGCCCAAACACAGCCCTGGGATTCAGTGACCGTGAGCACAGGTGGCTGATCTGTGGATCTTACCAAACCATCTAAGCTGGCCTGCAGCCCCTCACACAGCATCTCCAGCTCCTTACTGTACTCCGGGTGCATCTTTTCTGCATTGTCATTGGAAGCCAGGCTGCTGTTCTCTAACTCTATCTTGTCTTTACTCCTGGACGAAATGGAAAATAATGAGAACAAAATACACTCTGTAAGCTTACCTCATTTCGTGACGATGAACCCTAGAAAACTCATTATCCACATAATTATGTCAGATATTTTGTGGAGGCATTGTTTCATCTCATTATAACATATGTTTACTTATTATTTACACATACAATGAATATGTCCCTCAGTTCCTCAATTTTGCACTGGAATAAATTCAGCCCTGTGGCATCCTTGGCGTATAGCACAGGGCTTACAAAGATGAACGAGACATGGATCAGTTTCCCAGAGTTCACAATCTAGGAATAGGAATGTGTTTTGTAAACTGCAGGCTGCAACCTGTGGGGCATGAAATAAATCTAGTGGGGTCACAATCAACACTTAAAGAAAAATTAAACATGAAAATAGAATAGGAAGGATCAGTGAGCATACTATGCAGTAAGGATAAGAGCTTTTTGATGGAAGTTGCTGGGCAGAATTCCACCAGAAAAGGCAGCGGAGGACCAAAGCACCTGAGGTATGTGAGGGAATTTCACATGGAAGCAGGCTGGCCAGAGCCAGGGGACAGGCCAGGAAGGTAATACTCTAGACTCTGGACTGTAGACAAAGATACACATATATATAATTATAACTTGGAGAAATGAAAATCATATATATATATATATATATATATATAACATGTAATATATATAGGAAAGTACACAGAATAATAAATCTTCTAATCGGAATCAGCAAATAACAGTTTTTTTCATAATTCCTTTGTCTTTAAAAAACAAATTGCATGGGGGCCCGGCCCTGTGGCCGAGTGGTTAAGTTTTCGTGCTCCGCTGCAGCGGCCCAGGGTTTCGCTGGTTTGGATCCTGGACGTGGACATGGCACTGCTCGTCAGGCCATGTTGAGGCGGCGTCCCATATGCCGCAACTAGAGGGACCTGCAACTAAGATATACAACTATGTACCTGGGGGATTTGGGGAGATAAAGCAGGAAAAAAAAAAAGAAAAAAACGATTGGCCACAGTTGTTAGCTCAGGTGCCAATCTTTAAAAAACAAACAAACAAATTGCTAAGAAAAAACAAAGTTCTCTATTCTCAATACTTGGCTTCACTCTGACACTTGGGGGCACTGGGTTTCTCCACATCAAACAATTCTGGTTCTCCAGATACCAGCTGGGCATCCTACAATTTAACTCAATTCTGACACCATCTGCCTGGTGACAGCATCAGATCCCACAGGTTCAGAGCTCAGTCCTACAGGCTTGCCCTCCCCTCCACTTATAGTGCAGTCACAAGTCCAGGATGTCACCTGTGCTATAAATCAGAGGTTCCCATAAGCCCTCCCGGGGATCAATTAATTTGCTAGAGCAGCTCACAGAACTCAGGAAATTGAAGGTATCAAAGAACTTGGTTTACTTATTAGTCTACAGGTTTACAATAAAGGATCGAGAAGAACAGCCAGATGAAGAGGTACATAGGGCAAGATCCAGAAGGGTCCAAACACAGGAGCTTCTGGCCCCGTGAGCTCGGGGTGCAGCACCCTGCTGACACAGGGATGTGCTCTTGTTTACCAACCTGGAAGCTCTCCAAGCCCCATCCTTTTGGGTTTTTATGGAGACTTCATTATGTGGGCATGACTGATTAAATCACTGGCCACTGGGGATTAATTCAACCTTCAGCCCCTCCCACCTCCCTGAGAGGTAAAGGGGGTGAGGGCATGGCACTGAGAGTTCCAACTCCTAATCTTCTGGTTGGTTCCCTTGGCAACCAGCCTCCATCCTTAGGGGTTTTCCAAAAGTCACCTCATTAAGGTAAACTCAGGTGTGGTTGGAAGGGGCTTTCACCTTTATCACTCTGGAGCTATTTCAGGAACTGTCAGACAAAAGACCAAATATTATAACAAAAGATTCTCCAATTGCTCTTATGGATCAGGAAATTATAAGGGTTTTAAGAGCTGTGTGCCAGGAACAGGGACAAAGACCAAATATATATTTCTTATTATAAAACCCAATATCACAGAAATAAAATGCAACCTTAGAAGATGAAGTCCCACTGACCACCCCAATACTCATTCTTAGAAGATACCAGTATCATGAATTGAGCCTATATCCTTCCGATCTATTACTTCTTCTTCTTCTTCTTCTTCTTTTTTTTTTTTTTTTTTGCTGAGGAAGATTAGCCCTGAGCTAACATCTGTGCCAATCTTCCTCTATTTTATACGTGGGTTGCCACCCAAGCATAGTTGATGAGTGGTGTAGGTCCGTGCCCGGGATCCGAACCTGCGAACTTGGGCTTCCAGAGAAGAGCGCATTGAACTTAACCACTAGGCCACGGGGCCAGCCCTCATTTTTATAATTTTATATACAGATGTAACCATGAACAATATGTAGAATAATTTTGTATTTAAAATGTACAGGTACAGTTCATACTTGTATAAATCATTTGACCACTTGCTTTTTTGCTTAATATTTTTTCATTTAATTTATCCATGTTGACAAATAGAGATGACCCTTCCCACCCTACAAGTCTCCCAGGAAACTTCTGCCTGACCCTTAAGGGCGAAGAGCTCAGAGCATGAGGAACTCTAAATGTACTTACAATAAACTGATTTTCAGGTTGGCAATATTATTTGCTGTAGCAAAACCTGCATCATTGAGGGTTTCCCATTTCAGGATTAAATTATGCCAATCAGCTGCATTGTCCTTAATTTTTCTTGCACTCACAGATAAGACAGGTTTTCTGGGTATCATGCTTCCAAGAGTCTTTGCTGATAGGGAGTAAAAGAAACATAATTATTACAAAATTTATGATCTTACAACTTTCAATAGTAGAACCATCCCAGTTGCTACATCAACTGGACAAATAAATGTCATGGAAACTAAGCAGTCTGGATGGAAGTTCCTGGAATGAGACATAACAGAATTGTTTTTACAGTTTAAGACTCACCAGAGATGGCTGAGTCCTTTTCCAGCTTAAGGGCTCCACAAAGTTTTTACCTTAAGCACTATGATCACATTCAAAGGTTGGAAATAAGGTAAAGCTGTCACTTTCTGCTAAAACACTCCACTTCCATGCCGTAATACCCCACTGTCTAGTCTCGGGCATTTCGATACCTTACATTTGTTCAGAGCCTTGTGGTTCTCCACACTGCCACGGCCCTGCTTAACTGCAGGAGGAAGCCCAAACTCCAACAGGATCTGGCTCCCTCTCTCTCTGCCTCAACACTGTCTCACCCCCACTCTGAAGCCCCCTCAATCTGCAGCTGAAATGATCTATTGGCAGCTCTTGAAAAGTTGAGTCCCTTGCAGGCCTCTGCAGGAAAGCTCTTTCCTGCCCTGCGCCAGTGCTGCCTGTGCTCCAAGACCCACCCGATCCCAGCTCCTGTAGGAAGCTGGCTCCCGAACACTGAAAGCCATTTCGGCTGTTTGGGCTCCCCAGTCCTCCTGTGTCCTCTCTCCTTCTCTACTTAGAACTTTCAGAGGTTTCTCATGGCTCATGGGATAAAGTCCAAATTCTGTGAGAGGCCCCTTAAGAAATCCAGGAGGCACAATTGTGGTATCGTTAAGAGTTTAGACTCTGAAGACCGTACTGACTGGGTTTGAATCCCAGCTCTGCCACTGCCAGCTGTGGGATCTTGGGAAAATCAGTTAACCTCCCCGAGCCTCAATGTTCTCACCTGTAAAATGGGGATAAAATACATCTACTTGATAGAGTTGATGTGGAGATTAGATAATGTATGTAAAGCTGTGAGGGCCTGGCACATGGCAAGTATCTGTGGGGGATCAGAATTGGCCACCCCAAAATACGTCTCTGGCTTATTTTTAAAAACAAGACTCAGAAAACAAAAATTTGACATTCCCCCTGACTGCCTCAAAGAATTTAAGATAAAAGGCCTGTTTCAGGAAGGAGCTATCACCATGGATAAGCACAATGGTAGACTGGGAGGAACCTCGCAAAGCCCATTTAATCAAAGTCTTCCCCATGTCTCATTGTCTTTGCAAAGCATGTCAACATTTGTTTACCAAACATTTGCTTTTCCATCTCCATGTGAATTGCCTTCCTCCCCTTTGAAGTCCCAAACCACTACCCCCAACATCCTCCCTTATCTTTAGCTGAAGATGGTATTTAAGGTGGTAGCTTTGGCCATTTTGGTGAGTTACTCAGTTTTCCTGTTTTTTTCCCCACGTACACATGTTATTAAATGTGTTTGGTTTTCTCCTGTTATTCTGTCTCATGTCACTTTAATTCTCAGACCAGCCAGAAGGACCAAGAGGGTAGAGGCATAGTTCGTCCTCCCCTACAGATCCAACATAGTATCTGTCATCACAAGGGCTTCTCCAATGTGTGTTTTTCCCACCACCATCAAGCAATAAACTCAATTCTGACACTATGTACCTGGAGATAGCATCAGATCCCACAGGTTAAGGGCTGAGTCCCACAAGAGTGCCCCCCCCGCACACCCCCACTTCAGATGCCAATCTCAAGTCCAGGTTGTCACCTGTGTTTCTGACTGACCGGCTATAGATCAGAGGTTCCAAAGACCTCCTCCGTTGAGTTTGAGTAATTTGCTAGAAGAGCTCACAGAACTCAGGAAACATTTTACTTACGAGATTACTGGTTTATTATAAAAGGATATAACTCAGGAATAGCCAGATGAAGAGATGCATAGGGCAAGGCGTGGGGAAAGGGCGCGGAACTTCCACGCCCTCTGAGCGCACCACTCTCCTGGGATCTCCACCTGTTCACCTGGCAGCTCTCCGAACCCTGTCCTTTTGCTTTTTCGTTTTTTTATGGAGGCTTCACTACTTAGGCATGATTGACTAAATCATAGGCCACTGATTCAACCTCCAGCTCCTCTCCCCTTCCAGGAGGTGGGGGTAGGGGTGGGTGGGACTCAAAGTTTCAACTCTCTAATCACAAGGTTGGTTCCTCTGGTGACCAGTCCCCATCCTTGGGTTACCTAGGGGCTTTCTAAAAATCACCTCATTAACATAACAAAAGACCTTGATTGCTCTCCTTGCTTAGGAAATCCCAAGCATATTAGGAGCTATGTGCCAGGAACAGGGATGAAGACCAAATATTTATTTCTTATTATAAACCATAATACCACAGCTTCTGTTACCTAAGTCCTGCCCATCATGTCTCCACTTGCTCTCTATGCCTCAGTGCTGGCTCTGTACAAGTTCTGCCTTTGACCTGGTATACATTTCCTGTCAGTGTGTGTCCCCACTCACCTGGGTAACTCCTAGTAACTTTTCAGGGCTCTGTTTTTAAATATCATCTTGATTTTTCATTCATTCTTTACTTATACAACTAACCAATATTAGCTCAGTGCCTACCATACGCCAGGCACGGGGGATTAAGTGATTGAACAAGACAGAGCAGGACCATTTCCATGGAATTTACTTTCTGGAGAGAAGGTGTATAATAGACAATTAGATATTCATGATCAGTTCAGATTATGATAAGTGCCAAATAGGAAATAAAACAGGATCTTGTGTTAGAGTTGTGAAAATTAATTGTAAAAACCCTCAACTAAAATCAGAGTCAGGAAGGCCTGCAGAGGGAGCTCTCACTCCCCACCACTCCTGTCAACTACCCGAAACAGGAAATCAATTACAGAGTCAGTTAATTAGGACAGTTAAAGACCCCAACAGGAAGAGTCATACCTTGCACTCCCAAACAGGAAGTGCAACTACTGTACTACTCCAGCAAGAGAAAGGAAGATTTCTTTCTTGCCCAGCAACAAGCCCAGCCAGTGGAAAACGCTACAGCTCAGACAACGAGAAGCCCTCCTCTCCTGAACTTTTACTTTCCTCCAATGAACTTTCATTTTTTCCTTGCTGATGACTTCTTTTCCTTGTCTCACCCTCCTGACTATAAAAGCCTTTTATGTTGTGCAACCCTCTTGGAGTATCTCTCTGCTTGCCAGATGAGATGCTATCCATTTAATTAAGCTGATTAGGTCTTCCAATTTACTCAGTTGAATTTTTTTTAACAGAGTGAACCCCTGATAAGGTGTCATTTAGGCTGAGACTTGAATGATGAGACCTCAACAGCATGGGCCCTAATGTGAGAATGAGCTTGGTGATTTTGAAAAAAAGAAAAAGGCCAGTGTGGCTAGAATAAAATGGAGAGAGGGTGAGTAGTAGGTGAGGAGGCAGGCAACTAGAACCTTATGGGCCAAGATAAGAAGTTTGGATTTATTCCAAGTCAATGGAAAGTGATCAGTGAGCTTTGAGTAGGGAAGAAGTGAGATGATCTGATTAGGTTTTTAGAAAGTCACTTCCATAAAGAAGTCTTCCCGTATCCCCCAGGTTGAGTTAGGCCTCACTGCACTACATATCTGGAATACCCTATACGTCAGGTATCAAGACACTCACCAGTGTGGTGTATTCGCTTGTTTAACATCTATATTCCCTGCTAGACTGCAAGTTCCACCAGAGTAGGGACTATGTCTTGTTTCCTCTCATAACCTCGGAACATAGCAGGTGCTGAATAAAATGTGTTAAATGGAGAAACAGCTCTTACCACTGGTACTAAAATCTTCCAAAGCTTTCTCTCCTCCAGTAGGGGCTCCTTCAGGGCGAGGACCACATCTGATTCATCGTCTGTCTGTCCCATTCCCACCACATATTTAGGAACCAAAAACACAGTTCTGACTTCAAGAAACTCAAAGGCCAGTAGGGAAAGACAGACCAGTAATCAGTCACAGGAAAGGGCAGAGTGAGGTAAAGGATAGTGGCTACTTTACTTAATTCCTCTGAGCCTCGGGTCCCCTTTTGTTGACATTACTTCACGGGGTCGCTGTGAGGCTCCAATGCGCTAATCTATGTAGAGTACTTAGAAGACGACTTGGCACATAGTGAGCGCTGGCTGAATGACAGCTTTCAGTACCAGCAGAAGGCTCTGTGGTCGGTAACTGACTGACGGGAGTTCAGGGAAAGTGTTCCAAGACAATTACAATTTGAGCGTCAGGATCTGCGGACGCTCCTTTGCGTACATCTTGTACACGTGAAAAAACAGGCTCCGCAAAACTGACACCCGGGCCGACCGCAGAGCCGGCGCGCGGCCAGCGGGTTGGGCTGGGCTAAGGCACGGACCCCATTCGATCCCGAAAGCTCCGGGTCTCTGGCCCACCCTGCAGTCCAAGACGTAACATCCACACCCTCCCTGCCCGGGGAAACTAGCCCTTCTCACGCACCTTCCATGCGGTCCGCAGGTATCCCGGGAAAGAGTCCCGAAGCCCCGCCTACAGCCGCCGGAAGCGTGCACGTCACTTCCGCCCCGCCCGTCGCCACTTGTGGCTCTGCCGCTCTATCCTCGGGCGGAGCCGGCCGTCGCTCGGCGGTGCCGGCCCGGTTGCCCAGGGAACGGGCTCCCGGCAGCCCCTGCGGCCCGGAGTCCGTCCCCGCCTCCCCCGGCCCGGCGGGGCCGACGAGTCCGGAGGGGCAGCTGCGGGAGGTGAGTCCGGCGACGCTGCTGGAGGCCTCGCCGCCCCCGCCGCTCGGCCCCGCGCCCCTCCCAGCTGGCGCTCACGCCTCCCCCGGGCCCCCTTTCCCTCGCCTCAGCCGCGCAGGGTCGCCCTGCCCGCTTCGCCCCCTTTCCCGGCCCCCGTCCCGCCCGCGCGGGGTGGCCGAGGCTGAATGCCATCACACATGAAGCGCCGGGCTCGTCGCCTGGCAGAAGCCGACGGTCCGCCGAGGGAAGCGGTTCTCGCCCACCCCGCCTGGGCTGCGCTGTCCGGCCGGCACCATCGTCAGGCCCTCCGTCCCGCACCCCGGCACCCCTCGCTCCTCCCGTTCCGCTCCTTCCCTCCCTCTGCCGCACCCTGGCATCCCTTCCGCCGCTGGCCCCGTGGCTCCGAGCTCCGTAGTCTTATGATTGACGTTCTGTTCTGTCCCCCGACCCTCTCGGTCCTCGTCCCTTCATCTGCCTACCAGTGCCTCGCACCAGGCCTTGGCGTGTACCCAGTAGGTGCTCAATAAGCGTTCCTTAAATGGATAAATGAACGACTCCTCTCAGTCCTGTTTTAAGGCCTGGGAGGCAGGATAGTTAGTGCAGGTTAAAGAATGGGGTACCCTGGAGTCAAACCCGAGTCACAGCGGTGCCCCTTCTTAGCAGTGTGCTCTGGGCAAATGATATCTCACTGTGCTTCAGTTTCATCATCTGTAAAATGGAGATGATAATGGTCCTGGTGGGAGGGTTAAATGGGTCAACGCATGCAACGCGCTAAGCGCCGTGTATTTCCATAAAGGATAGCCCCTGCTGTCGTTACCCACATGCTCTACTGCCGCCTCTCTTCCCTGCTCTTTGTTCCTCCTCGCTTTCTCGCCGAGATTCAGGAATTTTATTCTGTTCTGTTGCTTCTGTTCCATCTGTTGGCAGAATGTGGGGTACCAGCCTGGACGCACACTTGCCTTATCTGCTAGAGTGATCAGTTGCATTTGGGGTTGACTTCCTCCTGGTAGCCAAGGTCTTGTAAACTTTAAGGAAAGGAGTTGTAGGAAATCCCGTAATCCAGATCCTAGCATGGGCAGAATCTGGGAATAAGGCCACTGTGGCCCCTTGTCACCAGTGACTCCTGGTCGCCTAAGCTGCAAGGCTTTTTGTGCTTTCTCACACCCAGCTGCAGTACACCTTGATAAGCCTCTGGCCTTGCTTTTTTGGGTAACCCAGCTTACATGCCATGTTTGTTGATTCAGCAGAAAGTTATTTGGGGTTCATTGTATGCCAGGTGCCATACCAGGCTCTAGGGTTGCTGTGGTGGGCCAGACAGACCCAGTCCCTGCTCTCAGGGAGCTTTTTAACCCGAGAGCCAGCAGGTAAGGTATGGGGGATTCTCTACCTGAGTTTTCAGGACTGACTTTACGACTGGTGGTGGGAAACATGGCATAAGGATTGTCCTCTTCTGAAGGAGTGACTAGTAAGTAGCTTTTGTTAGCTTTAAGTTATTTTGTAGCTACATTGTCTTTTTCAATAGAAGATTGGCTGCTACTGGATTTGTTTTCTTTTCTCTTAGAGGAGTTACACTTCACATTTGAGGGAGATCTCATTTCATATTAGTGTTTGTGTAATTTGGACAAAATGGCTACTGGAACTTAGTGGGGAAAAAAGGAAG
Organism: Equus quagga; assembly: GCF_021613505.1. NCBI lineage: Eukaryota > Metazoa > Chordata > Mammalia > Perissodactyla > Equidae > Equus > Equus quagga. The sequence continues at coordinate 42,560,335 of NC_060286.1, forward strand.
GGAACAGGCATCAGGCAGAGCAGTTGATTGAACTTGGAAAAGTGAAGAACAGATCAGAAAACAGTTATACACATAATGAAAACAAGCTTTGCGTCAAGCATGGAGAGATTTCTAGATATAGTGGACCACAAGGAGCTTGGTAGAATCAGGAGGGGGTAGTTGATGGCTCTGTGAACTGCTGAGGTAGAAGTGAGCTATTGTACAGAGTGTGTGTTCAGTTTTAAATGAATGTATTCTTTGGACCTGACGTAAGAGACCAACCAGTGAATTTTTGCATAATGACAGATGTAACTGAGGTAGCCTGGTCTTATATTTTGGGCTGTCATACTTGGGGCATCCTGGCACAGTGTTTTGAGAGAGAGACTAATTCAACAAATGTGTGTCAAGTGTTGATTGTACCACACTCTCTATTGGCCTTTTGAAGCACCACAAAGTATGTAGGCTGGAAGGATGTAGGCAAAGACTAGAAGGAATCGAAAGAATCCATTAAAGGAGATAGAAAACACAGTGATGGTGCTGTGTGATAACTGCCCTCAGAGCGTTCTGTTATAGCAGAACTAAGTGTCAGAGGGAGTCTGTGAAGGCTTCTTGGTGGAGCCCTGGTTCTGACAAGGTGTGTATGGGGGAATGTGGAAGGGAGGAAAGGGGCGTTGCAGAAACACACAGATCGTGGTGTGTTAGGGACTGTGGTGGAAGGCTCACTGTGGCTGCAGTGGAGAGGGTGAAGAGGGAACAGTGGCCTGAGATGAAGCTAGACACAGACCGGTTTGTTGAAATGTTCAGCTTGCATGCTTTCATCAGGCTTTAGCCTGTGAGCACTGGCTAGCCAGCAGGCATAGGATCAGGGGAGTGACAAAATTTCATCTGGAAGATAAATGACAGTCTCAGTCTCATTATGTTCAGCCATAAGATTTTAACACTTACAAGAATAATAGATGTTGTAGCCAAACTTTAAAAATAGATTGTACAGCAGGGTTACTAACTGATGCTTCCTGGGGGTTTTTGAGAGAATCCTTAAACCATTAGAGTTGTCAGAGTGCTCTGGCAACTTAAGATCATTGTACTGCTAAGTGGATGATTTAGACTGTATGTTATTAGTCCTAGCTCCAGTTTGGAAAAACTGCCCAGTAGGCATTTGGGTGCCATCAATCAGCATGAAGGTCCCTGCCACCTTCCAGATGTATGGGGTTGTGGTATTAAGTGGGGAGGGAAGCATCCTGACTTGAAGAATGTTGCAGAGTGGTGTTTTGTATTTTTAACAGAATTAAAGGAAGCATTATTGATTTTAAAGACTGGATTGAGAATATTCTTTTTCAATAAGACCTGAAGTTCACATTTTATATATTCATTCAACAAATCTTTAATGAACATCTACTCTGTGTCAAAGATATTGTCAGGTACTAGGGTTCACATTGGTAAGCAAGAGAGAATTTGTGTTGCCTACATTCTCGTGAGAGATGATCATCAAACTGTTTAGCAAATAAAGTAATTAAAGGTTGTGATGAGAATTATGAAGGTGATATGATAGAGGGAAGGGAGGACTGATGGATGCTGTAAGTGATCTGGTCAGGGAAGGCCTTTCTATGGTGGTAGTATTTAAGCTGAGACCCTGGAGTTGAGAAGAAGCCAGGTATAATGGAGTGAGATGAAAGATTACTTGGAGTAGGGAGAGTATCAGTTATGAAGGCTGAGGAGGGAAAGAGTGGGTCAGTGGAGCTAGAGCTTGGAGGACAAGTGGAGAGGGAGATATGGAGCCAGGAAGGAGTCAGATGGGGCAGCCAGGAAGGGGTCAGACCACACGGGATCTCCTAGGCCACAGAAAGGCATTTGGTTATTCTCAGAGTGCAGGGGAGCCACTGAAGAATTTTGAATAGGGTGGGTTGTATGAGACCCACCCATTTCTCTTTCAAAGAGCTCTTTTTTTTTAAGACTTTTTCCAGAGCAGTTTTCAGGTTCATAGCAAAATTGAGGGGAAGGTGGAGAAATGTCCCACGTCCTCCCTACCTGCACGCCTACATATCCCCCCCATCATCAACATCCCCCACTAGAGTGGGACATTTGTTGCAAGTGATGAACCTATGCTGACACATCATGATTACCCAGAGTCCATAGCTTACCTTGGGGTTCCCTTTTGGTGCTGTATGTTCTATGAGTTTAGACAAATATATAATGACATGTACCTGTCATTATGGTATCAGACTATTTTCACTACTCTAAAAATCCCCAAACCCTGGCAACCCCTGATCTTTTTTACCATCTCCATGGTTTTGCTTTTTCCAGAATGTTACATAGTTGGAATTATACAATATGCAATTTTTTCAGAGTGACTTCTTTGACTTAGTAATATGCATTTAAGGTTCTTCCATGTCTTTTCGTGTCTTAACAGCCCATTTCTTTTTAGTGCTGAATAATGTTTCATCATCAGGATGTACTACAGTTTCTACCTACTAAAGGACACCTTAGTTACTTCCAAGTTTTGGCAATTATGAATAAAGCTGCTGTAAACATCCAGGTGAAGGTTTTTGTTTGGACATAAGTTTTCAACTTTTTCAGGTAAAAACCGAGGAGTGCAATTGGTGGATCATATGGTAAGATTATGTTTAGTTTTGTAGGAAACCATCAAATTGTCTCCAAAGTAGTTGTACCATTTTGCATCCCCACCAGCAATGAATGAGTTCCTGTTGCTCCACGTCCTCGTCAACATTTGGTGTCAGTGTTCCAGATTTTGACCATTCTAATAGATGTATAGTGCTGTCTCGTTGTTTTAATTTGCATTTGCCTGATGACAGATGATGTGGAGCATCTTTTCATATGCTTATCTGCTGTCTGTATGTCTTCTTTGGTGAGGCATCTATTAAGGTCTTTGGTCCATGTTTTAATTGGATTGTTTATTTTCTAATTGTTCAGTTTTAAGAGTTCTTTGTACGTTTTGGATAATAGCCTTTTATCAGATATGTGTTTTGAAAATATTTTCTCCCAACCTATGGCTTGTCTTCTTTCCTGACATTGTCTTTTGCAGAGCAGATGTTTTTAATTTTTTTTCTTTTTGATGAGGAAGATTGGCCCTGAGTTAACACCTATTGCCAATCTTCCTCTTTTTGCTTGAGGAAGAGTGGCCCTGAGCTAACATCTGTGCCCATCTTCCTCCATTTTGTATATGGGTTGCCGCCACAGCATGGCTTGATGAGAAGTGTAGGTCTGCGCCCAGGATCCAAACCCGCGAACCCAGGCCGTCCAGGTGGAGTGCACCGAACGTAACCACTACGCCACCAGGCCGGCCCAGAAGTTTTTAATTTTAGTGAACTCTAGCTTATCAATTCTTTCTTTCCTGGATCATGCCTTTGGTGTCATATCTCAAATGTCATTAGAAGATCATCTAGGTTTTCTCCTATGTTATCTTCTAGGAGTTTTATAGTTTTGCATTTTACATTTAGGTCTGTGATCCATTTTGCATTTATTTTTGTGAAGAGTGTGAAGTCTGTGTCTAGATTCGTTTTTTTTTTTCCACCTGTGGATGTCCAGTTGTCCCAGCACCATTTGTTGAAAAGACTGTCTTTGCTCCATTGTATTACCTTTGCTCCTTTGTCAAAGATCAGTTGACTGTATTTATGTGGGTCTATTTCTGGACTCTCTGTTTTCTTCTATGGATATATTTGTCTGGCCTTTTGCCAGTGCCACACTGTCTTGATTACTGTAGCTTTGTAGTAAGTTTTGCAGTCGGATAGTATGAATCTTCTGACTTTGTTCTTTTCCTGCAATATTGTGTTGGCTATTCTGGGTCTTTAGCCTCTCCATATAAACTTTAGAATCATTTTGTTGATATCCACAAAATAACTTGCTGGAATTTTGATTGGAATTCCGTTGTATCTGTAGATCAAGTTGGGAAGAATTGACAATTTGACAATATTGCATCTTCCTATCTATGAACATGGGATATCTCTCCATTTATTTAGTTCTTTGATTTTTGATTTGATTTTGATTTAGTTTTGATTTTTTTTTAGTTCTTTGAGTTTTGTAGTTTTCCTCATATAGATCTTGTATGTATTTTGTTACATTTATACCTAATTGTTTCATTTGGGGGATGCTAATGTAAATGGTATTGTGTTTTTAATTTCAAATTCCGCTTGTTCATAGCTGGCATATAGCAATGTAGTTGACTTTTGTATATTAATCTTGTATCTTGCAACCTTTCTATAATTGCTTATTAGTTTCAGGATTTTTTTGTTGAGTCTTTTGGATTTTCTACATAGATGATCATGTCATCTGCAATCAAAGATTGTTTTATTTCTTCCTTCCCAAACTTTATACCTTTTATTTCCTTTTTCTTGTCTTATTGTATTATCTAGAACTTCCAGTATGATGTTGAAAAGGAGGGTTGCCTTGTACCTGATCTTAGTGGGAGAAGCTTTGAGTTTTTCACCATTAAGTATGATGTTAGCTGTTGGGTTTTTTGGTGGATATTCCTTATCAAGTTGAGGAAGTTCCCCTCTATTCCTAGTTTACTGAAGTTTTTTGGGTCATAAATGGGTGTTAGAGAGCTGATTCTTTTCTTCCACCTCCTCCTCCTCCTTATTGGTAATGCTTTCTTGAGATATAATAATTCACATACCATATAATTTACCCATTTGTAGTATACAATTCAGTGCTTTTTAGTATTCTCACAGAGTTATGCAACCATCACTACAATCGATTTTAGAACTTTCTCATCACCCTAAAAAAGAAACTCTGTACCCTTTAGCAATCACCCTACCCCCACTCCCACTCCTTTCTCCTAGCCCTAGGAAATCACTGATCTAGTTTCTGTCTCTTCAGGTTTACTTATTCTGTGCATTTCATGTAAATGGGATTATTCAATATGTGGTCTTTTGTGTTTGGCTTCTTTCACTTAGCATAATGTTTTCAAGGTTTATCATGTTGTAGCATATATCAGTACTTCATTCCTTTTTATTACTGAATAATATTCCATTGTTTGGGTATACCATACTTTGTTTAGCCATTCATCAGTTGATGAACAGTTTGGTTGTTTTTACTTTCTGGCCGTTATGAACAGTAATATGAACATTGGTGTACAAGTTTTTGTGTAGACATATGTTTTCATTTCTCTTGGATATATACCTAGGAGTAGAATTGCTGGGTGATATGTTAACTCTATGTTTAACCTTTTTAGGAACTGCCAGACTTTTCCACAGTGGCTATATCATTTTATTTTCTACCAGGAATGTATGAGAGTTCCACTTTCTCCATATCCTCCTTAACACCTGACTTTTTGATTATAGCCATCCTAGTGAGTGTGAGGTGATATCATTGTGGTTTTATTTTGCATTTCCCTGATGATTAATGATGGTGAGCATCTTTTCATCTGCTTATTGGCTATTTGTATATCTTCTTTGGAAAAATGTCTATTCACATCCTTAGCCCATTTAAAAATTGTCTTTTTATTACTTAGTTTTGAGAGTTCCTTATATATTCTAGATACAAGTCCTTTAGTAGATATATGATTAGCAAATATTTTCTCCTTGACTTATCTTTTGACTTTCTTGATGGTGTCCTTTGGAGCACAAAAGTTTTTAATTTCGATAAAGTCCGAGAGCTCATTCTGACTGCTGTGTCTGAGCATGGATTCTAGGGGGCAGGTGTGGAAGCAGGAGAGCAGTCATTAGAACATTGCAGTGGTCCAGGTGAGAGGTGTGATGGCTTCATCCCAGGCATGGCCACAGAGTTGGTGAGAAGGAGTCGGGTGTGAGACAGGTGAGGAGATAGAGCTGATGGAACAAGGTGAGGGATGTTGTTAGGGGTGAGGGAGAGGGAGAGAAAAGGGGTGAATGCTAGGATTTCAGCTTAAACAATTTTGATTCAAAATTTGATTATGCTGTCTGTTACCTGCCACAGAATTGTGATAATTTTTAATCCCTGCTAGAGCCTGAGAAGTGAGCCCTACACTCCCTCCTTAGACATTTTGAAGTTGCTTTTGGTAGTATTAGCATTAGTTGTGCCAAGGAGATAGTTCCAGGGACTCTGACCATCCATAATATCAATGAGCACCTCCTAAGCCGCCTCAAATAAACATATAGTCTGAGTTAGAACAGTGTGGCTGCTCTTCGCATCCTCTGGCCCTCTCCTAACCAGACTACAGGCTCAAAGCCCCTCTTGTGTGGAGATCATGGCACTGTTGGTGAAGAGGATCACGTCAAGTGAATGAATTTTTGAAATCTTAATGTCATACTTTGACATCTACTTTGAGGAAAAATCTTTTCAAAGGAGGAAATAACACTAGCTGTCATTCGTGAAGTGTTTTATACTTCTACTAGCTTACCAGGAGATCTCATCAGCCAAAAGCAGAAATTAAAACATTTTGGCCAAGGAAATTTTGGTTTACGCATACAGTGTGTTCTCTGCAGTTTTTCTATATAGTCATTAAAAATGATGTTCTAGGGAATATTAATGACATGCAAATGCTCATTATTTATTAAGTGAAAAACTGTGTGTGCCCACACACATGTATCTATAGCTATCTATAGATACAGCGTATCCCTATATGATAGGATTGTGAGTGGCTTTTATTTATTTCGTTGTACTTTTCTGTATTTCAGAATTTTTGATAGTGAACATTTATAACTGTTATAAAAAGAAAATTTTATTTTAAAAACATTACATAAGTTATGGAGCATCAGTCTGTTCATGTGCACACACACATCAAAGAAACAAACCGTTTACTGCTCCTGTGCTGCCGTTATGCTTGAGGCTGGAAAGAAGATTGTTGAAATGGGGACGGTTTCCTCATCTGTAAAGTGGAGAGAACAATGGTGCCTACCTCATAGTTTTTTTGTGAGGATTTAATGAGTTAGTGTGCTAAGAACAGTTTCTATTAAGTAATAGTGTTAGCTGTTACCGTTATTGCTATTTGTTGTTGTTATTTCGGCTTTAGTGTCCCTTGCCCTTAAAATGATCTACATGCTTGCCCAAGGCGTCTGCCAGCGGCCATTCTTTCTTGAGCTTGCCTCATAGCCATTTCATTCTCGTTGGATTCTCATGTGTCTTGCCCACCTTTCCGGAGCACTTGCACGAACCAAGGATTGGGGAGCATGGATCTCTCTTAGTCAAGGCAGTCTCACCCCTAAAAAGTTGTAAATTTATGAACTGTGCCACTGTAGGCATGGGGCCAATGTTCACCATCCAGATTTCGGTTGCACTAGGCATTTAAAACTGTGTGACCTTGGGCAAATTTCTGGACTTTCCAGAGCTTCAACTTCTGCTAAAAGAGGGTATATTAGTCAGTGTTCTCACCCATCACAGAGGGATATGATTATTATTATTTGCTTAACTTAGGGAAGTTCTCGTAAGTTACCCTACTGACTTCACTGTGTTGGCTACTGTGACTATCAAATGACATAGGAATCTGAAGATGCTTGGGAAACTGGAGCTGTTGTACTGACGTAGGGAATTATTATTCCAGCGTTGATTTGGGGCCACATTGAAAAGATGGGATTTTGCTGCTCTTCCATTCTTGTCACTCATTCCTTCCTTGCAAATTTTTCTTTTTCATAACTCATTCGTTTATTCAGTAAATACTTAGTGAGCGCCTCCAGTGTGCCTGACCTTTTCCTGGGTGCCGGGGGCTAGAGGAGTAAGTGAGGCAGATGTGGGCTCTGCTCTGGTGGGGCTTACAGACCAGTGGTGGTGGAGGGAGTCAGGCAGAGATGGCCAGTCAAGAGCAAAGAAAGAGGATGTGTGGAGAGAGTAAAGCAGGGGAGGGAATGTGACAGAGTTCTCAGTGGGGGCAAGGAGGCCACTTTGGGGAGGTGGGCAGGTAAGGCCTTGTGAGGAGGGGACATTTTAGCAGAGACCTGCATGTTGAGAAGAAGCAAAGGCTGAGTGACATCTGGAGAATGAGCATTGCGGGCAGAAGGGCCTCTGGGTGAAGAGGAGTTGGGTGTATTTCAATGGAAGAGGGCTTGGAAGTCGGCTAGTCAGCTCTACAGAAATAGGAAGCCCACAGTTCAAACAGACTGTAAATCCAGCATCCCAAGGAGTTTCTATTCTAGGGACTTGAAAGTCTCCATAGACCTAATGGGCTAGACTATCCCTCCAGGTCTAATCAGGTACAGAGCATCCATCTGCAGGCCACCTGTCGATGGCCTGTCAGAGCTGCAACCATGATATTGGCAAGGGCCCAGGACTTGGTGGGAGAAAGCCCAGAGTCAAGTCTCACCTGTGTGGTCCTGTGGCCCTCAGTACCTTCATCTAAAAGTGGGGGATGGTGTCACCTATCTTTAAATGAGTGAGTGAGCACTTCACAAATTATAATGTGCTGTGTAAGGATTGAGTTGTTTTTTTTTTTTGAGGAAGATTAGTCCTGAGCTAACTACTGCCAGTCCTCCTCTTTTTGCTGAGGAAGACTGGCCCTGAGCTAACATCCGTGCCCATCTTCCTCCACTTTATACGTGGGACGCCTACCACAGCATGGCTTTTGCCACGCGGTCCCGTGTCCACACCCGGGATCCAAACTGGCGAACCCTGGCTGCCGAGAAGCAGAACGTGTGAACTTAACAGCCGCACCACCAGGCCGGCCCCCAGGATTGAGTATTTTTATCTAGGGAAGCTTTGACTCCAAAGTGCCGACAGGTGTGGGTCTCAGTATGGAACAGATGAGAGGCGCAGTGTGTCTGTGGCTCCGAGTGCTGAGGAGGCTGGGGGCACCTGGCCAGGGTATCTGTTTCTCCACCGTCTCAACACAGTGAGTGTGTTTCTGTGTCTGAGATTGGTTTGGTGTTCTCCTAGTAAAGACTGTCTTTACTAGGTTCTTTTTTCCACATTCCGTCCATTCTGATGGGCTTCAGAGTTCAGGATGTTTCCAGTGAAGGCTTTTCCACACTCGAATCCACAGTACTCTCTCCCTCTTCTCGTTGAGACCCACAGATTCGCGCCTAATCATATGTGGTTTTGTGTCTCTTTACTGTTTCTTTTGCCTCCCTGGCTAGATCATAAGCTATTTGAGGGTAAGAACTGTTTTTAATATTCTTTCCACCCCTCCATAGTATTTATCACAATATAACTTACAGGGGCCAGTGCATATTGAAGTACATTTTGAATTAAAATGCTCAAAAGTGATCTTAATGATAACTGGTTTACTTTCTCTGTTTGATGAAGCTCCAGCTATAATTTTCACCTGAAAGTTCCTTGTTCCCACAATTAAACATGACTTGTCTTTGACTAGGCATTGAAAGAATTATAATTATTTCATTTTTCTAGCCCCCAGGTTTCTTCGATGCCAAATAAACATTCCTTTTCCTGCCTGAAGGTCATCTGTGGAAACCTTGGCCATGGCGTCCACATCAGAGCCTGTTACCTTCAGAGAGTTCTGCCCTTTGTACTATCTCCTCAATGCCATTCCCACAAAGATCCAGAAGGGTTTCCGCTCTATTGTGGTCTACCTTACGGCCCTTGACACCAATGGGGACTACATTGCTGTGGGCAGCAGCATCGGCATGCTCTATCTGTACTGCCGGCACTTCAACCAGATGAAAAAATACAACTTTGAGGTGAGTCTTTATACCTTCTTTACATCTTAGCATGCATGAGCTGTGGCTCACTTTTAACATGGTTGTGACTTCTAGGGTGGGATAATTTACGTCTGATTTGCTAGAATATGGCCCTAGTACCTCATCCAAACAATATTTTAAAACCATCTTTAATTGGGTGGAGTATAACTAGAAAAGTTGGTGTTTTTAACTTTTTTCCTGGCTCCAGAAATCTAGCATCGCTTTTTTTTTTTTTTTTTTTTTGAGGAAGATTAGCCCTGAGCTAACTACTGCCAATCCTCCTCTTTTTGCTGAGGAAGCCTGGCCCTGAGCTAACATCTGTGCCCATCTTCCTCTACTTTATATGTGGGACACCTAGCACAGCATGGCTTTTGCCAAGCAGTGCCATGTCCGAACCTGGGATCCGAACTGGCGAACTCAGGGCCACCGAGAAGCGGAACGTGCGAACTTAACCGCTGTGCCACCGGGCCGGCCCTAGCATCTCTTTAAAAGAGAACACTTTAGTGTTTAACGCTTGATAGAAAACTTTGGAAGTAACGTATTTTTTTTAAGTTTCTTGTTTCTCAAAGTACCTTGACTAGCTTACTTGAATAATCTCTAGTTATTCTGTTGAAATTGTTATTTAAAAAAAAGTCTCCTGAACAAAGGAATAACCAGGGATAAATACAGATATTACATAATGATAAAAGGGTCAGTTCACCAAGAAGACATGGCAGTCCTAAATTTGTATGCACATTAACAACAGAGCTTCACAATACGTGAAGCAAAAACTGACATAAATGAAAGAAGAAACAGAAACCCACAATTATAGACGGACACTTCAACAGCCCTGTGTCAGTAATAGAAGTAGTAGACAGAAAATCAACAAGGATATGAAAGAACGGGTTAAACACTATCAGCCAATGTAATCTAGTCGACGTTGACAGAACACTCTACCCAACAACAGCTGAATACACATTCTTCACGAGTGTACATGGAACACTCACTGAGATAGACCATATTCTGGCTCATAAAACACACTGCAGCAAATTTAAATTAGACCAGGCTTTTCAGGCCCTTGTGTCTTATGTCATTTTGTTTTTTCACTTTTTAATTGAGTATGATTTACATAAAGGGTACAGATCTCAAGTGTACAATTTCATGAATTTATATGTGTGTGTGTACATCCGTGGAATCACCCAGATCAAGACATGGAGCACTTCCAACAGCGCAGTAGACTCCTTCGTGCCCCCTCCCGGTCAGCACTCCTCCCCACGGTCCCTACTCTTCTGACTTCTAACACCACGCAGTAGTTTTTCTGGCCCCTTGGGTTTTAATTCTGTCTTGGGTAACCTTTGGCATTAAGGTTAGTATGCATTAGTGGAATTTGGACCCTTTACTCAGGTTGTAATTGCAACCCAGTTCTCTTTTATAAAACACGCATTTCATTGATCACCATTTTATTGTCCTTTTTCTTTAAAACTGTGTAACTGTTTTTAAAATCTCAGCCACCAAACTCAAAAAAGCTTAAGTTAAAGAAACGGAGTTTGGAGCTCCCCAGAATGAAACTACAAATTACAGCTAACTGCCAGTTTTATAGTTTTACCTAGAATTGGTTTTCTGTTTATCATATGATGAGCCTGTGGGCTTTGGAGAAATGTGATGTGCTAGGACAGCCTCCACAGGGACAGCCAGAGCTTGGGGGGGTCTAGGACAAATGACTGGCCTCAGCAGCCTAGAAGGGGACTCCGCGAAACCCATGTCTATACTGTTACTGGCTCTCCCTTACGGAGGGACTGTAAAAAAATGGATTTTACTGGGGCCCAAATCCCCACTTGGCAGCCCTGAGTGTCAGTAGCATTTTTGAGCACCCATACGGTATGGAATACAAACGTAATTGTAGAGAATCACAAAGGAAGTAGAAAATAAAAATTCTGTTTGGAAAGAACACAGAATTTCACTTTAGAATATTAGGGTTTGAAAACAATTGAAATATCTGTCTGTAAAACACATAGGAAAGATCTGGAGGAATACCCCCAAACTATTCCTGATGGTCACTTAACTCTAGGTGGGACTGAGAATGGGATGGGGTGAGGGAGTGGGTGTGAAGGGGAGGTTGTTTTTACTGCTCCGGTCACTGGAAGAGAAACTTTATTGAGGCCCCAGGGCCATGGGGCTCAGGTAGGAGTCTGCCCTTCGGGCAGAAGAGGAGCCAGAGGAGGGGCCTTGTTCGACCTTCTTCTTGGGGCACAGGTTGTTGGAGTGGCTGCACTTCTTGCGGCAGTTGGCAGCACAGGTGCAGATGAGCACAGCTCTGGCGGCAGATCATCCTGTGGCACTTGTGTTCCTGGGCAAGCTGGCGGGAGGGAAGGCTCAGTGATGTCGCTCTGTGGGTGAAGCTCCAAGCACAGGGTGGAGCCTTCCTGGGTATTGTAGTCTGAGGGAGCGCCGTCATCCTCCAGCTATCTGCCCGCACAAACCAGACGCTGCTGGTCAGGCAAGATGCCCTCGTTGTCTTGGATTTTAGCTTTAACGTTCTCAGTGGTGTCACTGGCCTCGACCTCGAAGGTGATGGTCTTGCCCGTCAGGGTCTTCACAAAGATCTGCATCTCTGCTTCCACTCAGCCACCTTGTTGAGGAGGAAAAGGTTTCTTTTTAAGACTTTAAATACTGTAGAATTATTAGAGTTTTTTGGTAATACGAATGTATTCGGGGGCCAGCACGATGGTGCAGTGGTTAAGTTCGCACATTCTGCTTTGGCGGCCCGGGGTTCGCCAGTTCGGATCCCGGGTGTGGACATGGCACCGCTTGGCAAGCCATACTGTGGTAGGCGTCCCACGTATAAAGTGGAGGAAGATGGGCATGGATGTTAGCTCGGGGCCAGTCTTCCTCAGGAAAAAAAAAAAAAGAGGATTGGCAGCAGATGTTAGCTCAGGGCTAATCTTCCTCAAAAAAAAATAAAATGAAATAAAGAATGTGTTCATATATTACTTATATAAACACAACGACACAAACAAAGATTTGTTTTGAGCTTTGGCTGTCAGTCATTAGCTTTGTGATCCTAGAGATGAATTGAATATTTATGTCGTCATTGTCATTTTCATCCTTTGGGCTGGCTGGGTCTTGGAATTGTTTGCTACATCCCCATGTTTTACAGATAAGAAACAGTAAGATTCCCAGTGTAGGTGACCTAGCTGGTTGTCTAACCATCGTGCTCATTTCTTTACGATAAAAGGCAGAGCTTCCACAAAAGTCTGGATTTAGAGGACAATACAAACCAGATCCAGGATCTCTTTGGAATTTCACAGTGAAAATTGAGAGATGCATCAACTGGTTTAATTTTGGGAAAAATCTAAGATTTTATGGGAAGGTAAATAAAAATAAAAGTTAGTTTACCCTCTAATAAGCCCATGTAGGGCGTGGCTGAAAGATCATGTTTTCAAATGAAGTTATGTTCCTAAAGAAGAAAGCAGACCTTTTACGTGGTAAATATAGCCTGGCATGGGTTTTCAAGAATAATGCTTCATTTCTATACAAGTTTGTGGGAGAAGGCAGATGGAGACACAAGGAATTCTTCCTAGCTAGTGCCAAAAGCACTAAGAAAATGTTGTGAGGAGCTAATAACAAGAACAAAAATGTTACAAACTTGTTAAATATATGGATATGACGTACGTAAGAATAGACCAGAAACATAACTTGATCTGAGTTCCTAATTTTGTTTTGAAATTAAATGTAAGAGCTCTCTCTTAGCATTCAGCAAGTTGTTGAAATTTCATGGATTTAGGGGCCAGCCCGGCGGCATAGTGGTTGAGTTCTCATGTTCCACTTCTGTGACCTAGGGTTTGCGGGTTCGGATCCCTAGTGTGGACCTGGCACTGCTTGTAGGGCCATGCTGTGGCAGCATCCCACGTAAAATAGAGGAAGATTGGCACAGATATTAGCTCAGTGACAATCTTTCTCAAGGCAAAAAGAGAAAGACTGGTGACAGATGTTAGTTCAGGGACAGTCTTCCTCACAAAAACAAAAAAACGGAAAGAAATATCATGGATTTGTCTTTGCACTGACTGCGGCAATGCTAGTTCTCATTTCTGCAACTTTCCCACACTTTCTCTCCCAGTGAGCTCATTCAGTGAGTGTTTCTCAAGGCCCGTTCTAGGTCCTGAAGATGTAGCAGAGAACACAGCAGGCAAAGTCCCTGCCCTCAGGGAGCTTAGAGTCTACTGGGGAGAGCCAGGAAAATGGATAAGAGACATGCACGCATAAACCATTGGGGAGAAGTTTCTGAGGGGAAAGTAACCCAGAGACGGGGATGAGGAGCGCCAGTAGGGATGGTTGCGCTTTTAAATAGCAAGTTCAGGGAAGGTCTGACTGAGCAGGTGACAGTTGAACAGGGACCTAAAGAGAGTGGACAGCACGCCATGCTGATATAGCTGAGGTGGAGTACACCAGGCGGAAGGGAGGAGAGACCTGAGCACAGGGACATGTCTGGGATCTTTTCCAGTTAGGAAACTCCTGCTTCAGAATGTTGTGAATGTTTCATTGACTTCTACCTGGTGTATTTTTAAAAGTGATGCAGAACTGAGAGTTTTTCTCTTACTGTATCAGCCAAAGGCACGTTTGCCTAATGCCTTTTCTTGTCTTTCCCTATGGAAGTAACTCTTTGATCTATTGATTAGGATCCTGTTATCTAGATTCTGGTATGTCAGTAGCATTACAATATAGGGTTTCACTGATGTCCTACTCAGCATGGTCGCTTCAGTTCATTAGTTGCTGGGAATCTAGCTTTCAAATATTGGTTACACAGACTCACAGTGAAAAAATATCTTACCAGATGTTCATTCTCCCTAAATTGACCTACGTTCAATTTAATTCTGACAGGTTTTTTTTTTTTTTAATGGCAATTGACAGGCCAATTTTAAAATGTATATGAAATTGTAATGGGTCAATAATAGTCAAAATACTAGTGGAAAAAGAAGAACAAGATGGGAGAAGCTGCTCTACTGGGTAACAGGATATCATAAAGCTTCTGTAATTAAGGCAGTGTGGTATTAGCCCAAGAATAGATAAGTAAATCATTGAAACGGAAGAGAGAAATCAGAAACCTCACAAGTTTATGAACACTTGAGTTATTGCAAAGGTGGCACTACAAAGCTTTTCCAATAAGTGGTGTGAGACAGTTGGGTATGCATATGGAGACAAAATTAGACTTGATCCCTACCTCACTTCAGGTTATTTTGTCTCAGCGCCTTCTAGGTATTTTACCATGTCTCTTGACTGCCGAGACTTCTGCTGGCGGTCTAACTGTTTCCTTTATAGGTAATCTGCTTAGTCTCTCTCTCTTTACAATTTTCTCTAGTGACAGAGTCCCAGGCCCTAGGGACTTCCTTCAAGTCCAGCGAACGGCCCCTACTTCAGTTTGCTGTATGGAGTTACAGAAATTATGCTAGAAAAGCAGATGCCTTTGTGCAACTTTTAGATCTTTAAAAAGTTGTATAAATATTCAAACTTTAAACGGTGGTTCTTTGTTAGTAAAAGAAGGAAAATAGTGGAACAATTCTTAAGAATTGAATGAATTCATATCTTATTGAGTCTTCTCCAATATTTCTAAATAGTTCAGATCTATTGGTTATTTGATATGCTAGCAGTTTCGACTGAAGGTTCAGCTTTGACATATCAACAAAAGCTCATAAGGAACGCCTTGTCAGACTGCACAGTTCCCACAAACCTGCTCACAAAGAGCGCTTTTCCCCTGGTGTGGTTTGTCTGTGTCTGAGGGAGACCTGCCTGCCACGGAGCCTCAGAAGGCTGGCTGGGTGCTGTCCTAATGGTGAAGTGTTTGTCCAGAAAGCTGTTGCTAGCATCTTTCAAATAAAACTTTTTGTCTTTAAATTTTTTGATTGCTGGGTTTCTATTTGAGGAAGTCACATTGCTTCAACAAGGCAACAAGAAGTGCCCCCAGGAAGTTGGAAATCAGGGAAGTATAAGAGTTAAACACACAGTAGATGAGGTCTGAGATGGACAGAATCTCCTTAAAGAGACAGAAGAGTGGCTCCCAGGCCAGAATAAGATTGAACTGTCCCCATATCAAAAGAAAAGAGAATGCAACAGAAGGATGAGCATGTACAGTCTGCTGTGTAACTTGTGAAAATGAAAAGTCAGGCCGAATTACCTGTGCAGCTGCGGGGGAATCCCTTTGAGAACTACGATCCCCTTGGTCTGGCTGGCTCTGGTGCTCACAGTGGTTTGCTCATAAATTGCTCCATGCTTGCCAGACAGCTTTTGAACTAAAACATGCTGCCCATGTACATGGGCCAGTGGAGGAAGAATATACTGGTCGTATCTACATGAGCACTCTGGTTTGTATAACCGTTAATTCATTGTAAAATAATAAATTGGCTTTTTGGATTAAACTTCCACTTCTTGTGCATTAGATGATCATCAGACAACCTGTCTGGGCTGATCGACAACAAGATACTAAAAAGCTTGAGAATCTGGGTCAGGAAGGTTAAGGGCCACACCCTAATTCATCAGTGTGAATCTGTGTGTTAGGCACAACTACACACTTTCGTGTGTAAAGTCATGTGCATGTGGTAAAGCTATGAATAAAACAAGGGAATATCCCAATTTCAGGGTAGTCTCATTGTGTAAGGTCGTGTACATGTGGTAAAGCTGTGTGAGAAGCAAGGGAAGAATTAATCCCTGTAATAACTCTTTAAGCGGTGGGATATGATCACGCATGTATGATCTTATTTCGTTATTTTAAAACATGAAAAACACAGAATATGCAATGTGGCACTTGATACACAGCTACCTGGTGTCCTGAGGCGGCAGCCCGGCCTGCCCTCTCCTCTCGTGTACCCGTCAGAGCTGACTGTCCTTCCAGTGACCCACCTGTACGTGTATGCAGTGCTGACAGTGCTTGTTTCTAAATTTGTGGATGAGTCTTGCTCCTTTTCCCAGACCGTGAGACCCCTGAAAGTGGCACTTTTGTTTGTGTCCCCCACAACAAGCACAGTGAAGCCGTCAGTAAACACTTAACTGCTTAACCCTACTTCAGTGTCCATCTCATTTGAAACTAGCCGTTCTTTTTTTTTTTTTTTTTGAGGAAGATTAGCCCTGAGCTAACATCTGCTGCCAATCCTCCTCTTTTTGCCGAGGAAGACTGGCCCTGAGCTAACATCCGTGCCCATCTTCCTCTGTTTTATATGTGGGATGCCTACCACAGCATGGCTTGCCAAGCGGTGCCATGTCTGCACCCGGGATCCGAACCGGCAAACTCTGGGCCGCCAAAGCGGAACGTGTGCACTTAAGTGCTGTGCCACCAGGCTGGCCCCATGAAACTAACAATTCTTTTAAATAGGCAATTTGATATTATTAAGGTCTGTCTCTATTTGTAGACTTATATGAAAAATGGTACTAGATTGGTATTTTAATGAAGTTGGTGCAGTAAGATCTCATTTTAAATAATATATTAAATGGAGAATTGGTTTTATGAAATAGAAATACTGCTTACATGGGGGCTGGCCCTGTGGCCAGGTGGTTAAGTTCACATGCTCCGCTTCGGGGGCCCAGGGTTTTGCTGGTTTGGATCCTGGTTGCAGACGTGGCATCGCTCATCAAACCATGCTGAGGCGGCGTCCCACATGCCACAACTAGAAGGACCCACAACTAAAAAAAATATACAACTATGTACTTGGGGGATTTGGGGAGAAAAAGCAAAAAAAAAATAAAGGAAAAAGAAATACTGCTTACAAAGATAGTAGTAGTGGATTTGAACCTTGAGTGTTTGGGTATCCTAAAAGAGGTTTTCTGTATCCTGATTCAGTCATAAAAAATAACCCTCAAATATTTTGTCTTTTTAAATAAAACGGAGTTTTTGTCAGTGTCTTCTTACCCTGCATGTCAGTTAGTAATAACCTAATCTCAATGATTGTCTCCTGCTGTGGGGGGCGTAGTCACGGGCCTTCTGAATCCACCCCTGTGCTCCTTCCAAGGCCATGCTTCCTACTGGCTGCTCCCAGCCAGCGACTGTGTGCAGGTGGGACGCTCAGGCAGGCTTATTCCTGTGATATAGGTGACTCCTCTGACAGGTGACTTTGCCTTGGCGTGTCCCTGTTGGCTTGGCCAAAACTTTCTTAAACTGCACTGCAGGCTGAGATTTACCTCTCCAACCCTCCTTCCTTCCCTCTCTCCTTCCCAGGTTGCAGACCTGCATTGTGATCAGACAATTCTTCCTGCCTCCTCCTCCTGCTTCCCCTTTTCCTTCACAAGTATTTCCCCAAATAAATGCCTCACGTGTCTAATTCCATCTTTGGGGACTGCTTTTCGGTGGACACAAGCTAATGCAATAATATACTTCAGTCTTTCAAGACTGCTATAGCCTTGCTGAATTTTTATCTACTTGTTTTGTCAATTACTGTGAGGAGTGTTGAAATCTCCAGTTGAAATCGTTCATTTATTTTTCTCATTTCAATTCTGTCAGTTTTTGCTTCATGTATTCTTTTTTTATTGTGGTGAAATATACATAACATAAAATTTACCGTTTTAACCATTTTTAAGTGTAGAGTTCAGTGGCATTACGTACATGCACGCTGTTGTGTTGCTTCTTGCAATTTAAAGCTCTATTAGTAGGTACCTTTACATTTAGGATTGTTATGTCATCTTGTTAAACTGATTTTTTTGTGTGTGAGGAAGATTTGCTCTGAGCTAACATCTGTTGCCAATCATCCTCTATTTTTTTTTGCTTGAGGAAGATTATCCCTGAGCTAACATCTGTGCCAATCTTCCTCTACTTTGTATGTGGGTTACTGCCACAACATGACTTGACGAGTGCTGTAGGTCTGTGCTCAGGATCCAAACCCAGGCCACTGAAGTGGAGTGAGCCGGGCTTAACCACTACGCCATGGGGCCGGCTCCCGAATTGATCTTTTTATCGCTATAAAATGTCCTTTTATCTCTGTTAATATTCCTTTGTGTGGTATTAATATAGCTACTCCTGCTTTCTTATAACTAGAATTTGCATGGTATATCTTTCTCCATTCTTACTTTTAGTTTATCTGTGCCTTTATAGCTAAAGTACATTTCTTTATATATATAAAATAGATAGCTTGAATTTGAGAGTTGAGTTCTTTTTTAGCCAGTATGACAATCTCTGTCTTCTAATTGGCATATTTAGACCATTTATATTTGATGTAATTATTGATATGGTTGGGTTTAAGTCAAGGTTTCTCAACCTTGACACTATTGACATTTTGGTCTTGGGGTGCTGTCCTGTGTATTGTAGGATGTTTACCAGCATCCCTGGCTTGTAGTATTTCCCCAGTTGTAGCAACCTCCAGACGTTGCCAAATGTCCCACTGTAGGGGGTGGGCAAAATTGCCCCCAGTTAGTAACCATTGGTTAAGCCTACCGTCTTGGTGACTGTTTTTTACTCATCCCATCTATTTATACCTTGTTTTTTTTCTTTTCCTACTGCCTTTTAGATTATTTTTTCATATTTCTATTTTATGTGTACTATGGCTTATTAGGCTCTACCTGTTTTATCTTTTTAGTAGTTTTTCTAGGGTTTGCAATATGTGTCCTTTAACTTATCTCAGTTGTGAGATAATAATATAAAATAATAATAATAATATAATAAGAAGAAATATATATATTGATTTCTGCCCTCGGTTCCCAGCACGGAGCTCCTAAAACTCTTATAATTTCCTAAGTAATAACACCAGGAGCATCTCTTGTTCTCATATTTGTCTTTGACCTATCCCTGACACAGGGCTCCTGAAACCCTTGTAAATTCCTAAGTGATAAGAGCACTAGGAGCATCTTTTGTTCTAATGAGGCAACTCTGAGTGGGCTCATAGATGGGGGTTGGTTACCAGAAAGACCAAGCCATGATTAGAAGCTTGGAATTTTCAGACCCCCACCTTCCCAACTTCTCCATAGAGGCGAGAGGGGCTGGAAATGGAGTTAATAATTGATCATGCCTACATGAGGAAGCTTCCATGAAACCCCAATAGCACAGGGTTTGGGGAGCTTCCAGATTGGCGAACACATCCACACTGGGAGGGTGATGTACCCCATCTCCATAAGGACAGAAGCTCCTGCTCTCGAGACCCTCCCAAACCTCACCCTATGCATCTCTTCTTCTGGCTGTTCATCTGTATCCTTTGTCATTTAATAAACTGGTCAGTGCAAGTCAGTGTTTCCTTGAGTTCTATGAGCTACTCTAGCAAATTAATCGAACCCAAGGAGGGGGTCATTGGAACTTCCGATCTATAGCTGGGTGATCAGAAGCACAGGGATAACTGGTGTCTGAAGTAGGGGTGTAGGTGGCAGACTTGTGCGACTGAGCCCTTACCTGTAGGATCTGACGTTGTCTTCGGGTAGATAGTGTCAGAATTGAGTTAAATTGTAGGACACCTAGCTTGTGTCAGAAACTTGCGTGTCTTCGGGGAAAACTCCCACACATTCAGGAGTGTCACAAGTGAAGTCTTCTCTCTTTAACTACTCAAATTGGACATTATTATTATGGTATTTTACAGTCATTGTTTAGATTTCCTCACGTTTTTACCAACTTCTTCACCCACTATTCCTTGTCATTTCTCAGTTCTTCCCTTTGTCACTATCTTACTTCTTTCTGGAGTACATCCTTTAGTACTTGTGTTGAGGTCTTTTGGTGTTAAGTACCCTCTTTTTTGTTTGTTTGACTGTCTCTCTGTCTTTGAATTGTTTGGACAAGCATACTATTCAGGGCTAACAATTTTTTTCTCTTAGCACTTGGAAGATGATATTCCACTGTCTTCTGGACTCCATGGTTGCTGTTGAAAAGTCTGTTTTTTAAAGGTTGTTCATATTTGGTTACTTGACTTTTTTCTCTGACATATTAATATCTTCTCATTGTCTTTGAGGTTTTACTGTTTCACTACAAGGTGTATGTGTGTTGTATCTCTTTTCATTAATCTTGTGCAAAGCTTGTGCTCCTGAGGATACAGGTCTTTCATCAGTTTTGGATAACTTTAAGCCCTACCCTATGAAGATATTGCCGTCCCTTATCCTCTCTTCTTTCCTTCTGGAATCCCAATTAGTTGTAGGTTGGACCTTCATTTTCTATTAACTTCGATGACTCAACTTCTCTTTCATATTTTTTATCTTTTCATCTCTCTTTGTTGCACAGATCTGTCATCTAGTTCAATAATTTTCTTTCAGCTGTGACTAACCTGTTTAATCCACCCACTGAGATTTGAAATTCTTTTGATTCTTTTTCATTTCTGATAGTAGCTTGCTCTTATGTTTGTTTCCTTTTATATTTCTTTAAAAATTTTAAGCATATTTCTTTTACGTTCTGGGTCTCTTCAATCTAAATGAAATACTTGGGTGGGAGTGAGGGGTTGTCCAATTCTATTATTGCTTTTTTTAGTTGATTCTTTTTCATGGGACTTATTTTCCTGTAATATCCGATTTCTAATTATGAGCTATGTGGCTGATCCTAATATATGTGAATGCTAAGGGACCTGGGTGAGACTGTGCTACAGATGGGGTTTATGGTCAGTCTGCCAGGCACCTTGGAGTGCTGCTAACATGGAAGCACTTCAGATAAACTGCCTGGCGTGGAGCTTTCTTTTGAGTGGAAGGGAAGAATAAATTCACACTCTCATGCTGAAGAGGGCAGGCTTGTGATTACAATTTCTTAGGAAAGATTCTTCCTTTTTATTCTCTCCAATCAGTGTGTGAGATAAGACAAAGTTCCATTTGCCAGTAGATCGATTTTTCCTTAGTTTGTACTTGCACTGAGGGTTAGGTCTTCAGGGGCTCTGACTTTGGCAGGGGATATCAGCTCCAGCTTCCCACCTCATCTGGCCTGGAGTCTTGTTCTCGTTAACTCTGCTCAGCTCATAAACCAAGGTTCCAGGTGTTGGTCACATAGTCCCAAGGTAGCCTGTAGCTCCAGGGCTGGCTTTATTCCAGTTTGGCAATATTCTTTTTGTTTTTTTGCTCCTTTACTTTCTAAAGATCAGCTGTGCATTTAAAAGGATGTTTAATGTATCTTACTCAGCATTTCTGGGTGTTTGGAGAGGAATGTTTTTCAGAATGGCTAGACTATCATACTGTTGGAAGCTGAAGCCTCATGTTTTGTTTCTATCTGAAGTCTAGTTAAGTGTTGATAATCCAGTTCTTGGGATGTTTTGGTTCTTAAGTCAAGAGCCATAAAATTTGTTAATAATCATATGAAATAACAGTAACTCAAGCCCAGTACATTGGTTTATTAAAAAGTGTGTGTACCAGCACTCCACACAGATATTCAGACTTACAGCTCATCTGAGTGATTTTTGTCTTGCAACCATTCGTTCAGAAAAATTACACAGCCATTTTAAGTTTATGCCATGACATGGCAAGATCTCCCAGAAATGATTTTGATTCTTGATGTGGTGGTGGTTTTTATATTACAGTTTCCCAGGGAAAATGTTCTCTGTTTTTTTTTTTTTTTTTTTGAGGAAGATTAGCCCTGAGCTAACTGCTGTCAATGCTCCTCTTTTTCCTGAGGAAAACTGGCCCTGAGCTAACATCCGTGCCCATCTTCCTCTACCCTGTATGTGGGATGCCCACCACATCATGGCTTGCCAAGCAGTGCCATGTCCACACCTGGGATCTGAACTGGCGAACCCCGGGCCGCTGAAGTGGAACGTGCGCACTTAACTGCTGTGTCACCAGGCCTTCCCCAACTGTTCTCTTTTCAACATCCTGCCCCCAAGTTCAAGACTATACGTATCTAAAACATGTGATGTCACTTTCTTCCCTCAAAGCAGCACCCATGGATCCTGCTAATGAAACCATCACTTTCATGTTACCCACACTCCAGACGATAAAGTCCTTTTATTCTCCTTCCTCTCTACAAGCCTACCAAGCCTTCCATCTACACGCCTGTGATTCACTCAGAAGAGAATGCACAGAGCAGCGAGGCAGAGCACAGAGCAGCGAGGCAGAGCAGGGCCTCTGGAGAGAGTCACACTTGAATGTGAATCCTGTCTCTTGATTCCCTGTAGCTGCGTGTCCTTAGATAAATCACTTAACCTTTGTAAAATGAGAGTAACCGCGCACCTGCCTTCATTGTTGTCTGAGGATTCCAGGAGACAGTGCACGTAAAGTGATTAACAAGATGCCTGGCGCAGGGAAACGCTCAATAAAGGAGAGTTGCTGTGCTTTCATTGCTGCTGTCATCGTTGTAACCAGATGTTTACTGCCTTCATGCCTGTTCTATTTGCCACTTCTCTGCGCTAGGCCCATACTACCTCTGGCCTGAACTATTGCAAAAGGCTCCCAGCTGGTCTTCCTGCCTGGCCCCACTCCCTCCTTCCATCCTGCTCCTAATCGGGGGTTATCAGAAACAGCTTGGACTGATACACTGGCAAAATCAGGAATCTTCAAGGGTTCCCCTTTTCTTTTTTATAGCTGAAAATCCAAATGCCTTACTCTGTATCACGATCTGGCTCCAGATGTATTTACATGAGAATACCCTGAAAGTTGTAAAGTACCAGATGAAAGTGAGCTCCGTCAATACCACCTCCACTCGCTGTGGGCGGTTTTCATGTGCTGTCTCATTGCTACAGCTCAGCTTTAGGAGGGCGGGCCTGCGACCTACTTTAGTTAATATTGCCATAGCAGCTCTCTCAGTACCCTGAATGTGGAAGGCATTCGTATACGTTTGACAGATTGATTACCATCTAAATTACTACATCAGGGATCAGAACGGTTTATTGGAGATCTTGCCATGTCTTAGCAAGGTCAAAACGGTCGTGTCATTTTTCTGAATGAATGGTTTCGGAATGGTCACTGAGATGCACTGGAAGCCTGAGTATCTTTATGCAGTGCTTGTACACGTCTTTTTAATAAACCAATGTATTAAGCGCGAGTTAATGTTATTTAATATGATTATTGATCTAAGAACCAAACCATCAGTTTATAAAGCACTTCCAGGTGTGTTGGCTCATTGATTCCCCGCAGCAAGCCTGTGTGACAGGTAGACCATGGACGACAGTGGTTGAATGACTTGTCCGTGTTGAGAGAGAAAAGCAGAGCCTAGATCTGGAGTAGCTCTCCTTGCTCCAGACTCCTGATTTTTAGGGTAAATACCTCTCTTCTCCAATCTCCTTAGTACTCTTTTGACAAGAGCTCAGTATACTCATACTCGATTGATCAGCATTTCCTTCATCAGAAATAAGTCTTTTTATTTTGTCATTTCAAATATTAAAAACCTAGAAAGGAAAAAGAGGTTTTTTAACAGATTTCGTTATCTTTCCGAGTTGTATTCATTTCCAATCAGGAATATGTGTAGGATGCAGCTCGTCGAAGTTTTTTACCCCATCGATAATGTCGTCTTTGTTTTACATGTTAAAAGCTGGCCTGGTTACAGGTCAGTCTGGTTTTGAATGTTCCCTCTTAGGGGAAGACGGAATCCATCACGGTGGTGAAGCTCCTGAGCTGCTTCGATGACCTCGTGGCTGCTGGCACAGCCTCTGGGAGAGTTGCAGTTTTTCAACTTGTGTCTTCATTGCCAGGGAGAAATAAACAGGTAAGTACTAATCATTTCAGCATTTCTTAACTTCTTGGCAAATTCCGCATGGATTTTTTGTTTTTAAGATTTTATTTTTCCTTTTTCTCCCAAAGCCCCGCCCCCCCCCCCAGTACATAGTTGTGTATTTTTAGTTGTGGGTCTTTCTAGTTGTGGCATGTGGGATGCCGCCTCAGTATGGCCTGATGAGTGGTGCCATGTCCGCGCCCAGGATTCGAATTGGTGAAACCTTGGGCCACTGAAATGGAGCGCTCGAACCCAACCATTTGGCCATGGGGCCGGCCCCTCCTCATGGATTTTAAAATGAGAAATCCTCATCTGCCTAGAAAATATATGCTCAGAAAAGCTGAACGCTGTGTTCTTTATAATCAGAAAACGTTTTTTTTTACTGGGAAGACACTTGGCAAAAAACACATATGGGTAATTTAAATTTTCCTTAATATTCTCTGCTGTTCTTTGTCAGTTCTGAAGGTAAATAGACAGATGGAACCTTGTGCAGGGTTCTGCATGGAAAGCAAGGTGGAGAAAACCAGTTCCTCCATAAACAGGAGGGCTTGTGACACCTTGTCCACATGGCCCAGCTCACAGTGCTTCTCCTTTCTTTTTTCTTGTGTGTATTTTTATCGTTTATTCATAGCTTCGGAGATTTGATGTCAGCGGTATTCACAAAAATAGCATAACAGCTCTGGCCTGGAGCCCCAATGGAATGAAATTGTTCTCTGGAGACGACAAAGGGAAAATTGTATATTCTTCTCTGGATCTAGACCAGGTAAACTGATTTCCAGAAATTTTTATTTTTTAAAGATTTTATTTTTTTCCTTTTTCTCCCCAAAGCCCCCTGGTACATAGTTGTATATTCTTCGTTGTGGGTCCTTCTAGTTGTGGCATGTGGGACGCTGCCTCAGCGTGGTTTGATGAGCAGTGCCATGTCCACGCCCAAGATTCAAACCAACGAAACACTGGGCCGCCTGCAGCGGAGCCCGCAAACTTAACCACTCGGCCACGGGGCCAGCCCCTGATTTCCAGAAATTTTGTTGGCCTTCTTATATTTGGAGAAATTTATTCATAATTGTATTTTTAGTCAGCTTGTATTCTCGATCATTGTTCCTTTATAATCTCAGTTGTTACTTGTAACATTTTCTGTCAAAGACTTTTCTGTTTTATAAGCCTCTACTTCTGTGACTGAAAAGTTGACCTTTGTTTCTGCTGGAACATTCACTTATTTCGTTCCACTGTTGTCTATTGCTACTACTTGGAAAAGAAGCCACTATCCTTCCTCATTCTTTGAAGGGTGATTCCTTTGTGGGGCTGATGTGAAGCATCTCATAATCTTCACTATGGACAGAGGTCAGTCTTTCAGTGGGTGGAGAGCTTACCCCTAGGCAAACTTTGCCTGTGTGCGGTGGCCTCATGTAGGAGTGGGAGAGGGCAGAGGAGGAGGTTTGGTGGCAGCACGGTGCCCAGGCCCCGCGCTCACATTCATTATGTTATGGAATCCTCACAACAGTGGTCGGAGCTATGTGTTCTCATTTCCAATCAATAGATGAGGAAACCAAGGCTTCGAGACATCCAGTCCCTAGCCCAGGATCACAGGCTAATATCTGGCAGAGCTCAGCTCTAAACCGGGGTTTTTACTCCAAGGCCTGCACCTTTTCTACTGCCCATGTGGCTCTGTGCCTGCCTGAGCTTTATCTGTTTTGTCATTCATCTACCCAGCCAGACTGAACTCCTTGGTGGCACAATCCTTTTGTTTTCTTGTTTGTAGCTTTCATTCCTGGCATGTAGTAGGAGTTCAGCAGTTACTAGCCGAGTGAGTTTTAGTCCCTCTGATCCAAGACTGACCTGTCTATTACAAATATTCTCTATCAATAATTCTCAACCTTTTTGGTCTCAGGACCCCTTTACACTCTTAAAAAGAGGACCCCAAAGAGCTTTTGTTTGTATGGGTTATATCTACTGAGTGCACTGTGTTAGAAATTAAAACTGAGAAATTTAAAAATATTTATAAATTTTATTTTAAAATAATAAGCCCATTATACATTAACATAAATAACATATTTTTTGTGAAAATAACTATTTTCAAAGCAAGTGAGAAGTGTAGCATTGCTTTACGTTTCTGTAAATCTCTGCTGTCTGGCTTGATCGAGGATGGTTGGATTCTGCGCTCAGTCTGCTGCAATACATTGTTTTGGTTGGAGGATAGAAGGAAAATCTGGCCTCACGCAGACATGTCGTTAGAAATGGGAAGAGTTTAAAAACAGGCTTTTCAGAGAATTTTGGACATTCTTTTTAAATCATATCCCCAAATCGACTAATGGTAGTTTTTTTAAAGGTTAGTTACAGTATGGAATCTGAAACCATATGAGTAAAATGTGCGTCCTTGTTACAGTGAAACCCGTCGGTCTGTCTTGCACTTTGAATGGCTCTTTGACCCCCCCTGCATGATTTTATAACATCATCATTGGTCACTTGGAAAATATTGATCCACTAAGTGATGCAGATCTTCCAAATGTTAACAAGTTTACTTATAATACCAAACAAAGAACCTTTGTTAATATCACCATCATTCTGATCAGAAAAGTCTAGCTATTGGGAATCTGTCACGTTCACAAAGGCGGATACAAGTTTTCAATTCTAATCATCACTTCGAGACTTGAATGTTATCATCAGCAACAAATACTATCACTTGTTTTCCTTGAAGTGACAGGCTTCCTTTGTTCTTTTTGAGAAAAATGTCTGCCAAATACCCAAGTTTGAATAATTACAGTATTTCAAGTAAAAATGGTGTTCTATGAAAAAAGGAGCTGGCTCAGCTCACAGCTCTGACAATCGCACAAGTGTTTTCCCTTGAGAGGACCAGAGTACTTCAGGTACTTCAGTGTGTGGCAGAAGAGCTGTGTGTGCCCCTCCCGCCCCTGCCATTTGGTCACACAAATGCAAAGCTATGTCTACCCCAGGGTCAAGATTTAATGAAATTATAATTTTTCTGCATCAGAGACATTCTGAAGTGAAACTTGTTTTTCCTGCGAGTGTGTGGTGGTGAGTGATAGCATGACTAGTGGAGTTTGGTGCCCTGCTCCATTCAGGTGACTCAAGGTTCCGGCAGCTCTACCCAGCATGGCTTTTATACCATCAGTGCAAATGTCAGCTCAGTGAAAATTGCAGATGACCTAGAATTATAATAAAAATGGTTTTGACCTTGCAGACCCCTTGAAAAGGGTCTTAGAGACCCTCAGGGACTATGGACCACGCTTTGAGGACTGCTTGCTGCTCTGCAGGAAATGTTCTGTTAAGTTTGTTAAGGGTCCACTGTATTTATACTTTCCTGCTGCCACTCCTCCAGGCACAGAGAAAACACTCCTCATGCACCAGCTTAGGAACTGAAGAGAAAATCACATGCAGAAAAACATCGTTCTTAGTTAGCACTCTGATCGTTTTTTCCCCCAGCTTTATTGAGGCTCCAATAATTTTTTTTTTTCCTGAGGAAGGTTTGCCCTGAGCTAACATCTGTGCCAGTCTTCCTCTAGTTTGTATGTGGGTCGCCACCACAGCCTGGCTGCTGATGAGTGGTGTAGGTCTGTGCCCAGGAACTGAACCTGGGCTGCCGAAGTGGCACACACTAAACTTAACCACTCAGCCACAGGGCTGGCCCTCTGATAATTTTTTTAAAAGACGCAAGTATTTCGTGAGATTTGCAAAAAAAGGCATGGGAGATTGCATATTTTTGCAGAAATAAAGTACAAAAAATTTAATTTAATTACAAGCTAAGTCAAAAACTGAAAAGCTACAGTCTGCATAACTGCAAATGTGGGAAGAAAATCTGTCTTAAAAGTGCTCAGTGTTTTTGGGGTGATGGGAATTTCTCTGTCTTGATTGTGTTGGTGGTTACATGACTGTATACTTTTGTCAAAATTTATAGAATTGCATATCTAAAAAGGGTGAATTTTACTATATGTAAATTTTACCAATAAATCTGATCACAGTTCCCTCTTTCCCCCCAAAAAAAGTCTATGATATTGCATCATTTCTTTTTTTTTTTTTTTGAGGAAGATTAGCCCTGAGCTAACTACTGCCAATCTTCCTCTTTTTGCTGAGTTAGACTGGCCCTGAGCTAACATCCATGCCCATCTTCCTCTATTTTATACGTGGGATGCCTACCACAGGATGGCTTCTGCCAAGGGATGCCATGCCTGCACCTGGGATCTAAACTGGTGAACCCCAGGCTGCTGAGAAGCAGAACGTGCGAACTTAACTGCTGCGCCACCAGGCCAGCCCAACATTTCTTAAATAATTGAAGACATTAGTACAGGAGAGGAGTGAAGCAGATTTTTGTTTTTTGTCTTTTTGAGGAAGATTAGTCCTGAGCTAACTACGCCAGTCCTCCTCTTTTTGCTGGCCCCTGGAGTGAAGCAGAATTTTTTTTTTTAAGATTTTATTTTTTCCTTTTTCTCCCCAAAGCCCCCCAGTACATAGTTGTATATTCTTCGATGTGGGTCCTTCTAGTTGTGGCATGTGGGACGCTGCCTCAGCATGGCCTGATGAGCAGTGCCGTGTCCGCACCCAGGATTTGAACCAACGAAACACTGGGCCGCCTGCAGTGGAGCGCGTGAACTTAACCACTCGGCCACAGGGCCAGTCCCTGAAGCAGATTTTTGACGCCAAGGAATTTAGTTTGTGTTAGCAGTAAAATGCCTTCTAGAATTTTACTTTGTTCTTTAATATATTTAATATCATTTTAATTTCTTTCTAACCTGTTTCCTCTGACCCTTTCTGTGGGCAAGGATACAATGTCCCCCAAATTGGTTTGAGCTCTGTGTGGGAGAAGAGTGTAATATGAACTTTGTTATCACAATAATTTTATAGAAAGTCCCATTATGTTGTGTTAGAATAAATATATGCACTGTGCAACATAGTTCTGCTTAGATTTTTATGGATTCTTTGAATATCTACTGAGAACATTTTAAAATAAATTATACGGAATTTTTAAATATTTCTTGTCAAACGATGTCGCCTGAGATAGATGTTAACATTGACTGTTTTCTCATTAGTAAGGATTTTTCCAAATAATTTCACTGCACTGGGTTGATACTGAATCTGACAAGAATTAACACATACATTTTAAGGTATAAATACACTTAATAGCAGGAATTAACAAATAACAGGAAGGGTGCTTCCCAGTCATCGCGGAAGTCGGGTGCTGTGTGCCCACGTTGAGCTGGGTGTAACTGGACTCTCTGACAGGGCATCTGTAACTCCCATTTGGTGCTGGAAGAGCCGTCTTCAATTGTGCAGCTGGACTATAGCCAGAAGGTGCTGCTTGTCTCTACTTTACAAAGAAGTCTGCTTTTTTACACTGAAGAGAAGTCTGTCAAGCAAATTGGAACACAACCAAGGAAAAGGTAAGCTTCCCAAGTGCTCCAGCTGGCTGGTTACAGAAGGGCCTTTTAGTTTTCCTGGGTTTCCTGTTCTCCGTATGCAAGCCCACAGCAGCTCTAAGCCTGGGGTTCCTGGTGGGTCCCCAGCCTGCCCAGGACGCCTTGTCCTTGCGTCAGGCAGGGGAAGAGTGCATCCTCCTGCATGTGCAGGCCACTCTGCCTCGAGTGTCGAGGTCTGGAGAAGCCTCTGGGGTGGTCTGTTCTCTGTCCACTCCTTGTATGGCCACCCCTCCACCACAGCTCTAGTGAGGGGTCAAGGACGTGGAGCTCTCGCCTCCATCAGCCAGCGTTTGCCGAGCGCCTCTGTCGTCTGTGCACTATGCAGCCTGTGGCAGGCTTGGGGTAACCAGTAGACAAGGCAGATGTGAGCCTGTGTCGTGGAAACTTCATAAACTCAGCAGACAAGTGGTTACCACTGTGTTACGTGCTACGGAGCACTGTGCAGGGTGCTGCTCGAGTTGAAACAGGCTTCCAGCCCAGCCTGCGGGGGAGGAAAGACTTCCTGAAGGGCTGGGGCTGGAGGGAGCGGTGGAAGTAGTGAAGAGGAGGGTCTGTAAGGGTGAAGGGTTCCAGGCTGAGACATGGTGCCTCTTTTGACCTGATACCTGGAAGAAAAACAGTGAAGGGTAGGCCAAGTCCACCCCTACCAGCCTTGGGGAGCGGGTGGGTGACCTACAGTTCATAGTCCCTGCCCCGCCTGGAAAGCATGCTTGTAGAAAGGACTCTGCATCCGTTTGTGTGGGGGTGGAGTAAGTGAGGAGGGGTGGGGGAGGTGGAGTGGGGGAGTTAACCCTTCCTTATCCTGAGAAGAGAAGGAGGGGAACAGGGAGCCAAGACAGGGGGAGGAAGAGAGGATGGGCATCAGTGCCTGCAGGTTGTGGGTTGGGCGACAGGAGTTGGAGGAGTTCCCAGCTCCTACAGAGCACCAGAGGGGCAGGGTGGCAGATGGGCTCGGGGAACACAGCGAGGGTTTGGGTGGCGTTGTGGACAGTGGAGAGCAGGCCGGCTTGGAAACACAGTGGGGTTGGCAGGCCTTGATGAGGGCCCGCTGAGGCTGGCGGTGCTGGTGGTGCCGGGTCACGGGAGGGGGGCGGGTGAGGTCAGATGGGAGGAGCCAGCCTCTGCTCCTGTCTGCGGCCCTTATTCTGTGTCCTGTGCTTTGCAGCAACACAGTGCAAGTTTATTCTCTTTCTGCATGGCAGCCCTTAGTTAGTAGAAGACACTGCCCTGCCTCCCCTTCAGCTTCTATTTTCCATGCTGAATACTCCCTTAATTCCACCAACAATTTGGCCTTTTTATAACAGTAGTCTCCCTCTTGGCCCCTGGAAAAGTCAGCGAATTTGTAGCTTGGGCGTAGTGGCTCTGCAGAACTTGGTCTTGACTTTCCCTCCGGAGTATCCCACTCTTCTCCCTGACCTTTTGTCCTGGGTGGTTGTCAGTGTCTTACGGCATGGTGTCTTTTTGGAAGGAAGGTGGACTGTAAAGAGAGAGATTTAAAAACCAATTACTTTTCACGTGGACCACATACCCTACAGTCTCTCTCTTAAAACCTTGCCTTTTGACCTCTTCTGTGGAAACCTCAGCAACTTTCTGTGAACCTCTTCTGGTGCATTTTCTGTAGTCAGTATTTTTGGCAGCATTGATTAAAAGCGTAGTCTGTACCAGGCACTGTTCCAGGATGCAGACACAAGTGAATGTCTCCCCTTTTTCCAAGGGAGGTGCATTTTATTGAGCCTTAGAGAAATGGGGGATAACAGAATAAATGGAAAGGTTGTTAACCTTCTGTGTCCTGAAGGCTTGTCTGTCTGTTGTGTGCTGTTTGAGACTATAGTTAGAAAAGGGCCCCAGCCGTGTCCACCCCTGGAGGAGGTGCTTCATTCAACTAGTATTTGGTGAGTGCTGGATGGGGCAGCACACAGCGGCACACAGCGAGCAAGGGGGCAGGTCTCTGCCCTCAAGCGAGATCCGTGTGTGGGCGGCAGTAAATGCTGGGAGGACAAATCAGGTGAAGCACTGGAGAGTTGCTGGGCTAGGGGCCGATGCTTCTCTTAGATGGAAGGTCAGGAAGGGCCTCCACGTGAGAAGAGCTGGTGGAAGAGCATTTTGGTCTCAGGGAACAGCAAACACCAAGGCCCCAGATCTGGCTGGGCTTTGGAAAGTTCAAGAAGCCGGAAGGGGGCCGAGGTGGCTGTGGAGAAGTGGGTTGGGTGCACTGGTGTGAAATGAGGTTGGAAAGGAAGGCCCGAGCCATTCTAGGTGCCAGGGGAGCCATGGAAGGGCTTTAGGCAGGAGAATAACAATCTGAGCAACGTTTTAGAGCTCACCCTGGTTCCATGTGGAGACTTAATTGGAGACGGGCAGGAGGGGGCCGCTGCGGAGGTGACTGCAGGAGTGCCAGGAGTGGGCATGGAGGCTGGCCCCTGGGTGTCATCGTGAAGCGGAGAAGGGAGAGGACAGTGAGTGTAGACAACTTTTTGGAGGACTTTTTTGTAGAAGGGAACACGGGACTAGGGGCTGCCTAGAGGGGATGTGTGGTCTGGTGCGAGTTTTCTAAAGATGGACAGTGTGGCAGCACCTTGGGTGGATGGCGTGGGCCAGCAGAGAGGACAAAATGGCGGTGCAGGTCTTTGCATGCATGGAGGCCTCTAGTGGGTGACATCAGAGGCCAGGTTGGGCTGAAGAGGGCTGGGGATGTTCTCTCCATGGGAAGCCGAGCACAGGTACAGGTGGGGAGACTCAGCAGTAGAAGATGAGGTCGTCTTCTGATCAAGTCTGTGAACCTCCTCAGGTGGACAAAACATATATGATACTCCCAGAAGATCTCAGACCCCAGCCATCCCCAAACGCATGTTACAGCTTCGTTCTGCTCTGTGTTTATGTTGTATTATTTTACGTGTCAGAACCTTCTCCATACCTCCCACCACATCTCCTGCAGTCTAGTCGTCAAGGACGTCCTGTGCCGGCAGCACCTGCGTGTTGCAGTCCGTGCTGGCTGTGGAGGTGTGGGGCCTGCACCCAGTCAGAGCCAGCCTCGAGTTCTGGACCTGTGTCACCGTCACGCCTGTTTGATGGCCGTGGGCATTTGGCCGTTGAGATTCTTGTCAAGGCTGCTTTGGCTTATTAGACTTCCATTGTCCCGTTTG
Source organism: Equus quagga (assembly GCF_021613505.1). Classification (NCBI taxonomy): domain Eukaryota; kingdom Metazoa; phylum Chordata; class Mammalia; order Perissodactyla; family Equidae; genus Equus; species Equus quagga. Next base: position 42,592,994 of record NC_060286.1, read on the forward strand.
GGCTCCCTGTCAGCCCTCAGCATTTCAGGTCTGTGGCTGAGTCGGGGGTTTAGGATGACTTGCACCTGGCTCCAGCTGGTTCTCCCAGTGTGACAGCCTTCCCCTGACCCAGGAGCTACAGGTTCCAGCAGTTCCTTGGAACCACCTGCCAGGACCCTGCTCTGCACCTTCCTTTCCCCGGAATGCCCGTACGCCTTTTCTCAACCTGGTAATAGTCCACTCAGTGTCCAAGCTCTAGCCTTCTGTGCCCAGTCAAAGCATGTGCCCTTGGTCTGTACTCCTCAGGCAGCTCTGTGAGCCTCAGATGTAGCACCTCCCAGCTGCTGTGTAACTGTCCATGCAATGTCCGCTGCAGTGTGCTGTAAGACAGGGCCAGGGTTTATCTTTTATGTTGCCACAGCACCAGACAGTGTCTTACATAGTGTAGGAATTCCCAAAATGTTCATTACAATGACTGCTTTAGTTACCTAAGCTGGGCAAATCAAAATGGAAGTGACAAGAGATTTTTAAGAGGCTCCATAAATAGAAGGAAAACAAATTTAAAAATTGCGTCACCACGTAGAAATTGATCTGACAGGAAAGGCAGGAGGAAGAGGTTATGGGCTGCCCAGCTAGAGTTCCTTTGGCTTTATTTAGAGAACCTTTCCAGAACAAATCCTCCAAAGGCAGTAATTAAACATCATGCTGATTACAGAGTTGTCCATGAAGGATCCACAGTGTCAGAACATTCTTGGTTAGTCTAACAATCTTTGTTTCAAAGCTGAATTTGATACACGATATCCTCTTTGGACCCTATGCAGAGGGATTTAGTTACTGAGGAGCCAGAGGGACCCAGTATGATACCAACGTGCAGAGAGGTGCCCAAACAGCTTTATCTGTGTGACTGTGTGGGATGAGCCGTGGGGACAGCCCCTCAGGGGGTCGGGTGTGTGCAGTGAGGGTGAGGAGGGAGGCACAGCACACTTGAGAACATGCGATGGTGACACGGGCAGAATTCGAGGCAGCTCCCAGCTGTGAGCACCTGCAGCCTGGTGCATGGCAGTCAAGCATTTGTGGGGACTTTCAGTGTCACAGTTATTGCCTTTTGTGCCTTCACATATTACCTTATTTAATCCTCACTTCAGCCTTTGAGGTGGGAATTGCTGCCCCTGGTTTACAAATTAGGAAACTGAGGTCTGGAAAGGTTACGCACCGCATGGCTATTCAATGGCAGAGCTGAACATCCAGCTGAGGTCTCCATCTGAAGCTGGTACTCTTTCCACTGTTCATAATTAGAGGAACATTTTAGAGAGAGAATCAGCAGGTCTTAGGGTTGAACTGAAACTCTTAAAATTTGAACTCGGGTAGAAGTCTGAGAATTGGCAAAGATGTGGAACCATGAGTATGTATAAATTGCTGATGGCAGTAGAAATTGGTGTAATGACATTGAAAAAAGTTTGAAATTGTCTTCCAAACTTGAATGTGCTCTTACTCAACAACCCAGCAATTACCCAACAATCTAACAGTTTCACTTTTGAAATATGCTTATCTTTTTTTTTTTTTTTTTTAAGGGAGGAAGATTCACCCTAAGCTAACATCTGTTGCCAATCTTCCTCTTTTTCTTTGCTTGGAGAAAGATTAGCCCTAAGCCCACATCTGTACCACTCTTCCTCTACTTTGTATGTAGGATGTCTCCCCAGCTTGGCTGATGAGTGGAGTGGGTCCACACCCGGGATCTGAACCTGCGAACCCTCAGCCACTGAAGCAGAGAGCCCGGAACTTTAACCACCAACACCACTTTAATTATGACATGTGTGTGGTGGTTACACACTTCTGAGGGTGTTGTAGGAAGTGTTGACAGTGCCCTTGTGCCCTGTGGGCACAGGGATGATAGTGTGGTTCAATTAACAACAAAAAAGCTGTAGAAGAGGGTTTGAAAATAAATCAGTCTTGTTTAGGCTCAGCCAAAAAATTTTGTTATAGTTAATATCAGAAGTTGACAACAATATCATGTTAAGTCATTCCGTGCTTGGTTTTTTCTTTTTCTTTCTTTTCTTCCTCTAATTTCAGCACTGGCAAATTTGGGGCTTGTTTTATACCAGGACTTTGTAAGCAAAGTGATCTAACCCTATATGCGTCACGGCCTGGGCTCCGGCTATGGAAGGCTGACATCCATGGGACTGTTCAAGCCACATTTATCTTAAAGGATGTCTTTGCTGGAGGAGTCAAGCCTTTCGAACTGTACCCGCGTCTGGAGTCCTCTGACAGGGGCAGTTGCAGCTTACCCGAGAAACACCTGGGCCTTGTTTCATGTTTCTTTCAAGAAGGCTGGGTCTTGAGCTGGAATGAATATAGTATCTACCTTCTAGACACCATCAACCAGGTGAGTGAAGTGGTTGTACCACATCTTTGGTTTCTACAGTGAGGAGAATGTTTACGGACTCTTCTGCTCAGTTCTCTCGGGGTGATCGAAGGAACAGTATTGATTCTGATGCTTCACTTTCTCCATTGGGCTGCTCAAGGAAATCAAATGAAGCTTTGGTTATTTTTGTAGATTTGAAAAAATATTTGGTTTAAATCTTCATAGTCCTTTCCCCTGCCAGGAAATTATGTGGGGTTTTTTTGTATTTAAGCACAAAATTAAACTTGTTCTTTGTAGTCTGTTTGGGTCATGTTTTTTCTGACCAAATTAGTGTGAGCGTAATAGATGAAAACTCAAACATGATGGAAACCGTGACCCAGGGAGTTGCTCCCCAAGGCCCACCCAGGATGGCGCTGTGCGGCACTGGGGTCTCTGTTTTTTTCCCTGGTTTCCACCACCCAAATGGAGCCACGTTATTTTGCCATTTGTTTTTCTTCCACTCAATGATGTATGTTGGACAGCTTTCCAGCATCATTAAATCATGGTAGGAGACAACTTCTGCTTCTAATAATCAGAGTGATAGCAGATGACTACCATGAGAGTCTGGTACAGCTTCAGCTTCTCGCTGTCTCGGGAGTGAGCTTTGCTTTTTTGGTACATAACCTCCTCGCCTCCCATCCCCACCCCCACTCCCTTCTGGAGGCCAGCAGCCCTCTGACAGACACCCTTTTCTTTCCTAAGCAGAGCTTCATTGCAGACATTAAAGGGCTTTCTGATTTGGTGTGTGTCACCAGAAAGTGAGATTCATCTGCACCTCTTTGAAGCCTTCTTAACTATTATTATCAGCCGTGCCTGGTCATACTGGTTTCGTAGAAAGAAAACTGACCCGAAAAGGCAGAGCCAGGCTAGACCTTCTTCTTCCTGGAAGATTCTCACCTGCTTCTGCCTCTCACCAGAGTCTCCCGTTGCCCCCCCTGGCCTCCTCACCTGGAACATGGGGTGGAGTCGGGTGGTCACCAAGGTGCCTTTTAGCTCTCTGTTTCTTAAGGAACATTTTGAAAGACGTTTTTGTATTCTTCCCCAATTACAGAGAATTTAACTTGTCTTTTTTCTCTGGGTACTCTTTGAACTTAATGCACATTTATTAATTAGTGGGGTCAAGCTACTTTGTAATTGTATATCAGTCCCTCTCTTCTGAGCACTTACCCAGGGCTTTCTTCAGTAGTTATAATTAACTTCATTTTATAGGTGGAGAAATGGAGACAGAGGGGCTGCCCATGAGCAGACGTTGCGGCCGCCGTCAGAGTCTGAACAGGGCAACACAATTGGCAGCTTTCAAACTAATGTCATGTTTCTGGCTGTTCATCAGAATTGTTTAAGAGTTAACAAAGAACTTAGTCCCTTCTTCTCTTCTATAGTGAACCGGTCTCTTATTTGCACTGTTGACTGAAAAGCAAGAATTTTTTAAAAATCAGTGTGGGCTTAGGATGTCCTGTGTTTTGGTTGCTGTCTGCTTTCAGATGACGTTACGGGAATCCTCAGTCCCTTCATTTGCTCCTTCAAAACCAGGAGTTGCAGTGCACACTAGTCTCTCCCGCAGGAGTACACACAGTGGGGGATCTAGACCTGTCGGCACGTTATTCCAGCCTAGGGGTGACGTGCCAAACAGGGGTTTGTATACAGTGCTGTGAGCTATGAGGAGTCCTGGGCATCGCCAAGGAGGGCGAGCTCATCAGGGGACACTTCCCAAGGAGGTGGCATCCAAATCAATTTGGAAGTCTCCCAGCGAGCAAGGGACAGGAAAAGAATTCAAGCAGCGGGCATGACATCACAGAGGAACAGGGCTGGGGTTTGGACTGGTCATTCGATGCAGCTGGAGCACAGAGGAAGGCAGTGGTGTGAGGCTAACCGGCAGGTCCTACAAGGGAGTATGAGCTCCATCCACAGGGAGTGGGGAGCAGGGGGGGCCATGGTGCAGAGAGTGGCCTGGGTTGGGCGGAACTGCTTGCTCAGTCGTGTAAATTTACTGGCAAATCGTTGGACTCCCAAGTCACATATCTGTCAGATATTACCTAACTTTGGATTGACTTACTCTAACAAGTTTCAGAAAGTTGTCAAAACAAAGTGCAATTGTCATTGGACTCCTTTGGGTTCCTGCACATGTGTGTATGTGTTTAACTTACTACTGTTGCCTCATTTTGTGGGTTTTTTTTTGCACAGGCCACAATTGCTGGTTTGGAAGGATCCGGTGATATCGTGTCTGTTTCCTGCACAGAAAATGAAATATTTTTCTTAAAGGGAGATAGGAACATTATAAGAATTTCAAGCAGGCCTGAAGGACTAGCGTCAGTAGGTTTGTATCTGTTATAAAATGTACTCTATGTATGTAATTGCAATTTATAATTTATAAAACTTATCATTATTTTGCTAAATGATTGTAGCTTTATCTAAACAAGAAGATATATGGAGAATTTCTTGTGATTCTTAAAATGTTGTTTACGATAATTTTCTTGAAGGTTACCTTCTTTAAGGCTTACATCAGGCAGGGTCTCACATTGGTAGAGTTGCTTCCGGGGTCTGGAGGATGCAGAGGTTGGGTGAGTAGGAGGGAGGACTCAGCACCCTCTTGACTGATCTCTGACACTCTGGGACAGCGTGGGGGATTAATGCCTCAAGAGACATAGATTCGCGTAAGATTTTGGAACATTTAAATCTGTCATCTGTGATGTATCTTTTACCCTTAACGTCGTTCTTCCTTGTAGTATTGATTATTCTCTGTGCTTTTGACATTGTTTTGTAATTTATGTAAACCCCAATTCTCATGAGCAAAGAACCTTCATATGTATTCTCGTGCACACACCCACAGTACTTTATATATTTGAGGCACATGAGTGAACTTGTTCCTGATGGTGACAACGGCTGTGTGGGCCCCTCCCACACTGCCTCTCCCCGCATCCCTCTCCCCCTCCTCGTGTCACTAACTTTGTGCTCACTATGTTCTAGAGACATGATCTTATAAAATCTTTAGAACAACCCTTTATGGAAGGTACTGATCCTATAGATGAGGAAACAGGCTTAGCATGGTGCAGTGACTCGCCCACAGACACAACCGCTGCAATGCTTCTGTCTGGCCCCAGAGCCCCTGCATTTGTGTGGCCTCTGAAGTTCACAGAGCAGTTTCACAGGTGTCCTGTTTGACTCTTGTGACAAAGCTATGGGAAACATGAACGTGACCTGTGGGTCTCCCTGCCACCGCCTTTCCCCATCTAGGCTGCTTTCCTCCCTGGGGTTGGAGTGGCCTTGTCCCTTCCTTGCTCACTGTGCTCCTGTGGCCACCATTTATGAGGCATTGTGCAGGGCGCCTCCAGTCCACTGCTGCCAGCTGCCCTGTCTCAGCTCTCACTTCACCCACTCGCCCCAGTGCACTAGACGTGTCCAGACACCACACGTGTGGCTGCTCCCACACGTGGCCTGCCTTTGTCGGGGCGGTGCCCACTGCCCCCGTGCCTCCCTCCTCCTTTGCAACCCTTCCCACTCATCATTCAAGACCCAATTCAGGTATCACTGCATTTTTGATACTTTTCCCGAGTCCCTTAGTTAAGTCAGTCTCTCCTTCTCTTCACTGAGTTCCTGGAGGCCTTTTTTCCTACTGCTATTTTGACTGCAGAGTCATTTTCTTACCATTTACCTTATCCTCACAGAAGAATACATTTTTTGGTTTCAAGGATCTTGTGACTCACCTGTGTGACCCCAGCAGCGTGTGGTCTGTAGAAGACCCTCAGTACGAGTTTGTTAATCACTGGCAGCCTCGTCTTACAGATTGGGAAACTGAGGATGGGGTAGTGAGTGACACACCCCAAATCACCATTCAGATTTCTGCTCCAGCTGATACTTCTGCCTCAGTAAATTAGTCATAAGGGAACCCTTTGCCATAGCTGTTAGCACACTCCTAGTTCCCTGGGGTCTCCTGGCCACGGGGGCATCTTCACTATGTCTACTCTGATCAGCGTTAGCTAGTGTCTGAGTAACTGCAGGAAAGGGAGCAGGGATGCTGGACAGGAAACCTCAGGCCCGCTGAGAGCTGGGACTGAGGCAGAGAAGGGGAGTACCCTGCCCTTGAGCACAGGGCAGAGCGCTAGCCGCTGGACACCCATGCTGATCCGCAGACACGGCTGCATGAGACTCACTATGGCTTTTTGTCTTTTTGTAATGTTAGAATACAAAGTGTAGCTAACAGGAAAATATAAAAAAGACTCATATTAGCCAGATTTTTAGCACTTGAAATGATAAATATGTAATAAGAGCTGTCTTGATCCAAAATTTATAATCTCTTAAGAGATGGAGAGAAAAAGGAGTGAATTACCTCTTAAGTCACAGAGGGCAAGTTGGGATGAATATCATTCCAAAATCGTAATTTTTATAGAAAGGGAATAAGCTCTGACTCTTGCGTTTATGAGCTGGGGGCCTTACCAGTGTCATCAAGGGGCACTGCAGCTTACAGAAGAGAACTGACATGGAGCCACAAGGCTCGGCTCCAGACCACGGCTGTCTGGTAGAACTTTCTGCAGTGATGAAAATGCTCTGTATCTGCACTGTCCGGGAGGTGGCCACTGTCCACGGGTGGCTGCTGAGTGCTCGAAATGTGGCGAGTACAACTGAGGAACTGAATTTTAAATTGTGTTTCATTGTAATTCATCTGAATTTGAATAGCTACATGGTTAGTGGCTACAGTATTGGACAGCGCACCTCTAGACCGAGATCTGCCGTTAGCTTGTATAGTCTTCGACAAGTCCCTTCTCTGCCCTGGGCTTCACTCAGAGCAGAGTCCTGCTCTTCTGGGTCCCTGTGTGTGCTCCAGAGCCTACAGTCTGCCCCTGACCACCCCTAGGAGAGAGCAGGAATTCCCGCCTTCTGTCTCTCAGCACCTAGAACGGTGTCTGGCACACAGTAGGTACCAGTAACAAAAGGATGGCCGAATGGATCAAAAGGGTCTACAGTCTTGTGTTGAGGGCACTGTGGCTGGAACCATTCTGGCCCTGGTGACCTTCTGGTGTCATATTGAGAGAAAGACGAGCCCATGGAGACAGAGCGCGGGACTCAGCATTCCCCTGCGCCGTCCACAGTCTGCTTTCTGCTTGCATCGGGCGCTGACTGCTTCAGTGAGCTTCTCTGTCTGGAGTTTGTTCTAGTGAAAAATTACCTTTCCTTCCTTGAATTTCAAAAATTTAATTATAGGAACACATACATTTTTCTTCTTTCTTTCTTTATTTTTTATTTTTTATTGAGTTAACGATAGGTTACAATCTTGTGAAATTTCAGTTGTACATTATTGTCTGTCAGTCGTGTTGTAGGTGCACCCCTTCACCTTTTGTGCCCACCCCCCACCCCACCTTTCCCCTGGTAGCCACTAATCTGTTCTCTTTGTCCACATGTTTAAATTCCTCACGTGAGTGGAGTCATACAGAGATTGTCCTTCTCTATCTGGCTTATTTCACTTAACATAATTCCCTCAAGGTCCATCCATGTTGTTGCAAATGGGACGATTTTCTTCTTTTTTATGGCTCAGGAACACATACCTTTTTCAAATGCCCTTTGAGTAATACTAAAATATATTCAAGGTGTAGGATAAATAGGAGATGTCACTAAGCCCTTTTTTATTAGGCATCTCTCCTTTATAAATTATTTGTGAACTGAAGTGAGAAATACTCTATGCTTAGTGGTATTCCCTTACTCTTGAGTTATTTGAAAAGACAGCTGTGGTGAATTATTTTACTGAGCTTCCTGGAGAACAAAAAACCATTTGTTGAACTCTTTTGTGTAATTCTCTTAGTTCTGCCAGTTTCTCTGAATTTAGCAGGCTGGTAGTTAAGGGCCAGCACATCTGAACAAGAGCATGTCCACTTTCTCTTGGATAATCAGTAGTAAAACCGAGTTCTTCTTTCTCAGTGCGAGACGCTCTGGAGACATCAGGATGTACAGAGCAAGTCCATGTGCAGCGTGTGGAGAAACCATCGGGAGCCGCAGTTTCTGAGACGAGGCTCAGAGGCTCTTCCGCGGCCAGTTCCATGGCCAGCGAGCCGAGGAGCAGGAGCAGCTCACTCAACTCCACTGACAGTGGCTCCGGGCTCCAGGCAGCCCCAGAGCTGGGCAAGGGCAGCCAGCCCACCTCACAGAGATTCAGTGTGATTAGCTCGGAAGACTTTGACCAGGAGCTTGTTGTGCAGCCTCTCAAAGTGAAAAAGAAGAAGAGGAAGAAGAAGACGACAGGTACCGTCTGCAGCAAGTGCCACCGACTCCTTCTGCTCACGTGGGGTCAGTTTTACCAAACTTGTTGGGAGTGCTGCTTCTCACTGAATGAGCACTTGCCTATTCATTGAAAAGCAGAGGAGGTCTTCAGAAAACACGTGTGTTCCTCCCGCAGAGGAGTTCTACTGTGAACTATTTTATACCTTATACATGCACATGTAAACATCTGTGTAAGGTTTAAATAATAATATAACATACACTTGTGTACTTACTGCCCTGCTTAACGAGTCTGGGTTTTCTGCTTTTCAATTTATAAATAGAAATGTTGGTTTATTCACATACACCATTTATTAGACCAGAGATTCTATGAATCTGGATGGGAAGTCATAGAAGTAGAAGGTTTACACTGGTATCTGGATGGATCATGAGATTTAACAGTGAATTTTTTTTAACTTTTTACTCCTTGATGCCTATTAAGCCTCTCTAACTAAAGATCACTACAGTATTAAAGGACAATGTTATCAGAGTCCTAAGCTTTTTAATAATTTGTTTTTTTTTAAGATTTTACTTTTCGTTTTTCTCCCCAAAGCCCCCCCGGTACATAGTTGTATATTTTCAGTTGTGGGTCCTTCTAGTTGTGGCATGTGGGACGCCGCCTCAGCATGGCTTGATGTGCGGTGCCATGTCCGCACCTAGGATTCGAACTGGCGAAATCTTGGGCCGCCGAAGTGGAGCACGCAAACTTAACCACTCGGCCATGGTGCTGGCCCCTTTTAATACTTTTTCAAAATTGGTCTATGATCCATTTGTTCCTTTGTTTTTCTTAGTTAATATTTCTGGAGTGAGGCCTCAGAGCCCACTGGTGTGTATGATATTTGCATCCATTAAAAACATCCCTGCATTGGGATGATTTGTACTTAAGAGATTTATTTATTCTTCACCAATTAAAAATGCTTCATTTAAAATGTATTTTTTCTTAAGCAAAAATTTTGCTTTGTAATTAATGTCTTCCTCTTTATATAGACTCATACCTCATCTTAAGCATTCTTATTTTAAATTAGAAGGCGGAAGCAGGAGCACCTGCCACAGTTCCCTTGAATCGACTCCCTGCTGTGAGTTTCCTGGTGACAGTCCCCAGTCCTTGAATGCAGACCTGCTGTCCATGACCTCAAGTTTGGGCAGCATCATGGATCGGTTAAGCACAGAGTCTCCTGACCAGGAGAGCAACCTCATTGGAGAGGTGAATGGTGTCCTGCAAGAAAATCATGACCCTGAAGCATTTAGTGTCCTGGAGGTGGCTGAACCAGTCCCTGACTTACTGAAGGAAGAAAATGACAGTAGAACTGAAATCCCACAATGTAACCAAGCAGGCGAGATGGAGCCGCACAATGGAGTGTTGAGTTCACTGTTGCAACCCAGGGAAGATGTGGAAGGAAGTGATGTCACAGAACTCGAAGAGGAGCCTTGTCCTGGGCACGATGGACAGAGTAGCAGACAGTTACCCTGCCGAGAACAGTACAGCTCTGCTGAGGCCCAGCAGGTGGGAGACATGGAGCCTGATGACCCCCAAAGCACTTTTTCTGAAGCCCCCATCCTGGCCTCACCCCCAGTGCCTTCCAGCCTCAGCTGGGCCCCTAGTGCTGAGGAGTGGCTGCTGGGGACCAGAGCTGACGAAGGCAGCCCTGAGGAGCTCAGCGAAGAGCAGGGCTTCCTAACACATGCAGAGGCCCCTGACCACCTCAGCTCAAATCCCTGGCATGCTGTCATTGCTGATGACACAGGCCAGAGGGTGATGGCCACTTCTGAATGTGACTTGGGGGAGGTAGGAGGACGACTCACTCCCCCAGTCTCTACTTTGGCAGCCAGCGTCCATGAGCCTCGCCTTGAGCAGCCTTCACGGGACCAGGTGTTGACGTCCAGTGACGAGGAGGACATCTACGCACACGGACTGCCCTCTTCATGCTCGGAGACAAGTGTGACAGAGCTCAGAAGTAGTCGCTCCCTGCAGGACCTAAACCAGCCAGGCACAGATGACACTGGGCTGCTGAAGTCAGATCAGGTATGTGGGCGTCTTTCTTGAAGGAAATCACTGGCAAACAGATTATTTGCCTTTTTATGGAAAGAAATTCTATTCCTATGCGAAACCCATAGGCCATATGTTTTGAAGTCTGGGTTTGGGGAGGATCCGAACCTGTGAACCCAGGCTGCCGAAGTGGAGCACACCGAACTTAACCACTATGCCGCAGGGCTGGTCCCTAGCTTTGATTTTTTTAAAGAATCCTGGCAACTCAACCTTAGTCTACAAAATTCAGGCAGGCAGAGTGTCTTGGACACATTTCCATCACCACATGGTGTGCCACGTGTCCGATGACTGGAACAGTGCTTGAAAAAAATCTAGTGAAAAAATAAAGATAGTGGTAGTGCTGCTTCTCCTAATGCATCTCTAATGCTTGGATGTACACAACATCGATTTGCCTGCAAGTATTCAAGAACACTCCTCTTTGTGTAAAGTGAGGTATACCTCTAGAATAAAACTAGATCCTTTTAATGGAAGGACTTCATTAGGAAGGATGTTACAATATGACCAAGTGTTTTCTGGGGGTGTTTTGGGGTCTTTATGGGAGGACAACAGCTTCCATTTCAGAATGCTTCTTAGAGCGTGGTCCAGAGATAGCAGGGGCAGGTCCCTGCATGGCTTCTCTAAGATCCTTTCAGCTCTATGACGTTCATGATCTCCTGCGTGCCTTTCTTGTTGACAGCGGTACAACAAATGTAGCTGTGTCCCCTGCCACAGAACTCACCAGGCTCTGTCCTTGTTAGTTTGCAGAAAGCTGGATGGGCTACTCTGGTCCCGGCTACGGCATACTCAGCCTGGCGGTCTCCGAGAAATACATTTGGTGCCTGGACTACAAAGGTGGCCTGTTCTGCAGTGCGCTGCCTGGCGCTGGGCTGCGCTGGCAGAAGTTTGAAGATGCCGTCCAGCAGGTGGCAGTCTCACCCTCAGGTTCGCCTCCCTGACTCCCTGCCTCCTACCCCAGTGTAGACATCTTGGCTCACAGCAGCCCTGTGGCAACTCCATCCATTCAACAGATTTGCCTTTTCCAGCAGGTTGGAGAAGCAAAGAACATGAACTATTTCAGTTGACATCAGTTAACAAATTGTGTAAATGGATGTTCAGTTTGAGTTGTTGGTTTTTTATTAATTGCAGTGGTAACATGTGAACATATTTTTGTAAGCTATACAAATAGCTTGAATTTTGAGGGTTTTTATTTTTGAGAGATATTAACGTACTAACTCCTTATAAAACTAAAATGTGTTTCTATATTTCTTATGTTGCTTTAAGGCAACTGAATTAACAAAGATAGGCCCGTGGATATTTTGGATATGTTCAGATTACTTGGTTCCTTTTTAGAAACTGTTTTTTAATGAGCTATATGTCTGCTTTGAGTGAATAATCTACTCCCTGACTGTAAAAAGAAAATGGTCCTCGTCTGTGACCATTTGGATGGCCCATGAGGATATTCATTCTTTCATGCCACAGTTAGGCCATTTTTAGTGAATTGTAGCAGACATTTCCTGAACGAGGTTCTGCCAGGCTGCAATACCTCCCTTGTCTGTATGGGGTCACTTGCTCGTCTGTTTGTCATACTGTCAGCCGCTTTTCCTGTTTGGAGGGGTGGGTAGGTAGAACAGAAGAATTTATGTGTTTTTGCCTTGTAGTAACTGTTTTGTTGTTAGGACACTGGAATAGAAGTCAGACAAAACTGAGACTGTGGCCGCAGCCTGGTCCCCTGTGGCTGCTGTGCTTTGAGATGGCTTCCCTCAGCTCTCCCAGTCTCTGTCACTTTTTGAAATACTGGTTTGTTCAGGGTTGCTTTGTTTTATCTCTTTGTTTGTTTGAAAACTATTTTTCCCTACCGGCTGACTGAGATAGTAACTTCCCCACTTAACTGGCATTATATAATTGTGCATTTTAATTCTTTTTTGCCATTTACCTTTGGGTTCATCTCCCCAGCCATTTAGAAACTTTGGTTCTTTCCTGATTATATTAATTGCTTTGTGTTTCCCAACCAGTCAGTCCCTTGTTATGCTGGTTGAACTCTGTCACCACAGATTGGAGGTCTCGGCTGAGATGGCCTTGAGGGCCATGTGTTCGGTGGGCACCTGAGCCCCTGTGCCCCAGGGCATTCAGGGTTGGGCAGCAGCTTGGCCGTCTGTTTTGCTTTTCCTCTCTTCCTTCAGCCCCTCATGCAGATCCCCTGGTCCAGCTGTCTGTGCTCTTGGTGACTCTGGTGGTTTCTTACACTTGGCCACCTGGCCTGTGCCACACCCTCCATCTGCACAGAGTGCCTTCCTGTCTCCCTTCCTCCTTCCCTCCCCTTCTTCATCTCTCTTTATCAGAATCCCTTTCTCAGTGAAAAAAGGACCGCCCAGCTCAAGTGCTACTTTTTCATGCATCTTATCCATTTTGCTGGTCCAGGAGGGACCCGCTCCCTTTGAGTCCTGGTGGGACTTTTCGGCCTCTCTTAGGACACTAATTGGACTTCGTGATGTTAACTTGGGTGCTCATTTCGGCAGACCTAGCAGTGTCGGCACTGCTCCTGTTCCTTGCCACAATGCCTGTGACATGTCCAACTCTGAGTGCTGTGTCGTTGATACGTCCTCACGTCCATTCTTGCTCGCAGCCCTGTAGGGGAGAGATGGTACCCAGTTCACAGATGAGGAAATGAGGGTTGGAGACGTGAAGTGATACACAGCTGGTGGGTGGTGGCCGAGGGTTCAAACCTTGTTGCTGTGGGCTCTTTCCCAGTTGGGGTAGAAGCAAAGGGCGAGGGGGTTTTAGAAATTTCTCTCCCCCACAGCACCCAGAATGAATTTTCTTGTGTAACTAGTTCTCAATATTTATTGGACAGTGAGTAGAATGTTCATTTCCACAGGAGCCCTTCTCTGGAAGATTGAACAGAAATCTAACCGAGCTTTCGCTTGTGGAAAAGTGACTATCAAGGGGAGGCGGCACTGGTACGAAGCTCTGCCGCAGGCCGTGTTTGTGGCCCTGAGCGATGACACAGCCTGGATCATCAGGACAAATGGAGATCTGTACCTGCAGACAGGTAACTGAAGGTGGTGCTCAGGTGCCCTCGGTTCTGGTATAACTGCTTCTCACTGTCCCTTGCTTTGTTAGGGACACACTTAGAACAATCATAATGACTAAGAGGCTGAAAATCAATTTAAATTAAAACACTTGTAGAAAGAGTATTTGCCATTGGAATATATTAGCAGTTTCCTGCTACCGACTCAAAGTCAACCCGAAACAAAATTAGGGCAAGAATTAATAAGATTATTTATTGAGGTACAAAAACAGGATCTTGTTCTCCTTATGGCTAACATTGCCCATCACTTATTTTGCAATATCTGATCTCAAGAGGAAAGAATAACTGAGAAATGGCATTAAAATCATTTTTTCCTGTAGCTTATGGCTCGATTTTTTAAGCCAGATCAAAGGCCTGCCTCTATACACTTAGTTACGCATGGGTCAGGAAAAAACTGGAAGTAATTTTTGCTCTAAATAGCAGTTCACCTTGTCTTAGGAAACTGTCCTGAGGGGAACCTTTAGCTGCTGGAAGAGACACAGTGGGACTTGCTTATTAAAAATAAACTGTAATGAGAGTCAGTCTTTATGTACTGTCAGCAAAATAGGATATGAGTTTCCAAAAGCAATGTGATTTATCAGTATCTGGAAGGATTATTGGGCAGGAACTCTTTTTTGGTTGTCAAGAGGCCATATTGGATTTGTGTAAAGATCAATCTTCTAATCATTTAATATTGCTGATTCCGAGAGAATGTTTTCATCTCTGTTATGAACTGTCAGCTAGGGATGTCTCACTGAGATTGAAAACCCTTGCACATCTGGCTCCCTCTCAGATGTGGGAGAGCTGGTGTGTCCTGGAAGCTCCTGCCTGGGCCCTGGGGGGCAGTGTGCCAGCTTCTGGGTCATGTGCCAGCCCTGGTCTCTCCAGCCCAGTTCCTCTGTCTCCTTTCAAGTGAAAACAGCCCCAGAAAGGCGTGCGCACACCCGTCTTCCAGGGGCATTGGAGTTTTGTTCCTGGGGGAAAATGGGGTGCTCCTGCCCTGGGGTGAGGAGTGGGTGACCTCTTGACCTGTAATGTCTTAGGAATCACCAGGGCCGTGGTTTCAGACAAGCCAGATCCCGCCCAGACCTCCTGGGTTGGGGTGTCTGCGGTTGGCCCGAGGGCTTGTTGTATAAGAAGTCACGCGCGTGGTTCCCACCCAGTTGAGTGCGAGCAAGTATAACCCATGGACTGTGGTACCATCAGGTGCTTTTGTGATTAGTCGGGGAGCACATCTGAGTACTGAGACCTAATGGTAGGCTGAGGCCGCTGAATCTGGGGTTTTAGGTAACAGCTGTTTTTCCAGTGCCCCAGGGAGTGGCCTTCAAGCTCATTAGACAGCCTGCAAGGAGGTGGGAGAAAGCCTTGGACTGGAGTCAGGAACAGCTTTGCAGGGTGATGGACCTTGCTTTTCATCTAGGGGATTCGAGGTTTTCATTTTAGGGCGGAACCCCCTCCCCCCACCCCCACCCCCGGAAAAAGCAGGGAGACAGGAGCTGCTTTGTTGCAACTCCTCTGCAGAGGATGGCCAGAGGCCTCGGGTCCCTACTGGCTCCCACAGCGGAGGCCCCGAGGGACCCAGCCGTCCAGTGTCCAGGGCAGCACGTCATCTCTGACGCACGCTGCTCTCACCCTGGGCTGTCTTGTCTCGAGGTACGGCTGCCCTCCTGCTCTGGGCTTTCAGAACGTCTCAAGCTACTTTGGGATACTAGAGGATTCTGAATTGTTATTCCTTCAGTTTTCAAGGAGTGTCTGAAAACACTTTAGATAGATATTATATTTAAGCACAATTTAACCATTTTGTGTTGACTAGACCTTAAAAAGAAAAAGCACTTATTACAAAAGAATATAGCGAAATACCAAGAAAGAAAAGTAAACAAACAACAGAATAAAAATGAGGTATGAAATCCTGATTATGTGTCTCCGGGGGTTTCCTGTCCATCTCCCTGGCAGGTCTCAGCGTGGATCGTCCCTGTGCTAGAGCCGTGAAGGTCGACTGTCCTTACCCACTGTCCCAGGTCACAGCCCGAAACAGCGTGGTGTGGGTGCTGACAGAACAGAGAGCCCTCTTGTACCGCGAGGGCGTGAGCAGCTTCTGTCCAGAAGGGGAGCAGTGGAAATGTGACATCGTCAGGTACCAGTGGGGTGGAGCAGACATCTTCCGTGTCTTGTTTGTCCCACCCTCCTTTCTGTGTCAGCTTGACTCCTGTTAAGGCACGTTTGTGAGCCTTTCTTGAACAAGGCTGGTTCCCTGAAGGTTTCCATGGCAATAGTGCTTCTGGAATTGTCAGAGCCAATTTCAGCAGCCTGACCTTGGAGATGCCCTGTGCCTACCTCTGACCAGCATACTGGACATTGGGTCAGAGCTCAGTTCCTAAAAATGCTGCTGCCCTCCTGTGTAACCTTGAGCATCATGTGGTCATGAGTCTCTCCTAACAGCCTCTATTCAGGACTGTCCAGTGTCGGGTGGTTTCTCTTTAGAATTTCAGATGGTTTAGGGCCAAATGTTTTTCTTTATTATGATCCTAGTCAATTGAAATTGATCTCTGAATTATAATTTATTTGGTTACTTTATACTATTCAAAATTTGAATACAGAATTGCCATCAAATCATTTTGCTAGTGTGAAATTATTAATAGTCCTTGGAAAAATTAGATTAGGATATTCTTGGTTTGAATTTAGCAACCCAGTAGACTTGAGCAGGTACCTGTTGTGAGCTATAACTGTGCTGGGTTGGGTGTGCAAAGATAACTGAACCACAACCTTGCCATCACAGAGCTCCTAGTCTAGTAGAGCCGCGTAAACTGACCGAGGCCAGTTAGTGTAGATGATCCTAAATCAGAGAGGGGAGCCCGCAGCACTGAGGGAGCCCGAGTTCCACCCGGAGAGGTAGGGAAGGCACTGTGCAGAGTGGACCCGCAGCTAAGCCTTGAAGTTGAGAAAGACCGCCAGACAGGCGGGAGGGGGAAGGGCATTGCCAACAAAGAGGGCAGCGTCTGCTCAGCTGTGCAACACAGCCTGGTACATGGGGGAGGAATTTCCATTGCTCAATGAGTGAAGGAGGGAGTGGGGAGATGGAGGTAGGTACTCAGGGCCTTGAATTCCATATGTGCCTACTCACTTTTTTCTTTCCCTGCCATTCTGGGTCTTCAGCATGTGTTTCAGAAGCTACCACACATTTTAACAATATATATTGCTCAGTAATTCAACTCAAAACTCAAGCTTCCTTCCCTGGAACTTGTGCATGTCTCTTCTCCCAGGCTAAACCCACACAGGAGACACTTGATGCTGGCAATCGTAGACACGCTTGGGTGCATTGAATGAGTGGTCACTCCCACGTTGATGATTCTTCCTTGTTTTCAGTGAAAGGCAAGCTCTAGAACCTGTCTGTATAACTCTCGGGGACCAGCAGACCTTGTGGGCCCTGGACATCCGAGGAAACCTGTGGTTCAGAACTGGCATCGTTTCCAAGAAGCCCCAAGGAGATGATGACCATTGGTGGCAAGTAGGTGTTCAGCTCCAGAGCTGTGTGCCAGGGTGTCTCCTTGAGTTGGGGTTTTTATAACCCCTCTCTTTTCCTTAGAGAGATTGAGGAGGTTGGATTAAGTTAACAGTATTCACTTTTACTATTCGATGAGTTAGACTTTGCTGTGTTTGAGCACATTAGAAACATCAAGGACTTTTCGTCATAGGAGGTAACTTTAAAGCTCTCTTTCCTTAGATATGCAGGCTCTATTTATTTATTTTTTATTTTGGTGTTATTTGGAAATTTATCATTATATGCTAAGTAAAACCAGTGACATCCGTTTGAGGATCTAGGTAATTAATGATGTTTAATTCTGAACAAATGTGCTCAGAAAAGAAACTAGACAATAGGTTTGAAAAACTGAACCCACAATTAAAATTCATCCATCTCTGTTTGTTCCAAAGGCCTCTAAGTAAATGGTATTTCAACAAAGAAAGGAGGATTTTCCCACATACTCCCAGAAAAGGAAACGCTTTAAGAAATAAGAGGGTATGATCAAGCTAATTATTTGTGACTTGGTCCCAGTGTGGACTAGAACATGTTTTCAAAGGAGCATCTACTGCCCTCGTTGGTACTGTTGAGTGTGCGCGTCGCTCCCACAGTCCCCCTTTGTGGTGGCGAGGCTGTACGATGCTTGGCGGCTGTGGATGGACAGCATCTTCAGGATCATGGCTCCGTTGGTTCAGGCCTCATTGTTGCCTCAGACGTGGCTTGTTGAAGGCAGGTCTTCCATTGGCTACTCTTAGGTCTCTCAGATGAGAATGTGGAAACTACGTTGTGTTTACTCTTTGATAAATACATATGTGTGTATGTATGTCTCTGATTTGATATGCCAGGTACTATTTGAAAGGTTATACTGATGATTTTAGAGTACCTTGTTCTCGTAGCAATATTGTATGGTTTTATACACATGTACACACTCTCATGTGTATATGTACTAAATTCTGTTTTTAAGTAGCCTAGAGAAAACTGGATACCA
The DNA here is from genome assembly GCF_021613505.1 of Equus quagga. Lineage (NCBI taxonomy): Eukaryota > Metazoa > Chordata > Mammalia > Perissodactyla > Equidae > Equus > Equus quagga. The sequence continues at coordinate 42,611,215 of NC_060286.1, forward strand.
TTTTGTCATAATATTCAGAACATTATCTTTAGAGAAATTTTTAAACTTGACAGAATCATCTTTGAGGTATTTGGAAGCAGAGTTATTTTAATTATTATAAGATTGATTTTTTTTTTCCCCCAAAATCCCTCCAGTACATAGTTGTGTATTTTCAGTAGTGGGTCCTTCTAGTTGTGGCATGTGGGATGCTGCCTCAACATGGCTTGAGCGGTGCCATGTCCGCGCCCAGGATCTGAACCGGTGAAACCCTGGGCCATCGAAGTGGACCACGTGAATTAACCACTCGGCCAAGGGGCCGGCCCCAAGATTGATTTCTTTGTAGTGCTAGAGCCAGTTATGTTTGATTGCTAAACCTTTCTCTTGTTTTTTTAATTTGTGTCCTGCTTATCCACAGATTTTGGGTGCTAGGGCTGAGTCTGTCTTAGGCTTTCTGTATGGCCTTAGTGTTGTACGCCCCCCCAAGGAAGGGCAGAGCTCCCTGAGCGTGCACACCGCAGCCCGCGCATGAGTCCCAGGAGCTCATTGCCCGGCGCTCTGTGGGCTCTATTGGAGGTGCCCAGCCAGGCTGTGGAGCGCTCCCTGGGGCTGAGAGACGGGGCTCTGGGCTCTGCAGCAGGGCAGCAGGGTCCTGAGTGGGGAAGCTACCCGCTTACCCCACAGTTAGCGCAGCAGCTCACGGTCAGCGCAAGCGAGTCCTTTCACAGAGAACAGGCAGTGTTTCTACATATCATAAAGTACCGATTTTTACCATAATTTTCTTATTGTTTCCTATAAATTAAGCTGCCTATAATAAATGATGTCACTTTCACTCAACATTTCATTGTGCGTGGCCTGGGAATGTGGCCTGCAGGGAGCTGTCCTAAGGAGTATGGCGGTGGCATTCTCCATAAGCAGACCCGAGAGAGCAGAAATATGCGTGAGAGTCATGCAGGATCAGATTCTGACCTATCTGAGAACTTCCTAACAACCGGAGCTGGCCAAGAAACGAGAGGCCTTCCTCGGAGGGAGGTGCCCTGGAGAAATGTCTCTTTCAGGACGTTAGAGAAGCTGTCGTGCATCGAGCCAGGGCCCACTCTGCATGTCCAGGACAGTCCTGGGTTTGCTGTTGGCCTGGCATAATTATGAACAGTTCCAGTTTAGATCATAAATTACTTCATCGCCCTACTTATAATACCTTTTAAACCCATGTTTTCATTCTAAATACTGACACTGTTGTCCATTGGAAATACCTAAATTTAAAAACAAGAGTATCCTTTCTCACTGATTAGAATAAAAGTGTTCTGGGGTGCGAGGGGGTAATATTTGATCACAAAAATAATACCTGCTTCTGTAACAGATCCGTGTCATATAAAAGTGTATAAAATGAAAGGTGAACATTTTCTTCCATCCTCCAAGTCCAATCCCCAGAAATAATTATAGTTGGCAGTTTGGTAGTGATGTCCTGCTCGACTCTTTTTTGGTCCTTCTGCAAATGCACATGTGCGTGTGTGTTTGGGTGTTTGATGGACATGGGCCAGAACCTTACCTCTCAGGCAGTGACCATACAGAAGGCACTTGTAACTGCACTGAGAGCAGGGTATCTGCCCGTCTCCCCCTCCAGGTGAGCATCACAGACTATGTGGTGTTCGACCAGTGCAGCTTATTCCAGACCATCATCCACGCCACGCATTCAGTGGCCACAGCAGCTCAAGTCCCCGTCGAAAAGGTGGCAGATAAACTGCGCATGGCATTTTGGTCTCAGCAGCTTCAGTGCCAGCCGAGCCTTCTAGGGGTCAACAACAGTGGCATCTGGATATCCTCAGGCAAGAATGAATTCCATGTCGCTAAAGGAAGTCTCATCGGTGGGTGTGTTACTTTATTTTCACATTGGCTTGATAGGCAGCTTCACTTTAAAGCCAGCATTTAGAGACAAGCTTTAAGATCTCAACTTGAGAAGATAATTCGGTGCCAGTGGTATGAAGTGTTTTAATGGAGGCATTCTTCATGCTTTGTATCAGCTTCTTTTTTTTTAATCTGTCATTCCCACAACTTGGATACCACTGTCTGGATGGTGTGTGATCAGTGTCCACTGGGAGCTCATTTTCATGTCAATTATTTCACATTAAATGAAAAAATCCACCCAAACCTAAGAGCCTAGTAGGAGAGAATAGTCCATTTCCTAGTGGGAAACTTACTGCACTGTTGAAAATGCCACGCTCTGGCCAGAGCTGTACCTGTAGGTTTAAATCCACATGTACCAGCTGGGTCTTCATTTCTGTGAGTGAACTCCTGCTTGGTGAATTTTCTCCAGCTTACCTCCTCCTGCGTGGCCTCCCCCTGACCCTGGGGAAGATCATGGCTTTGCTTCTCGGTGTTCAGAGAGAAACCAGTGGTTAGCTCTCGCAGTGCTGGCTTGGACCTCCTAATTTAAAGACATTCTAGAATTAGCTGTAAGAGGTTTTGAAGACGAGTTGTAGTCTAGAACTGAAGCTCTAAAGTTTTTTTCATCGTCTTCTTTGTTTAACACACTCTTCCTGTTTATTCTTTCTAGGCACTTACTGGAATAATGTTGTTCCCCGTGGGACAGCTTCTGCAACAAAATGGGCCTTTGTGTTGGCTTCCACTGCTCCCACAAAGGAAGGTTGGTTGAGAAATGCAGTGCACAGGTTGGCAGTTCGACTGTGGCCTAGTTGGCAGGGGAGTGTAGCTCTGTAGACCTCAGAGACGAAATGTGGTGTCACAGGCGAGTAGTCCATGTTGGCTGAGCTGAGGGCCCTGAAGCTGGGCCCCAGAAAGAAGGGGCTACCGTCATGAAGCTGAGTGAGTCTAAAGGCAAAGTGTCCTTCTGAAGGAGGGGAACATACTGTGGCCAGCGGCCAGTGACTTCCAGCAACATGTCACGGGGCTGTTGCGCAATGGCCAGTAGGCTCTAGGCTTCTTTGGGTGCCTTTCCATTTCCCCTTGTGAATTCTGCTGTCACTTCCTAGCAGCCTCCTTCTGTCTGGCTAGCAGCCTCTGCCTGGCCGAGTCCCACTGCCTGTTAGGGCAGACCTTCCCTGCAGGGGCAGGCCTCCTCCAGACTCCAGTCAGAACGACAGCCCTTCCCAGAGCACAGGGTGTGGAGCCGGGAGAGGCGGTGCAGCTGCCAGTGACTGGGAGCCTGGGCAGTTAGGCGCCCCTCTGGGAAGCAGCCGAAGCCTCCTCCCAGGATGGCAGAGGGTCAGATGAGAGGACACTGTGAAGCTGATGGTTCGGATGAAGCAGTTGGTTAGTTCAAGCCATTAGTCCCACTAGGATGTGGATTACTTGGTCGGTACAATAAAACGCTTTCTCCCCAGACTGCTCCGAATACAATTCTGAAATCAGTAAGCTCTGACAACTGTAGGTTTTTTACTGAGTTTGGCACAAATTCATTTGGCAGCAGAACCTGGCCTGAACTGCTGAGGCTACTTACAGTCTCTGTTTATCCTGTCGATTGTGGCTGTGCACACATTTCGTTGCAGGAACGTTATTGCACTTCACTGGGGGTGCTGCCTGGCTCCCCGGGGCATCACTTAAATGTGGCATACCCGTTACTTTAGGTTTTCAAAATCCAAAAAATTTTGAACTCTAAAATGTATTGGGCCACAAGTTTTAGATAATACTTTAGATAATATATTGTGACTGAAGTTTTAATTTCCCTGAGGGTTATTTGCATTTTAAACTGAATCTATTCAACCTGAAGGACTAAAAATGGTCGAGGGAGTGAAAAGATCTAATTTTGAGGTGAGGAGGGGAAGAAGTGGCTTTCCAGCTTTCCACGCCTTCTCCAGTGCCTCCCCACCCTGCCAGCCCACCCCTCACCCCATCACCAGAAGGACAGGGGAAGTACCTTGCTGCCATGCTTCTGAGGATCTGCTGACCTTACTCCCTCCAGAGCACTGATTAAACACACCAAGTTAAAGACTCCACAGCCCATTACAAAATGTCCAAACTCAGAGCTGCTAAGCCAACGCTGTAGCCTTCATAAAATGTCATGAGCGCTACTTTCTTTGATTTCTTTAAAATATCTTGGGCTTATTTCTTATTCACTGGCTGGTCACAGTGTTTCCCTCTGACTTCTGACTCCCAGCACACTGAGTGCCCCTGCTGTGCGGCAGTGAGAAAGGAGTGTGGGAGCAGGAGCTGTCAGGTGCCGGCAGCCCGAAGGCAAAGGCTGCCTTGTGCGTTTTGTCAGTGGCAAACGTGAACCTTTTCCACAGGAAGCTCCTTGTGGCTGAGCCAGAGCAGCAAGGACCTGTGCAGCGTGAGTGCCCAGAATGCTCAGTCGCGCCCCTCCACAGTGCAGCTGCCTCCCGACGCCGAGATGAGGGCGTACGCCGCCTGCCAGGACGCTCTGTGGGCCCTGGACAGCCTCGGCCAGGTGTTCATCAGGACGCTCTCCAAGAGCTGCCCCGCAGGCATGCACTGGACCAGGCTGGACCTCTCTCAGCTAGGTACTGCCTCCTCGGGAGTGTGCTCGCTGGCGCCAGGGCTCTGCCTTACCGCCGCGTCAGAATGTGACATCTGACGCAAGTTCCTGGGGCCTGTGCTTAACTTGGGTGCATTTTTCTATGACGTTTTGTAAGTTGCTGGATTTCAGGAGATTGATTAGCTGCTCCTACAGAGTAAATGGCCCTCTTAATTTTGTAAGGAGCTTTACTCCCCGCCCCTTACAGTTGGTGAGGTTTTCAGAACCCAGGAGAAGCATGCAGTCAGAGAAAGTTGGCACTAAAAACTGTTCGAAATAATACTGTTGATGCAGCTGCTTCCGCCGGTCTACCTGGATATGGCACATTGCTTTGTGCCCTTTAAATCCGGAAGAATGAGAGCGCCCCACTCCAGGACCAGCAGCACATTTACCTGTCACCCCACAGCTAGAGTGCCCCACAGAGAAGAGCTGCTTAGGGGCTGGCCCCATGGCCGAGCAGTTAAGTTCATGCACTCTGCTTTGGTGGCCCAGGGTTTCGCTAGTTACGATCCTGGGCGCGGACATGGCACCGCTCATCAAGCCTTGCTGAGGCGGCATCCCCCATGGCTCAACCAGAGGCACTCACAACTAGAGTATACAACTATGTATCAGGGGGCTTTCGGGAGAAGAAGAAGAAGAAGAAAAAGAAGATTGGCAGCAGATGTCAGCTCAGGTGCCAATCTTTAAAAAACAAATAGCTGCTCAACAGCAGGTGTCGATCGCTGACCAGACTGAGAGGATGTACGTCTCCTAACTGCTGCTCTTCTCTGAATCTCCCGGGGGTGTTCCAGAGCAGGCGGGGGAGCATGATGCCGTTTGTAAATAATAGATTCGTATTCCAAGAAATAATAGAATGAGCCCACAGCATTGGGTTATTCTCCAGGCAAATTTTTTGTTTTGTTTTGTTTTGAGGGAGATAAGACCAGAGCTAACATCCACCACCAATCCTCCTCTTTTTGCTGAGGAAGACTGGCCCTGAGCTAACATCCGTGCCCATCTTCCTGTACTTTATATGTGGGATGCCTTCCACAGCATGGCTTGACAAGCAGTGCATAGGTCCGCACCCGCGATCCGAACCAGTGAACCCTGGGCTGCGGAAGCAGAACATGCGAACTTACCCGCTGCACCAACCTACTGGCCCCTCCTGGCAAATTCTTGATCAACCAGCAGCTTAGATGTAGCTTGTCTGAAGGTGGAGGCTTGTCTGAAGGCAGAAGCTGCACCAGGTGCCTCCAGAGGGTCCATGTGAGCCTTAGGAATACTTCCCTGCTGTACGGTTTCCCACTTTGGTAAACTGACAGCCAGTATATTGTTTGTTAGGTGGTAGAACTGAGCTGTGGAAGCATTTAATGTTTGAGAGTACATGTACTCATTTCAACCACGTGTACTCGTTTAAGAAAAAAAAAGGAGGAGAAAGAAAGCAAGAAAAAAGAGAGGGAGGGCTCGTTGTCTGCCTCCCTCCCCAGCAGCCTTTGGCAGCATTTCCAGCTGACGGGGGCCTCTCACCATCCCACACAGCTGGTCTCAGCCCGTGTGGCTCCTACCAGCTGCTGTGTAGAGATACTGTCATTCGTTTGTCCAACAAGGCCCCAAACATATCCAGCTTAACTTAAGACCCAGTCGGTTCTCAACTAAAGAAGCAAGCTCTGTTTTCCAGGGTCATTTTGATTCTTTATGCTTTTGACCTTGCACCCCTGTCTTTTTTTTTTTAAGGAAGAGTAGCCCTGAGCTAACATCTGCTGCCAGTCCTCTTTTTTGCTGAGGAAAACTGGCCCTGGGCTAACATCTTTGCCCATCTTCCTCCACTTTATATGTTGGACGCCTACTACAGCATGGCTTGCCAAGCAGTGCCATGTCCACACCCGGGATCTGAACTGGCGAACCCCGGGCTGCCAAAGCGGAGCGTGCGCACTTAACTGCTGCGCCACTGGGTCAGCCCCATCACACCCTGTCTTTTGAACCTAATCCCAGCACGAGAGCTGGTCATCTTCCAGCTTTTGAGAGCATTTGCCAGCCACCATTACTGACAGTGACTGACCAGACAAGGCTGTGGCTGGTAGTGGCCCTGAATGCTGGTGCTGGGTGACCCTCCTGCCTGTCCCGGGAAGCCTTTGATTTATTCCGAGATCCTACTGGCCTCAGCTTTTCTCCAACAGCCCCCAGCCACACCAGCATGGGAGATGTAGCTAGTTCCTTCCAGAGGTAAAAAGGCCAGGGCATGGTTTGTGTCCTGTCCACTACTGAATCTTGAGAACTATGGGAGGCCGTGCTCATTTGCTGATCTGGGGCCGAAGCAGAGCTGTTTCCCTAGCACCACGCCCTCCCAGTCCCTCAGAGGAGGCCATCGCACTGCGGTGGGTGCAGAGCAAATGCGTGTTGTGCCAGGCTCCACAGTGCTGGTAACCAGCTCTGCCCAGGGCCTCCAGGCTCCAGCCCACAGCTCATGCCTCCCTTCTAGTTCAGTCTAGTCCTGGCACTGGCTAGCTGGCTAGTGTTGGAGGTCTCCGTGATGCCCATTTGGCCTTTGCTGAGGTGGTGGCCATTCTTTCCAGGGGAGGATCTCAGCTTTGATGGAATTGAGTGAGCTGGGCCCTGAGCAGGCTGTAGCACCCTGGGTGAGTGTTGGGTTACCTTTAAACCTCAATTTATCACCTTTCTAATGGGGACAGCAGTCCCCACCCCAGAGAGATGATGCAAGTAAGCATCCTGTATACATGTAAACTGTCTCGGGCAGGTGTGGCATCCTAAAAGCGTGGCACATGCTGCTTGGGGTCACTCTCAAGCCATCACTAGCTCGACTCCTCAGGCTGGTGGGGGAGTGCTCACTTGGGTTTAACGATGTGCACAGTGTGGGGTCGTTACAGGAAGCACTGCCTTTCTTAGTCTTTATCCTGTGCTGAGCTCTAGATTTTGTTTATTTATTTGGGTTGCTGGCTGATAGAGAAATAATGGATAGAGACTCCTTTTGCCATTTTTTGAACATCCTGGGAGAATGCAGCAAGTCCAGAGCTGGTAGGTTTTGTGTTAGGGCAGGGGAAGTGGGCATGGTGCAGTGAGGGGGTGCTGGCCTTCTGCTGTGCCAGGGTGAGGGACAGCGAAAGGCAGGCCAGGGCCACCAGATGTTCTGTCATTGGCCTCTCTCCAACTATGGTCTGTGTGGCCTGAGGGACGAACAGGTGAATCAAGGGATTTTTTAAGTTATTGTTCAAATTAGGGGATGCAGATTTTGAGTTCAGGTGTGTGCTCCCTGCCCAGAAACCCCACGTGTGAGTGTCCATGGCAGGCTGTCTCAGGCTGCGTGCCCTGGATAGCAGTGAATAGAAAGTGTGGTGCTCTAGGTGGCGTTAATGCTGCCCTACATTGCTTACCTGGGTTAACGGGGATCCTTCACTCTTCATTTAAAGTTGGCCATGGCGGGCACTCACAGCAAGGAAAGGAAGCACAGCCTGTCAGGACTGTGACTCTGCGTGTAAGGATTTTGTTCAATTTCAAACTTCTCTTTCCCAAAAGTACTCTTTTTCCTGACTTCATTCCTCTGCTCCTGCTGACTTCTGCTGGGAAGGGCAGAATCCTCTCTGGCTGTTTGTGCTTCTCTGCTGGCTAGTGGGGTTGGTGCTGTCTCTTCCGTCTAACCCAGAAGGCCTCCTTGGCTGTCTTACCTCTGCTTCCTGCCACTGCCAGAGTTAGGTCTCCCATGCACCTGCGCTATTGCCCACGGCGCCAGCTGTGCCTCCCCGCCCCATGGGCTCCTGAGCTGTCTTCCTACAACACAGCTCCAGGGGCGTGCCCTCAGTGTTAAATGGCTCCATGTTGCCCCTAGAATCGAGTTCCAGCCTTCAGGGTGGCACAGGGCCCTCACAGCTTGACCCGGCCTGCCTTTCACGGGCCTCCTGCAGTGGGGGCTCAGCCACCACCCATTGCCCTTCCCCAGTATGCCCACCCCTTCCATGCCTGGTGTTCACTTCTCTTGCCATGGCCTGGAGTGTCCTCCCTTCTTTTCCCTTCAGCTCTTCTTCCTTCAGACCTCAGCTGAGAGTGTCCCATCCCCTCAGCTCTCTTCAGTCAGTATCTCCATCAGGACACTTTTCCCACTGTGTTCCCTGAGCATCTGCTCTTGCTCTGTCCCAGCAGTCATTTCAGTCTGACTCATGACGCATTTACACACGGAGGGTAAGGGGACTTTGCGGACAGGGACCACGTGCTTGACCATGTCCATGCTCAGCAGGAAATTAAACTGTCAGGGAAAGTTGTTAGTATTTGAAACCCCATTTCTAGATAATTCTGAGATAGCAGTTTTCATTCCTTGTTCCTGATAATCACAAATAAAACTGCCTAACGTGGAGGCAGAAGATGTCATCGCACATAGTTGATTCGCCCAGCTCCCAGTTGCCATCAGCGTGCCCAGGACGTGAGGCAGGAGGTGTTGGCTTTATAAAAGCTGTTCAGAGATGGGGTTTACCTGAGTTCTTCTCTTCAGCCCTAGCCTTTTCTTTACGAGTGTTCCGACGCTGAAAGCATAGAAAGTGGAAGCCCTTCTTCCCAGTGCTGACGACGTGATCTGGGCTACCTCGTGCCAGCATTGACCTTGGGCAGCACCAGGTCATTGTAAAGTCTGGAATGTCACCAGTCTTTCTCACATTGCAAACAGAAATTTCAATTTCAAAGATGACTTCTGCAAAGTATCAAGTCATGCACATGATTTCTACTTTTAATTTATTCTTTAAGATGTAGCGTCCCTCTCTTTTCTGCCCCATACAAATTGCCAAATCATTTGCTGCTCTGAGATTAAATTGAGAGAGTTCTTTAATTAAATGTCTGGCTACTGAACCCAGTTATAGAGACAGTATGGAATTTTGTGATTTATTACAATCCCAGTTTTTGGAAGAAAATTTGCATCATTTAGCAGATATTTAAGATGCTCATAACATTTTATTTCCCAGTACACATACAAATGCATATGTCAGGCACTGGAATATTTAGCAAACTAATGCAATTTGTAATATTATTCGTCAGGTCACAGCATTTAATGAAGAAATATTCAGCGTCAGTTCATGCCTTCAGGTAACAAATAGGGTTGTATTATGCAGTAATTTATGCAGAAGTGTTTTTTAAATAGTAAAACGCCAAATAAATGTGACTTTTTGTTTTAAAATGTATGTTTTAAAAGTAATCCTAAAGGGAAAATGTCTGTTCTGTGGAATAAAGTAAAACTTTTTTTTAGATGGGAGGGAAAAGCAAAGTGGGGAGAGGCCGGAGAATTGCACTGTCTGTGTCAGTCATCCTGGTGACGCTGCCGTAACAGGCCCCAGATGTCAGCGACTTAAGGCCATGGGTGTTGCTTTCTTGCTCCCACCAAGTTGGTCTCCACCTGTTAGTCTTTCAGGGTCGTTGTCCCCTGGGTGGCAGCTTACTGATCCTGCTGCAGTGCTCTGTGACTCCACTGTCTTGGTCACTGCAGCCGGGGACAGCTGAAAGGTCCCCTGCCAGCTCTTTTTTGCTTCAGTTCAGAAGTGACAGATCACTTTTGCTCCCAGCCCACTGTGCAGCACTGGTGACGAGGCCCCCCCAACTCTGAGGGACTGGGAGGAGCTGTGGACTGTTTAGGGAGGGCAGTTGTCTCTGCCACCTGTCTTGACTGTCATCTCTGTGGAGCAGACTCATAAAGCTGCGTTCAGGCGGCCTGGGAGACCCTTCTGCGAGGTAGGAAGCTGCACAAAAGCCCTCGGTTAAATGTTTTCATTTGGACCTGTCTCTTCAATTCAGAATAAGGTTGTTTATACACTAAAGTGTATAGTCTAGCCACCTTTTATATTTGTTCTAATAGAATGTTCTCCTTGTAATGTGAACTCCATGTTCTATTGGCAGTGTTGTTAATTCACTGCTAACTGTGAGATGCTGGCCCAGTGCGTTTTTGTCACCATGTGACTCTTCTCATGATCGGCTACTGCCTGTAGTTCCTATTAAGGCAGGTTGAAGACTCCAATGTAAAATTAATTTTCAATTAATATTTTAAAATTAGCATCTGTTTCTCAGCTGTTTCTGGAATTTACTGTTGAAGGTACTTTATTTTGATTGGTATAAATCTTTTAATATGTAGTGTTAGAGCCCTACAGAGTCTGTTTGAACTCTCTGGTAAGACATTCTATAAAAGATTAAGGAAGGAGAAAATACAGTTAGTTTCAGTGTAAGAGGAATCAACCTCTTTAGGAAATGCACAAAGGAATACGGAGAGTTTTTTGTGTAGTGGTGAGTTAATGCGTTTAACTTGGTGTCACACTAAAGGCACATGACTAGATAGCCACCCAGCAGGATCTGTGTCTGTGTGTTTTGGTGCAGACACATGAGCTGTCATCTGATGCCAGTGACAACTGTGTGAGGTGGCCGAGAGCAGCACCACCAGTGAATGTAGCTGCATCCCCTTTTTCCCTGCTTTAAAGTCAAAATGACCCATCCTCTTACTTAGTCATCAGAAGACAAACCATTCAACTGGAAAAATGGGCAAAAGGAACAGACACTTTACCAAAGAGGATATAGAAATGCCCCGTAAGCACATTAAAAGATTCTCGACATCAATAGTTATCTGGAAAATGCAAATTGAAATCATGACAAGATACCACGTCACACCCACTAGAATGGTCGACATGAAAAAGGTGCCGGAACTGAATGCTGGGCAGGGTGTGGGCAACCAGCATACACTGCTGGTGGGCGTGTAAAATGGAAAAGGGGTAAACTAGCAGTTTCTTGCAAAGTTAAACGAACATCTACCCTGTAGCCCCGCAGTTCCACGCCTAGGCATTAGTCAAGAAAAACAAGACACGTTCACAAAAGGGTCTTCTATGAGAGTGTTACAGCAGCTTTACTCTAGTAGCACAAAGTGGAAGTGGCCCACATGTCCCTCAACAGGTGAATGGATAAACTAACTGTGGCGTTTGCATGCCTTGTATTGATCCTCAGCGATGAAAAGAAGAGGCACTCTGATGAATCTCACGTGTGTTACACTGAAGAAGCCAGAGCCCAGGGAGTGCGTACCTGTGATTCTGTCTCTGCGGGAGTCTAGACCGCACTGAACTGTCTGCGGTGATAGAAATCAGAAGAGTGCTTGCCTTGGGGCAGAGGGGAGGGACCGGAAAGGGGCCTGAGGGGACTTTCTTGGGTGATGAAAATGTTCCATAACTCAATAGGAGGTGAGTTACCCGGGTATATTTCTTTGTCAAAACTGATTAACTAATCATGTAAGATCTGTGTGCTGACTGGCGTTCAGAGGTCAGAGGTAGCTGATGTGGAGGAGTCAGGCTGGCCTGGGTGCAAGCCTTAGTCCACCCTTTGCCTCCTGGCTTAACCACGTTCTCACCGTGGGATCTTGGGCAAGTCTCTTCATGCCTGAGTCCTGATGGCCTCATGTGTGAATGGGGATAATAATAACAAGCCTCATTGTTGCGAGGTTTAAAATGAGGATTTAAAAGACTTAGCTGAGAGCCTGTCCTGCAGCAGCTGTTCAGTAACCATTGGCTGTTGCTCTTTTTGCCAGATAGACTAATAGTCAAATGTAATTTCTCTTTAAAGGCTCCTCCCATTTCCTTTCCTCTTAAAATCGGTTTAATCAACAAGGAGAAATGCAAAAAGAACAATGAAGATTCTGGGAGACTTAGTGTGTTAGTCTTAATTCTAATTAAGATCAAGTTACCTGTAAAGATAAGTTCCCTCTCCCTAAATCCAGAATTTGCTGGTAAGTCACGTATCTGATGAAGCTAATGATGGGACCACGTTGAGGTTTAATCCTTGTGCTTGGTGACTCAGGGCCAGCGCTGACGCGTCTTGACCCGTGGCATAGAAGGGCTGTGGCGTGGCGCCTCGCAGGCGGCAGGGCAGCCCGAGGCCTGAGGGACTCTCCTGTGCTGTGTTGTCCTCAAGCAGCAGAGTTCAACTGCATGTGCAGCCTCATCTCTTCCTTTGAAGTATAAAATCAAAGTTCATAGATTAAATAAAGACTAGTCATTTTACAAAAGTAATTAGTGTGCGGACTTTATTTGTCTACAGGAGCTATAAAACTGACGAGCTTGGCGTGTGGAAATCAGCACGTTTGGGCCTGCGATTCCAGGGGTGGAGTTTACTTCCGTGTAGGCACCCAGCCTCTGAATCCCAGTCTGATGCTTCCAGCCTGGATAATGATTGAGCCACCTGTGCAGGTAAGCAAAAATTGACTGATACCAACTTGCTCCTCAGCAAGACGAAGCTCTCGGGATGCTGTTGATGGGAAAAGGACCACGCCTGCTTATGTAGGCCTCCTGGCAAGTGGGGGCAGAGGTGTGTGCCCAGGGAACAGGGCGTGCCCCCATATCAACACATACTCATTCATTGGCATCCTAATTGTGGAATTTGGTATTTATGGGGTTTAGAGCTGAACAGTTGTTAAAGACTATCTGAGCCAAGATGAAGTTTTTTCTTTTCTCAAAATAAAAATATTTTGTTTCTAACTTTTTACAAAATAAGCATTATTAAAAGAAAAAAAAATCAAACCATACCCAGAAGTGTAGAAAAGAAAGTAAAAGTTACTCAAAATCTTGTGGTGGAGATAATCTGTTATCAGCGTTTTGTGAGTGCCTTTTCTTGTTTGTTGAAGAAATTCTCTTTCCCATCTGCCCCACCCCTCCCCTGCGCCCGCCGTATTTCAGCCTACAGTGTATTCCGAGTGTTCTTTTTCTCTTGACTGTTCCACCACTCAAGTCAAAAGCAGAAGTCTGAGTCTGGTGCACTGTGTAGTTACTCTGAAGTATCTAATGGGCCTGGTTGCTATGCTAAGTATATTTCTGTTAACATTTATAATTCAGGGCCTGTGATTCAGTAAGTGTTATTTGCTCTAACTCCTGCTAGTCCCCATTTTGTGACTTTGTTGGAAAAAACATGAAGTTGCCACATGCAGAGGCAGCGGCAGGGCAGGAGTAGATAGGATCGTCCTTGAAGAAAAAATGCTTACATGGAGACAGGAAGGAAACCAAGGGTTGGGTACATGCCTGTGTTCATGACTGTCTACATTTTGGGTATCGTGACCCCCAAGGGATGGGGCGGCAGAGGTGAAGGGGCAAGGTGCAGGGCTGGTCATGAAGACCCCCAGTCCTGCCCATCAGACATGGGGCATGTGCTGGGAGACCCTACAGTCGAACAGGAGTCAGATCCAGGGTTCTTTCGGGCCCCTGGTTAGTGGTCATGGCCCTAGGGAGGCTCCGTATGGCTCTTCCTCCGTTACAGGTTTTGGGGAGAGTGAGTAGAACGGTGTCTGTGACGACACTTTGGAATTAGAAAGCACTGTGCAAACATGAGGTCACGTGTAATGAGTGATAACGCATGCTCACTTTTCCTCTGCACATGGTGGTGGCTGACAGCAGCACAGTGGGAGCAGTCCACCCGGCAGACGGACTGTTTCGTCACTGCATCGCCGAGTGCTGCTGGTGCACAGTGACAGTAGAGGCAAGCTGCCTTGCGGTTAGTTTCACTGCTATTCCTAATTCTCTTCAGACCAGGCAGCTTCTTGTGGCCTGGCCGCTTTGGTGCATCGTTGTCAACACCGTCTTTTTGTTTTTACTTCTAACGGCTTTATATTGTTTCTTTCAAGAGTTCTAATTCACCCTTTCACAGTATACAGCTCGGTGGTTTTTAGTGTATTCACAAAGTTGTGCAGCAGTCATTACTCTCCAATTCTGGAACTTTTTCATGACCGCAGAAAGAAGCCTGTTCCCATTAGTAGCCACTCCCTTTTCTCCTGGACCCTCCACTCCCCTCAGCCCTTTGGCAGCCACTAACCTACTTTCTGTTTCTATACATTTGCCTATTTCATATCAATGGAATCATACAATATGTGGCCTTTTTTGTCTGCCGTCTTTCACTTAGCATCATGTTTTCAAAGTTCGTCCAGGTTGTAGCTTGTATTAGCACTTCATTTCTTTGTGTGACTGTAATATTCCATTGTATGGCTAGACCACATTTTGTTTGTCCATTCATCAGTTGGTGGACATTGGGGCTGTTCCTACCTTTTGGCTATGAATAATGCCTCTGTGAACCTTCGTGGACAAGTCTTTGTGTGGCCATGTGTTTTCGGTTCTATTGGGTATATAACTTTAAGTGGAGTTGCGAGATCTTATGATGATTGTATGTTTAACTTTTTAACCAACTGCCAAACTGTTCTGCACAGGGGCTGCATCGTTTTACATTCCCACCAGCAATGTATAAGGCTTCCAGTTTCTCCACATCCTCACCCCAAAATTTTTCTTGACCAATTTTTTTATTCTAGCCATCCTAATAAGTGTAAAGTGGTATGGCATTGTAGGTTTTTTTTCTTACAGGGTAAAAAGTTTATTGAAACAGAGAAGATTACTTTATATTGTGTGGGTTACTGAAAGTTCCAATTTATACTAGAATAGTTCTATAAATAAAGGAAAGCTGATCTGATCAAGATTGGTACTTTTTGTTATAATTCAATTTTTTTGAATTGAGATATAATTGACATATAACATTATATTAGTTTCAGGTGTACAGCATAATGATTTGATATTTGTATATGTTGCGAAATGATCACCACAATAAATCTAGTTAACATCTGTCATGATACGTAGTTACAAATTTTTTTCTTGTGATGAGAACTTTTAAGATCTACCTTCTTGACAACTTTCAAATATGCAATATAGTATTATTAATTATAATCACCATGCTGTATATTACATCCTCATGTCATTGTGGTTTTTATTTGCATTTCCCTAATGACTAATGATGTTGAGCATCTTTTCATGTGCTTATTGGTCATTTGTATATCTTCTTTGGAGAACTGTATATTCGAATGCTTTGTTCGTGTTTTTTTTTTTTTTTTTTTTTTGAGGAAGATTAGCCTTGAGCTAACTGCTGCCAATCCTCCTCTTTTTGCCGAGGAACACTGGCCCTGTGCTAACATCCATGCCCATCTTCCTCTACTTTATATGTGGGACGCCTACCACAGCATGGCTTAGCCAAGCGGTGCCATGTCCGCATCCGGGATCCGAACCGGCAAACCCTGGGCCACCAAAGCGGAATGTGTGTACTTAACCACTGTGCCACTGGGCCGGCCCCTGTTCATTTTTTAATTGGGTTATTTGTCTTTGTATTGTTGAGTTATGAAGCTTCTTTATGTATTCTGGATACTAGGCGCTTATCAGATATATGATTTACAAATATTTCTCCCATTCTCTGGGTTGTCTTTTCGCTTTCTTTATGGTGTCTTTTGATGCACAAAATTTTTTATTTTGATGAAGTCTAGTTTATCTAAGTTTTTCTTTAGTTACTTGTGCTTTTGGTGTCCTATCTAAGAACCATTACCTAATCTAAAGTCAGTAAGATTTATACCTATGTTTTCTTCTAGAAGTTTTATAGTTTTAATTCTTACATTTAGGTGTTTGATTTATTTTGAGCTAATTTTTGTGTATGGTCTGAGGAAGGTGTCTAAATTCATTCTTTTATATATGTGGATGTCCAGTAATACCAGCTCCGTTTATTGGAAAGACTATTCTTTCTCCATTAAATTGTCTTTAACAGCCTTGTCAAAATCAATTGATCATGAGTGTAAGGATTTATTACTGGACTCTCAGCTCTGTTCCAGTGATCTGTGTGTCTATCATTAGGCCAGTTCTAGACGGTCCTGATTATGTAGCTTTGTTGTAAATTTTGAAATCAGGAAATGGTTTTTCTTTTTCAAGATGTTTTTGGCTGCTCTGTCCCCTTCACATATTTATATGAATTTTAGGATCAATTTGTCAATTTCTACAAAAAATGTCAGCTGGGATTCTGATGGGAATTCTGTTGAATCTGTAGGTCACTAGGGGAAACGCTGCCATCTTAATAGTATTCAATCTTCCAGTTCTTGAACATGGGATATCTTTGCATTGATTCAGATGTTCTGTAATTTCTTTAAACAGTTTTATAGTTTTGAGAGTATATGTTTTATACTACTTTCGTTAAATTTATTCCTGCCTTTTATTCTTCTTGATGCTATTATAAATGGAATTGTTTTCTTAATTCTATTTTCAGATTGTTCATTGCTAGTGTAAGTTTTTGTATATTGATCTTGTATCTGGAAACCTTGCTAAACTGTTTATTAGTTCTAATAACTTTTTTTATAGATTCTGTAGGATTTATACAAGATCATATCATCTACAAATAGATGTAATTTTACTTCTTCCTTTCCTGTCTGGATGTCTTTTGTTTCGTTGTCTTGCCTAATTGCCCTGGCTTGAACCTCCTGTACAGTGTGGAATAGGAGCAGCGAGAGTGGCTGTCCTTGTCTCGTTCCTCACCTTAGGAGAAAGCATCCAGTCTTTCCCCATTCAATACTGCTGTTAGCTGTGGTGCCTTTTGTGGGTGCCCTTGTTCAGACTGAGAAAGTGCCCTTCTAGTCCGAGTTTGTTGAGTGTTTTTATCGTGAAAGGGTGTTGGCTTTTGTCGAGTGCTTTTTTTACTTCTATTGAGATGATCATGTGGTTTTTTCCTTTCTTAATATGTATTATATTGATTGACTCGTATGTTGGAACCACCTTTTATTTCTGGGATAGATCCTACGTGGTCATGATGTGTAATCCTTTGTGTATATTGCTGGGTTTGGTTTACTAGTATTTTGTTGAGGATTTTTGTGTCCATATTCATGAGGGAGATTGGTCTTTGATTTTCTTGCCGTGTGTTTATTTTGGTGTCAGGGTAATGCTGGCCTTTTAGATGGGTTGCAAAGTGTTTTCTTCGTTTGTATTTTTTGGAAGAGTTGCTGAGGGATCGGTGTTAATTGTTCTTTAAGCATTTGTTAGAATTCCTCTGTGTAGCCTGAATTTTTCTTCGTGGGATGTTGTTTGGTTGCTGATGAGTGGTTTGTGTCTTTCTAGGAGTTTGTTCACTTCATCTGTCTCTACTTTATCAGCATCCCGTTGTTGCTGGTGCTCCTTTATAGTCCTTTTCACTTCCATAAGCGTGGCGCTTGTGTCCCCTCTTTCAATTCTGATTTTAGTAATTTGAGTCTTCTCTCTTTTTCTCTTAGTTAATCTAGCTAAAGGCTTGTCAATTTTGTTGATGTTTTTCAAAAACTATCTTTTAGTTTTGTTGGTTTTTCTCTATTTTTCTATCTCTAGTTATTCTGTTTCCACTCTATTCTTTATTCTGCCACACATCTTGTGCACACTGCTTTGCTTGCTAGTAATATTCCTCTGAAAGCTCCCTGCAGTATTTGTCACGTTTGTCACGCACCTGTGGGAGGCCGAGAAGAACCTTGGGCTGCAGAGGTTTGCAGGGTCCCAGCACGGAGCCACACCCGACTCGGTAAGGGCTGCCAAGTGGAAGGTCTGCGGGCTGGTGGTTGCTGAGCGTTGGAGCTGCCTTTTCCCGAGCCAGAGGCCAGGTATGCAGGAGTGGGCCGGGCGGCAGCCAGCCTTGCCTCTGCTTGTGCCTCTGCAGCCGTGGGGCCACTTGGGCCCCTGGCTGAGTTGTGACCCAGCCAGAGTTACATCGAGGACTGCATGAAACCGCAGATTCCTCTTCCTTTCTCCATTTAGATTCTAGAATAACCTCTAGGAAGCAAAGCTAAAATTGGGGGAAGAAAGCTTTACTTGGAGTGCTCTATTGACTATAGTGATCAACGGCTTTGCCCGGGAAAATGGCCAAAATAGAACAAATTCACATGAAAGAGCCTCAAAGCTGTGCTCTGAATAAAGTAGTGATTGCTGAATGGGCTGTTAAACATTAACCATTTCAAGTAGTTCCGCTGAATAGAACCCCATTTTCTTATTCAGTTAGCTTTAGCGTGCTGTGGAAGAAATGCACTTTGCCGTGGAATTTGTAGATAACGAATGCTTTTCAAATTGGTTTCTGTGACAAAAAAACCTGGTTCTACACTTGCACGGGCCTTTTATACTATGCTTTTCCATGCACTGTGCTCTCCCCAACCCTGAGTTTACCCCAAAGGAGGAATCAGGAGTGGTTCTCCCTGCTGACAGAGGAAGCACGTTACTCAGGACAATTGAGAGACTGGCACCACAACCCTAGTGAGTGACAGAGCCTAGACTGGGACCCAGGCCCGCCATCTTAGCCTGGTCTGCAGTGGGGTCTGGTTTTCCTGGGCAGCTGGGACTGATCACTTAGTTGCTGAGATCAGAAGTGACCACGGGTACTGTTGCTGGGCCCTCACCTGTGCCAGGCTAAGGGCTTTTGCTCGTCTTTCCATCCAGCCCTCACAACATCCCAGTAGGTGATTATTCCTGTCCCCATCTGAGAAAACCCCAGCTCAGGGAGGATCAGGAAGTTGCCAGAGGCCTCATAGCTAGCAGGTGTCAGAGCTGGAGTCCAGGTGTGTGTCACCCCAACCCTGGTGCTGAGGACCAGGGCCTGGGCCAGGACTCTGACTGCAGGAGCCATGACGGAGCACTGTGTCATGGCAGCCGCCACAGGCGCAGTGACCTCACACGTGGTGTTTTAGGACGAAGCCTAGCCGTGTCTTAGAATTGCAGAGTCCTGACAAGGTGAGTCCAGAAGTGGGAGGGGAGACGCAGCTTCCTTAAAAGGTTTTAGAAAGTCAGGAGGGTTTGGTTGGTTCCAAGTTTTAGAATGTAAATGGGGTTTACATGTTTTGAGCATAATCGACTTCTTTCCATTTCCTTTTATTTATTCTTCAACTTGAGCTTCTTGGTGTGCACATAGGATGTGTTTGCAGTTGAAACAAATGGAAGCAGGTAATAGATGCTAAAGGGCACAATGAAATGAAGCAACAGAAGCTTAAAATTAGCAAGAGTTTCTCTATTTCTGTTTCCTGTTCTCTTCTCTGGTAAAACCTCCCTCCTGTAGTAGTTTTGAGGTGAAGTTTTAACAAAGTACTCAAAACAAATGACTCACTTTTCAGACTTGCTAACATTTGGAAGGATTTGGAGAAAATATTTATAGTTGTGTTTAGCATCTGTTTTTTGGAGTTTGCTTCTTCAGTTAGAGAATTTTTTGTCCAGATGAGAGGTGGCTCTAAGCAAGCACGGTTGATGATGTGCTGTTTCATGGCACTGTGGGTGCCATGTGTGAGTGAAAGGAGAGGGTGGTGTGGCCGCCCCACCCCAGCTTGGCACCACCTCTTCTTTCACACCCATCTTCTCTGCCACCCATACACTCCCCTCTGCCTCCTGAGCAGACCCTGCTCTTTCCTAAACCCCATGCCCTCACCTCACGTGGTGGGAGGCTCTAGCCCACTCTTCTTTTTTTTTTTAAGAATTTTTTTATTTTTCCTTTTTCTCCCAAAGCCCCCCGGTACATAGTTGTGTATTTTTAGTTGTGGGTCCTTCTGGTTGTGGCATGTGGGACGCTGCCTCAGCATGGCCTGATGCCATGTCTGCGCTTAGGATTCGAACTGTCAAAACCCTGGGCCACCGAAGCAGAGCACGTGAACTTAACCACTCAGCCACGGGGCCGGCTCCTCTAGCCAACTCTTCTTACGTGGGCTGCCTGCATCCGTTCTCCGTCGTTTACTCTGCCTGGGTTACAGCTTTGCCTGGAAAACCAAGACTAATATGACTGACAAATGGCCAAACTAACATTTTAAAGATTAAATTCAGCTGCTTTATATAGTAAAAAAGACAACTAATACAAAGTGTTGGCAAGGATGTGAAGAAATTGGAACCCTCATGCGCTTCCAGTGGGAATGTAAAATGGTACAGTTGCTTTGGACAGCAGTGAAGCAGTACCACAGAAGGCACAGAGTTACCATGTGACCCAGCAATTCCACTCCTAGTTATAACCCCAAAGAAATGAAAACATGTCCACACAGAAACTTGTACACGAATGTTCATAGCAGCATTATTCATAATAGTCAAAAAGTGAAAACAACCAAAATGTCCATCAACTAATGAATGGATAAACAAAATATGGTATATCCATACAATGATATATTACTCAGCAATTAAAAGGTACGAAGAACTGACACATGCTCCAACTTGGATGAACCCTAGAAACATGCTAAGTGAAAGAAGCCGGTCACAAAGGGCCACATATTGTCTGATTCCATTTATGTGAACTGTCCAGAATAGAATGTAAAGAGACAGAAAGTAGAGTAGTGGTTACTGGGGGCTGAGGGGAGGGAGGAATGGGATGTGACTGCTTTCTTTATGGAGTGACGAAAATGTTCTAAAACAGACTGTGGTAATGGTTGTGCTACTCTGAATATGCTAAAAGCCATTGAATTGTACACTTTAAATGAGTGAGTTGTATGGTATTTGAATTAAATCTCAAGAAAGCTGTTAAAATAAAAGAAGATAAAGAAATTCAGCTGCTTTAGGTATTTTTAGTTATATGAACAAAACAAACATACAATAAATATACAAACGTGATGTGATAATAGACGATACCTGGGAGAATGCGTGCTCCCACGTGCTGCCGATGGAAGCAGAACTTGTTGTAACTTGCACATCGAGATCTGTAGAAAAGTTCATGCCTAACCACAGGAAGGCTTTCGTCAGAGACGTGTTAGTAATGGAGGAGACCCCTGCCTGAACTGGGCCCGCCACTGAATCATGAAAATGACCCTCATTTCAGGACACCAGGACAGAGCAGTGAGAGGACTATTTGTTCTCTTTACTCCTGACCTGAGGCAGAGCTAAGCAACCTTCGATGTCACTTTTACTCCTTCCACCCTCTGCTGTCACCCACTGATCTGGCATCGGTCACCCATACCAGGAGACTGAGATGGCAGCAGGAAGGGGGCACTCACACCCCACAGCCAAGCTCTGTGGGTACAACTGAGTGCCTGCTTCTGAGAGTTTTGGGGTGTTCTGATGATTCATATTCCTGCTGAAATAAAAATGCAGTTATCCTTGTGAATATTAAAGGAGAGCCCTCTTTCCTCATTTGGGACACCGAGAGTTAAATCCTTCTCCTCATCCTAATGGACGGCATTCCACAGCAAGTCCCCTCTTCTCTGGATGGTGTCCCCAGCACAGCACATCCTTCCTGAGCAGTGGGAGTGGCCGTCTTCTGGGACAGGGAGCACAGAGCACAGCGTGCCAGAGAGTAGACAGAATCACATTCAAGAGTCCCTGTTTTCTAACAAGAGAAAAAAGAAACATTGCTAGTTACATGGTTAGTGTCCGGGAGGTCTCTGCTCCTTAAGGGAGATGTTACCAAGGATTTGTCGTGAAGGGGCTGAGTTAAAGTAGGATGTATTTAAACAGTGAAATCCGCTACAACTCTTACACCTTACCTCCCAGAAGAGTTCTTATTCCCCCCGGGCAGATGCTCACAGTACATTTATAAGAGTGAAAACTTGACTGTGTTCCTTTCATGTGGTGAAGTTGTGTGAGGGGATGAAGCAGATGTGGCACTGCCCTTGTGGTGGAGAGTCCACTTAGCCAGTTACTACCGTGACAGTTACTGTAAATAATTAAGGATCTGCTTTGAAAGGCCGTTGACAGTCGTGTGCTGGCGAGCGTTGATGAGGAGAGTTGTTCCAAGTGGAATGGGGGCTTTAGGGCTTTGGAGTTGGCCTTTGCCACTTACTGGAAATGTTACCTGGCCTCCTGTGCGGGGCCTGAGGGCCATCTGTCTCTCCCAGCTCCCGCCGGGATGAAGGACCACGTGTGTGCAACGCCCAGGGCCCCCTGCACTCACCCGGTTAATGGTTCTTATTGAGCTCCCAGTGTACTCTGAAATGCTGTATATGGTGTGGTTCCAAATTTGTAAAAAAAAAAAAAAAAAAAAAAAAGATAAAATCCCACTAAATACCTCAAAGAAACTGCAACAAAGATTATTATTTTGATCAAGGGATTATAAGTGATTATAATATTATCTCTATTTTTTGTATTGTCCTATAATGGATAGGAAGTCTTTTTTATAATTAGGGGATTGTGTCACATCCTCCAAGCAGGCTCGTTCCTAAAACAGTCTGACCAGGCCGCTCAGCCCGGCTTCAGGCTTTGCAGTGGCCCTGCACTGGGGACAAGCTGCCCTGGCCCAGCCTGCCCGTGAGCCACCCTCTGCTCTGACATAATGATGCCTCTCTGGTCATTGCTCCTGTGTCACAGTCCCTTGGCTTGAGACACCCTTCCGTCCTGTCTGCCTGCCACATTCCTGCTTGCCTTTCCATGCTTGACCAATACTGCCTCTGTGAGAGCCTTCTGACCACGTCGAGACCCTGGCCACACTTCCCTCCCCAGCTTACTCCCACCGCTCTGTAAGCACAGGGCTGGAATTTCTGCTTTAAGAGTCAGTTTGTGTGTGTGTCACTGTAGTAGTCAAGAGCGTTCCCTGGATGGGACTGCCCTGCACCGCCAGGCCCTGCACAGTGGTGGGGCATGTTGAAGTATTTAGGGGAAACCGTACTGATGTCTGCAACTTACTTGAGGTGCATCCAAAAATAAGATGGATTGATGGGCAGATAGACAGTCGCATGGATATATATGAAAAAGCAAGTATAGTAAAATGTTATTGGTAGTGGGTGTATGGGTATTCTCTGTAGAATTCTTCCAACTTTTTGGTCTGTTTCAAATTCTTCATAATAAAATTTGGGGGGAAATTCAATAATGTATATAAACTACCTGGCACAAGGAAAACTCGTAGTAAACGTTAATTCACCTCCTCTACTTTCCAACAGATTCGGCATAGCAAAAAAGCTAAAATACTCCTTCAGAAATACTTTTTGTCCATATGAAATGGAGGGAAAACTTACCTCCAAGATCGGGGACTCATGGGACCTGATTTGGTGGAGCATGATCGTGTTTCTTCCCCCTCTGAAATCTCAGCGGGAAGGCGGCCTGTTGGCATTCCCCCAGGAGTGGCGAGAGCCTCCCCTCTCCGCAGTGGGGTACAGTGCTCGGGGAGGTAGCAGCACGCTGGAGCCCTGCCAGCCACGACTATCCCCTCCAGTGGCAGAATCTGTCACTTGAAGTCAAAAGAACCTGAACTAATACTTCTTTTTTTCCATATGAGAGCAAGTGACATTGGGAAAGTTACCCAGACTCACTGGCCCTTCATTTCCCGACCATTAAAGTGAAGGATCAGATCCACCTGAGGACCATCTGAGGCATGTCCTGGCATTGGTCCCTCCCCTGGACATAAAGCCAGCAGGTCTGGAGTGGGGCTTGGACCTCTTGGTTGGTTGGGTTTTATTTTAATCAAAGTCACATATGTAAGTACCTAGGTTAACATGTCAGCTAGTTCTACAAGGTGTGCTACAAGAAACAAGTCTCCCCACCCATTTCCCCGTCTCCGGAGAACTACTCTCTTTTAGCTTCATATCCCTGAGTAAGTGCTTAGGGAGTGTTGAAAAACCAAATTCATGTGAGTAAATTTGGAGATCTAATTGGAGAAGATTCATGAATTGGGCAGCATCCGTGTAGCAAATAGAGAGGAGCTCTGAGGCACTGTACAAAATGGAAGATTTTTAAAGGCAGAAAGGGGATGGGACAAAGAAGTCATAAACAAAAGAAAGGATTATTTCAGGCAAGGTCACTTTCCTTTGGGGGAAGGGCAGAGGCCTGTCAGGCAGGTTACCTTACTAGTGCTGATCAGGTAATTCCTGATTGACTGGTTAAAGGTCACCTTCCTGGGAGAGGTTGAAACTGCAGTTAGGTTTAGGTATTAAGTCTTGGTTTGCTGACGGAGACTTAGCACAAGTGACTCCATTTTGGGCCTGTTGTTTCTTTTTAACAGGAGATATTTCTCGATTCTTCTAGCTCTAGGTGTTTTCAGTTGACTTCCTGCTAGAAGAGAAGGATGCGGAGCTCCTTCATCACCTTGACCCCCCAGCATGCGCCTCCATCCTCCCATAGCCACAGCTCTGCTCAGCGTTTGCAGTACTGTGATGGGGTACATACTCTTCACAGCTGGACCAGGGAGTACACTACGCTACATTTTCTTATCTGTACAGCTCTGTTTTCCCTGGACTTGATAATTGTCTTGTTTTTCCATCTAATTTTCTATATGGTTTTACACATTCAACCCCAAATTTGCCAGTGGTTTCAATTTCCTCTCCATACCCTTGGACACATCAGCTTCTACCCAGTTCATCCTCTTGGAGACATCGCTCCCGGATGCTTTGGCTGCCTCCGGTCAGGCCTGGTCATCCTGTCTACCTGGGATCGCCCGTTGCCTCCCTAGCGTGTTAGATCCCCTCTCTCCTGGATCCCAGGTCTTCTTTCTTCTTTTGGGTGGAGTTTATCCTCCAGTTCCTGAGAAAGGTTCATGGTAGATAACTTGGAGACATTGCATGTCTGAAAAGTCTTGCCCACCTTAATCCTTGGAACCTTGGCTGGGTCCAGCAGTGTAGGTTGGAAATCATTTTCCTTTAGAAGTTTGAAGGTTTTCCTCCATCATCTCCTGGCATCAGTATTGCTGTTGAGAAGTCTGAAGCCTTTCTGATGCCTGATCCTTGATATTTGACCTGTTTTCTCTCTGGAAGTTTGTAAGATCTCTTTGTTCCCAGTGTCCTGAGAACAGATAGACAGTGATGTGCCTGGGGGAGGGCCTATTTGTCCTTTGTGTAGCGATCCCTTTCAGCCTGGAGCCTATGGCCTTTGTTCTGGGATGCGTCCTGTTACCCTGCTGGCCATCCTCTCCTGCCTCTCCTCTCCTGTTTCCCTCTTTTCTGCTTCTCGGGGTCTTACCAGGGACTTCCTAAGCTGCCCTCCACTTTTCTCACCTTTTCTCTCCTGTTTTCTATCTCGTTAAGCTTTTATCCTACTATCTAGAAGACGTTCTCAGCATTATCCTAGAAACTTTCTGTTGGATTATTTTGTGATCACAGTTTAATTTCTGGAAGTTCCTCTTGTTTCACGGTTGTCAAATCTTTTGTCCCCAAGGATGTTTGAAGTTTCTTCTCCTGCACTGTCTCCACGTCCCTGAGTTGTCTGTTTTCTCTCTTGTCTTCTCCATGGTAGAGGCTTTCCTTAGATGTTGACGATCGTGGTAGTAAGAGTGGGGCACAGAAGGCTGATTGGAAGCCCTGAGAGCATGCGTGGAGCTTGTCGACTGCGGCTCCTGCACGGTGATCTGCTGGGCTGTGGCTATTGGCTGGGGAGTTCCTGCGGTCACTGGCTTTCAGCGTTGCGGGCCCTCCAAGTCCTTTACCACTCACCCGCCACTTTCCAGCTTCCAGAGGCGTATGGCTGTTTTCTCTTGTCACTCTCCCTTTCCTTGTGAGATTTGAACTTTTTTTTTAAACTCTCTCTCTCTCACTGTAGTGTCATCCCAGAAGGGAGTGCAGAGGTAGACATGTGATCCTTCTGTTGTCGTTGCTCAGGAGGCTCTGGGGTTCCGGAGCCCCGGCGGGTGGTTCTACCGCTCCTAATGCTGAGGACCATGGGTGGTGTCAGTCATCCCTTCCAGCTCACGCCTCTCGTGTTACAAATCCTCAGAGGGTGTCCACTTCCTCCTGGCCGTTCCCCTTGACTCTTAAGAACATCTCTGAGTGGTGGGGAGGTGTTGCTTGGGCTCCCTGTTACACTGAGGTGTTTGATGAACACGGCTGTGCTGCCCACAAGTGAAAGGATGGGACTCCAAAAATGGTGTCTAATGCTCTTGTTGGATGTAACAGCCCATTTTGAGGAAAATTAAATGGTTTTTTGCCACTTCCTTGATTTTTTTTCCCATGTTCCCTTTTTTCCTGTAGCTCCATTTGAACACCTGTTATTTTTGAGCTTTCTTTCCTCAAACTCTGTTCCTAAGAAATATAGCCCTTCTCTGGGATGTTTGGCCCTAACTTCTTGCTCTGGAATGCTGTGATTCCCAGTGAAGGCCCTCCAGGGTACAGGTGGGCTACCTAAGCCCGCAGCAAACCCCTTGTCAGTCTCGAACATCCGGATGACCCTGTCATTGAAACAAAGACCGAGGGACCCTGTCCCAGCTGACGTGTATGTGTCCCAAAAGAACTGTGAGCACCAGGAGGGGTCTGCATGTGATCTTGGAGGAACAAGCCAAAAGGTCACCTTTGGGGACTTTCACTGTCTGGGCTTCACTCCTCCGCAGAGGCAGTCCCAGAACCCGCCTATGCAGCAGCCCGTGAGCAGGGCCCAGTGCTGGGGCATCGGTTTGAGCAGCTGCCGGGTATGATGAGCTGTCCGAGACACTAGGTGCCAGTGCAGCTGGGATAAGGTGTCTGCAGTCTTCCCGTGTCACAGCAACCCTGGCCACAGCTGGGCACAGTCGTCCAGGCTGATGAGTGACAGGGTCTCGAGTGGTGGACGGAAAGAGTAGCCACATTCGGCTTTGCCACATCTTGCTTAGGAAGAACAGAACATGACAGCTGCCCAGGAAACCTGTTTCTGAGCATTTTTCTTTAGAACATCCCCCTGCAATTAGCAGATGCTGTATCTTGCTGGTTCTGAAGGCACAGTTCATACCAGAGGTGGAGGTCTAGGAAATTGCTGGAGCCGTGCAGGACTCACTAAGGGAGAAGACCTCTGGCTTTGCAGTCACTGACTAGAAGAAGGAAGAAGCAGAGGAACTTTCCTCTTGTCCAGAACCCAGGATTCGGTGGCTTCACTCAGCCAGGTTAGCAGTTTTCAAACATTTTTAGTAGTACTACTCATTCTTCAAATAAAATCTTGTACTTAAGGCAAATGTGTTTGACAGATAACAGCAGAGCTGCTCCTGTGAAACTGCCCGATGCCTTCCGCAGGAGTCCCAGGGCAGCTTGCAGAGCCAGGGCTCCCCAGGCCTCAGATGACTGTTAGTCTGTCGGGCAGTGAGGACCCAGGACTTGGCACAGCCGGCCCCAGGGCCGCCAGAACCTGCCGTGTCCCACAGTCAGAGTGTGCAAACCCAGTCAGAGGGGCCTCAAGGTCATCTGGCTCACCCTCCAGCTGAGGACACAGAGCCCCAGGGGGAGGGGATCTGCCCCAGGGCACATGCTGAGTTGGAGGCAAAAGATGGCAGTGTCCAGGCCTCCAGACTCCTCGGCCCACACTCGCCTGAGAACCTGCTGGTGCTTTACATACAGGCCTGTTAACACTGGTGTCTGGTCTGCAAGCTTATCTGAAGTTAGGAGGAGTAGACCAGAAGCAGGAAGGGGATCTGCTATAGGGGAAAATACAGAAGAACTGAAAAGACCAAACGCCAGTCAGAAAGTACCGCCACGGGGGCCGTGTGACAAAGGACCGAACAACCTGCCGCCTCATGGCCCCTGCGAGTGTCACTGGAGCAGCATCGGGGGCGCGGTGCACACGCCGAATCCTCGAGAGCAAATGCAGTTCACGATGTCTCACGATGTCGGGTGGATTAAAGGTTAATTAAACTGCAGGGCTGGGGGAGGGAGACAACCTGGAAGGGGAGGAAAGGCATCTAGAAAGCGCGGCTGCCCACTTTGATGGCCACAGCGCCTCTGGGTGAGGGCTTGTTTCCAGAAGGCGTCTTTCCAGTGTGGTTTGTGCTGCTTTGCAGCCTTTCTGATTAATCCACCTCGGTGCTGCTGCAATGTTCCTGCTGAATTTTATCCAAGTTCACGTAAGGTCCATTCCAAAATGATCTGTCTAGATAAACATGTCCTTTGGCTGTGAAATTTTCTTTTTTTTTTTCTTTTAGCCTGGATTTGTTCACATTCTGGCTTAGGGAAGTGTGTGTGGGTGTGTGCATGTGTGCGTGTGTGTATGCGTGTGTTTATTCCTTAGTGTAAAGGCTTGGCCTCCTATAAGTTTGGAGAAGTCTGGTCGAGCTCCCAGACACCTCAGTTCCAGTTTCAGCTCTGCAAGGGGCAGGTCCCCTCACTTCTCAGTGTCGGTTTGCTCACCCAGAAGGTAAGGGCATTGGGCTTAGCTGGTCTCCAGGATCCCTTTCAGCCCAAAATCATTTTTGGAGAGCCTTTGAAACAGAAAAGCCATGTTTTTGTTCATAGGAGGCATTATTTTCTCTTGCGCCTGGAGTTAGTTGTGCTGCCCCCACTCCAAATTATTGTTTGGGGTTACCTGGGCCTTGCTGTCCCCTGGAATGCCAATTTCACGAACATTTCTTGAGCAGGGGCTCTGTGAAATCCTGTCACACTTGGAGCTCTACAGCTTGTGAAAATGAAAAGCATTTCCAATTTCCTCCAGGTCTGCCCAGGCTAGAAGGGAGTGAGGTGTGGGGGGCGCACTGGGATGGTCCTGGATAGGGGCCCCTTCAGGCTGGTGCATGGGGCCAGGGGGTCCTTCAGAAGGCTAAGGAAGAAAGCAGTTCATGTGCTGGGCTTTGCAGCACAGGGAGGGTTTTATCAGCAGTCTCGCCAGGGGAAGTCCAGGCAGAGGAGTGTAAATAAGCTGGGCAGGTGAGGTGAGAGCCCTCTTTGCTTAGAGCCCAAGCCCAGTGCTGTGGGACCAAGCCAACCATGAGTCCAGAAACAGAGGGTAATGCCCGCTAGTGGAGGGTGGAGTGCTACAGGGGTGGGGGCTACCCTGCAGACAAGGAGGACTGCGGCTGACCGTGCAAGGCAGTCACGTGCCTGGCACAGATTATTCTGCAGCCCCGGGTAGGATGGTTTGCCTGTGGGGAGACAGTTAGGAGCCCCCTGAAGTGATCTAGGTAGCACACTACAAGTGGCTGAGTTCTGACATTCATGCCTTCGCACACTAAACGACGAGACACAAAGAGCATACTGTGCACCAGGCACTGTGTGAGGCATTGGACAACCCAGGCACAGTCCTGCCCTCGTGGAGCATGCGGTCTCGTAAAGCCAAATCAGAAACAGACTCTGGTGAAAATCGCTGGGTGAGGGGTGGACAACTTCTGGGTTGCACACTTTCTCTGCCTGTGGCTTCCACCAGTGGAGGTGCGGGTAACAGGCAGCCGGAACCATCAGCTGCAGGCTTTCCATTGTCTGTAGTTACCAGAATCCTTTCTCCTAAGAGTGTGTGGTCCTAGCACAACTTACCTCGTGGCTGTAGTCCAACTTTTTGGGGAAATACACTAGATGAGAAAATTGAAGCCAGAGTGAACAAGTATTGTATATAACTCAGAAACAAGCTTGTCTTGATTCCAGGAAACCCAGAACCTGTCACATTTCTGGCTCATGTTATCTAAGCTAGACAGCCTTTTTACTACGCCTGACAAGTCAGATGAACCCCTTAACCTGAGGACCGTCGCTGTGGGCCCCGGGTGGGCAGGGGCGGCCCAGCAGCAGGGCCTTTGCAGTAGCAGTTTGGAATGTCCATCATGTGAAAATGTCACTCCTTAACTTGAACTTTGTTATGTCTAGTCAAGATCTCAGTGCATAAAATAAATTCTGTCTGGAGAATCTCTTGATTGATGAGAAAGAGTAATGGTTTATTCTGTAATATTTATTTATGCAGCCTTACTTGTTCACAATAATTAGTACTGAGTGTTCGTTTGTTGAGAACATGGGATAGCAGCTTGGTATTTTCCTCCCTTGAGGTCTTGTTTAAGGAAAACTTTACAGCCCTGAGCAGCCCCTTTGATTTATAAATATCAAAGCATGGTGATGTCTGTAATTAAATCACTGGGTACTTCCAGAAAGAGGGTGTGGCTTCCTCCCCATCACCTGCCTTGTAACTCAACTTTAAAGGACACTTAAAAATAAGCAGGAGGGGCTCGCTCAGTGGCTCAGCAGTTAAGTGCGCACCTTCCACTTCGGTGGCCCGGGGTTTGCCAGTTTGGATCCCGGTTGTGGACATGGCACCGCTTGACAAGCCATGCTGTGGCAGGCGTCCCACATAGAAAGTAGAGGAAGATGGGCACGGATATCAGCTCAGGGCCAGTCTTCCTCAGAAAAAAAGAGGAGGATTGGCAGCAGTTAGCTCAGAGCTAATCTTTCTCAAAAAAAATAAAATAAGCAGGAGCAGGTGTGCATGTGCACACGCGCACACAATCTTTGGTGGCACACCAAGACTATACATAATTTTTAGCATTTCTAAATGATTTTTAAATCCTAAATTCCTTACTTATTCCCTTTTACAGTTGCAAACTTCTTTTTTTTTTTTTTCATTTTTATGGTTTTAAGTATGGATAAGCCAAATTTTTAGGCTGTCTACTTTTTTTAGTTGAAATTTTTATTGAGATAATTGCAGATTCATATGCATTTGTAAGAAATAATAGAGATCCTGTGTACCCTTTGCCGAGTTTCCCCCAGTGATAACATCTTGCAAAACAACTGAGCACTATCACAACCAAGGCTTGTCAATTTTTTCTTTTAAAAAAAATTGCGGTAAAATATACAAAAAATTTACCATTAGTGGCATTTAGTACATTCACAGGGTTGTGCAACCTTCATCACTGTCTCCTTCCAGAACATTTTCATCAGTTTTTAAGGAAACTCTGTACCCAGGAGCAGTCACTCTCCGTTCCTCCTTCCCCCAGCCCCTGGCAACCACTGTGTGAATTGTCCTCTTCTGGATATTTCATATATATGGAATCATACAATATGTGGCCTTTTGTGACTGGCTTCTTTCACTTAGCATCATGTTTTCAAGGTTCATCCATGTTGTTTCAGTATCAGTATTTCTTTCCTTTTTATCCTTTTTTTTTTTTTTAAAGATTGGCACCTGAACTAACAACTGTTGCCAATCTTCTTTTTTTTCTGCTTTTTCTCCCCAAATCCCCCCAGTATGTAGTTGTATATTTTAGTTGTGTGTCCTTCTAGTTGTGGCATGTGGGATGCCGCCTTAATGTGATCTCATGAGTGGTGCCATGTCTGCGCCCGGGATTTGAACCGGTGAAACCCCAAGCCAACAAAGCGCACGTGAACTTAACCACTTGGCCAGGGGGCCAGCCCCCTTTTTATCCATTTTAATGATACTCCATTGTATGAATAGACCACATTTTGTTTATCCTTTCATCAGTTGATGCACATTTGGGTTATTTCCACCTTTTGGCTATTGTGAAGAGTGTTGCTATGAACATTCGTGTAGTTTTGTTTGAAAACCTGTTCCAGTTCTTTTGGTATACATCTAGGAGTAGGATTTCTGAGTCCTATGGTAATTCTGTGTCTCACCTTTTGGGAACTGCCAAACTGTTTTCCACAATGGCTGCCCCATTTTACATTCCCCTCAGCAGTGTGTGAGAGTTCCTGTTTCTCTACATCCTCTCCAATTACTTGTTGTTTTCCATTTTCTTTTTTGTAGTCATCCTAGTGAAGTGGTATTGCATTATAGTTTTGATTTGCATTTCCCTAATAACTATTAACGTTGAGCATCTTTCCATGTGCCTGTTGGCCATTTGTGTATCTTCTTTGGAGAAATGTCTATTCAAGTCCTTTGCCTGTTTTTTAATTGGGTTGTAAGAGTTCTTTATTTATTCTAGATACCAGACCCTTATCAGATATGTGATCTGCAAATATTTTCTCCCATGGGTTGTTTTTTTTAATTTCTTCATGGTGTCCTTTGATGTACAAAAGTTTTTGATTTTACTGAAATTCAGCTTATCTTTTCTCTTTTTGTTGCTTGTGCCTTTGGAGTCATATCTAAGAAACCACTGCCAGATTTAGCTCTTGCATTTATTTTCAATCCATTTCGAGTTAATTTTGTATATGGTGTAAGGTAAGGGGCCAACCTCATTCTCTTGCATGTGTGCTATCCAGTTTTTCCAGCACCATTTGTTGAAAAGTGAAAGGCTGCTCTTTTCTCATTGAATGATCTTGGCAACCTTGTTGAAGATCACGTGACTGTATGGATTTATTTCTGGACTCTCAATTCTGTTCCATTGATGTATGTGTCTATCCTTATGCCAATATCACACTGTAGCTTCATAATGATTTTGAAACCAGGAAGTGTGGGTCTTCCAAACCTGTTCTTTCTCAAGATTGTTTTGGCCATTCATGGTCCCTTGCAATTCCGTATGGATTTTAGGATTGGGTTTTCCATCCCTGCAAAAATACCAGCTGGGATTTTGATAGAGATTGCACTGAAATCTGTGGACTCCTTTGGGTAGTATTGCCTTGCCTCCTGCTTGGCAGAAGAGTAGAGCATTGTTTCTCAGAAGGCAGCCCACAGACCTCCTGAATCAGAATCACCTGGGGTGCTTGTTTAGAAGGTCATTTATGGGCCCCAGCCCGGAAGTCTGATGCAGAAGGGCTGGCCCCAAGCCTAGGAATGTGCTATTTTAGCAAGTCCTCCACATCATGAATCCTGCAGAGTCTAAGGTTTAAGAACCACGGGACCTGGTCTTACTCACCTTCCCTCTGGAAGGACTTGGTTCAGCAAGAGCAGGTTTCCTAGTTTGAAAATGGCCTATGCATGTGCGGAGCATCTTCATGGACCCCTTCCTGTTTAGCCCCCCTTGGCATCATGGCCCTGCTTGACCACTGGCAGTAAGGTCACCAGGACTTGTTCCAGTTGACATTTGTGACACAGTGTTTCTTGGGCCATGTTCAGGAGCTCTCAGGGTGGGTGGCAGAGGGTGGGTGACATCTGTGGAACCCTTTGCTGCCTTATCACCCTACGCAGGTGCCTCTCTTTTCCTGCCTCCTGCTTAACCCCTTTTCTCCCAGAGGCCAGATGGTGTGCCCATCTGACCTCCACTGAGTCCTCAGTTCAGCTGGGAAGCCTTTTGTACATTGCATTTTGTTTCTTACCATCTGCCCTTGGGTACCTTTCCAAAATTCTCTCTCTGAACACCTTTCATCTCAGAGCCATGCAGCCCAGCAGACCTTCCTGCGATCTGCTGAGGAGACAAACATTGTGTAGCACGGCCCTGCCTTTCCCACTCCAGCCACTTGGCCTCCTGCCATCCCCTCATGCCACCACGCTCCCTCCTTTGCATGTGCTGCTACTCTACCTGGCGCACTCTTCCCTGCCATCTCCTCCTGGTTCGTTCCTGGGTATTCTTTGGTCTCTGTTTAGCCGTCAATTCCTAGGACAGACTTCCCTGACCTTCTGGTCTGATCTCCCAGTTATGTGCTCTCAGCGCACCTCGTTTTTCACCTTTGTAGCTCTTACCTGTTGAGTCTTTTATTTCTTTGTGTGACTATTTTATTAACATCTTGTCTCTCACCACTTTAAGATTTTATTTGTCCTTTTTCTCCCGAAGCCCCCAGTACATGGTTGTGTATTTTTAGTTGTGGGTCCTTCCACTTGTGGCATGTGGGACGCCACCTCAGCATGGCCTGATGAGCAGTGCCATGTCTGTGCCCAGGATCCAAACCAGCGAAACCCTGGGCCGCCAAAGCAGAGCGCGTGAACTTAACCACTTGGCGATGGGGCCGGCCCCCATTGTTGTATATTTTAGTTGTGGGTCCTTATAGTTGTGGCGTGTGGGATACCGCCTCAACGTGGCCCAACAAATGGTGCCATGTCCGTGCCCGGGATCTAAACCAGTGATTCCCTGGGCCGCTGCAGCAGAGCAGGTGAACTTAACCACTCGGCCATGGGGACGGCCCCTCTCTCACCACTTTATAATCCAGGAGTCACCAAAATTGATTCCTAGCACCTGACACAGTACCTGGCATATAGTAGATGCTCAAGTAAATATCTGTTGGATGGATTAGTGGGTAGGTGGATGGTGGGTCGGTGGTTGATAGAAGGATAGTGGAGGCATGAGAGGGTAGGTGGGTGGGTGAATGATGTGTGGATGGGTGATGAGTAGATGCTGGGTGGCTGGGATGAGTGATGATAGGTGAATGATGGATGAATGAATGGGTAGGCTGCTAGGTGGCTGGCTGGCAGGCTGGCAAGCACCAATCAGTGAGAGTTTCTGGATCTTCCTTTTCCACTTCAACCAACAAACATTCCTTGGGGCCTCCTGTTTGATTGTCCTTCAGGAAACAAGGGTGACTAAAACACCTGGAGGAGACACAGTGCTATCGTCAGGGCTATGATCCCAGTGTCCCAGAGGATGGTGGGAGCCTGTGGGGCTGGTGGGGAGGGGGTGCCTAACAACTCCTCTGTGCTATCTCTTCCCCTTCCTGTGACAAGAGAGAAGGCTTCTACTCTTTTAGGTGGAACTGGGCCCAGGCCTTGAGGCCTCCGCTCCCCTCCCTGTCCTCTCCCCAGTGGCACCAGGATATCACTTGTCCCTCTTCCTCTCTTGGAGATGTAATAACCCTTGCCCTGGCCTTCTGCTTCCTCCTGTGTCATCCTGTTCCTCTCTGGGAGCCAGCCCGCTTGTCAAAGTAGACCCACAGCAGCTTTGTTCTCTTCTCACCTCTTAGCCCTTTGCACTCCGATTTCCATGGCCCCAACTGTCCCCTCCCCTCTCCAGGTCTCCAGGGAGTGCTAATGACCTCCTTTTGTGTTCTTCCTGACCTCTGAGTAACATTTGATACCACTGCCCAGTCATCCTGCTCACGACTTCTCTCTCTTATTATCTGGTCAGTTAAAAATGTTTTCAAAGACCCCCCCCCCCCATGCATGACTGTACATCAGCAGCCTGGGCCCTCATGAGAACACCTGACACACCCCGGATCTTTATTTTTCAAAGCCCTCCGGGTGATTGGCACGAGCAGCCAGTGTGGGAATCACAGCTGTGATGGGCTGGTGTGAACTGAGCCAAAGGCAGAGCACAAAATGATATTAGCCAGATGTTTTTAAATAAAGAAGTTTACATAGGAAGAAAGGCAGAAATAAATAAAAGTATTAACAGTAAGTGCCCTTAAAGTTACTTTTTACCGTTCCTTTATACTTTTTGGGTTTCGCGTTTCCT
This sequence comes from Equus quagga, assembly GCF_021613505.1. Taxonomy (NCBI): domain Eukaryota; kingdom Metazoa; phylum Chordata; class Mammalia; order Perissodactyla; family Equidae; genus Equus; species Equus quagga. The sequence goes on from NC_060286.1 coordinate 42,646,268, forward strand.
GGGCGAGCCTGTGGAAAGGCAGGGCGTTTGGGTGGGGCGCTCGTTAGGTCACCAGCAGGTTGCTGGGACCCATGCGATGCCCACTCTGTCTGAAAGCCCTGGGTGCAGGTTTTGTCATTTAATGAGGGCATGGTCAGCCCCCAGCTTCTGGTGCCACCCGGGAGCTGAGCACCGGCCTCTCACAGGGCCCCAGGCTCAGTCAGAAGCTCTCCTTTGCCTTTAGAAGAAGGCGCGAGAAGAATGTTCTCTAACTGTCCTAGCAGAGGCATCTGTACTTACATCAGTGCTTTGCAAAAAAGTAAACAGTAGTCAGTGAACAAAAGAGCAAATCCAAAGGTGGCAGTTACAAAAAAGCCTCAGTTCATAAAATAAATACAGCGCAGGTCCAGGGAGGCTGCTAATGGACTGAGTCACGGCGACAAGATGGAGTGGGCCAGCCACAGCAGGACCTGTTAGTGCTCCTTTTAAGTAAACATGCAGAGCAGGACTCCCTGCTCCCAGGATCCTGTACCCCTTCCTACTGGGAGTCACCGAGACCTGTGAGAAGCCGCCTTCTCCAGAGAAAGAGGATGAAGTCATTTGCTTTTATTTCCAATGATTTTTGTTGTTTCTGACCTAATGAAAAATAATCACTGGCGGATGTCCAGCCCTGCCTGGTCTGTCCGTGTCTGCAGGCATCTCTCGTGAGCCTCACGTGGCATGCCCAGACCCCGCAGGCAGGGCCAGAGCAGACCAGGCCTCTCTGTGCCCCGCACTCAGCTGAGAGGGCACTTAGCTGTGCAAACCCCCATTTCACCAGCTTTTCAAGCATTAGTTTTTCTCTCAAAAAGAACATCAGTTTCTTTCACCCGAGGCATATCCCTGGCTTCCCTCTCTGGTTCAGTTGCTCCTGGTGCTCATGTTTGCATTTATCAACTAAAGTGTGCTGCACACTCCCAAGGCCTGGCGCCCTCACTGAAGGGATCCAGAGTCGAGCAGAGCAGCCCTGCCGCAGCCAGACTGCCGATCCTCCAGCGGATCCCGTGGGCTCCCGTGCAAAGCCTCCTCTTAGGTCCCCCACCCCACCGTCTCCCACCTGGATTACTGCACCAGCTTCCTGTTTTCAAAACTTTCTAGTGGCTTCCCACCTCACTCCGCATGAAATCTCACTTCTGACCTTAGCCTGCAGCAGCGCCATGGCCCTGCGGCCCTCTGACCTCACCCAGCCGCTCACTGGGCTCCGGCCTCCTGCTGCTCCCAAACCTGCACCAGCCTCCAGGCTCTGCACTTGCTGGGCCTGCCTGGCATGCCTTCCCTGGGTGTCAGGGCCAGGGATCCCACCCGTCCCCCTGGCCCTCATGCCCCAGTGTTCCCCTGGCCCCCTCCCTGTTACAGCATCCGACATTGGTGTGTGTGTGCCTGGCCCACCTTCCCAGTGGCATGGGCACTCCTGAGGGGAGATGCGTGGTTTGTGTGCAGTTGGAGTCCCCCACACCCAGCACAGGGCCTGGGACATGGAAGGTGCTCAGTGTTTGTTGAACAAATGATTTCAAGGCTCCAGATGGAGGTGTCCAGGAGGCAGCTGATCTGAGAGCTTGGCGAGAGCACTGCCAGTGGGGGTGGCGTAGTGTTCTGAGGAACCCAGTCTGGGAAATGCGGCAGGATGATATACTTGGTAAGATATGTCCATAAGGATGTGCAGTTATTGATGTCCCTTTGTGCTTTTATTCTGACCACTTCTGATCTCCTGTTTTTTGAGAGCTGGCTTTCGTCCACCTCTTCCCTTGGCCTTCCCTGGGCCGCCCTGCAGACAGGCCTCCAGCCTCAGGGGAGCGCTCCAGGTGGGGAGTGCCACTTCCTCTTTCAGAGTGAAGCCTCTGTGCCACGTTCTCCATCCGAGTGACGTTCAAGTCCAGACATTGCATCTCGAGTGTAGGGTCTGGAGAGCAGGGATGGCTGATAACGGGGTGCACAGGAGGGCCTGGGCTGCTGCCCGTGTTCTGCTTCCTGATCTGGGTGCAGTCACACGTGTGCGCAGATTACGAGAACCCAGCCAGCCGTGCACTTAGGGTCTGGGAACCATTTTGAAAGTATGTGATCCTTCAATAAAAAGTTGTCCTTTTATTGGACGAGAGCAAGCGAAGAGCTGGGCTGGGGCAACATGTCAGAGGAAGCAGGAGCCGCGTGTTCATCCTCCCAGCGCTTCCCAACTTCCCCAGAAATGAACAGATGTGGCTTCAGGGAACTCAGACCAGGCAAGCGCACCCAGGCTCCGGGGCCCTCACCCGGCTGGCCAGGAGCTTTGTCGGGAGGTGACATGAGTAGGGTCATGCAGGCTGGGTCAGAGCTTGCCAGGTGAGCGAGGGCATGCAGAAGGGGTGCATGTCAGGAAGGGAATGGTGGGCCAAGGAACAGAGGAGACACGGACCCCAGGGCTGAGTGGGGCCACACTGAGGAATTTCCATATATTCCCTTGGCAATAGGGAGATGTAAGAGCCTTGCAAGCCGGAAGGTGGGTCCCACCTCCTCCTCAGAAAGGCTGATGACAGGGGCAGAGACTGGTGGAGGGCAAGCTGTCGGCAGGCTGGGACAGGCCCAAACCTGGCAGTGGTGCAGGGGAGCCGAAAGTGTCCTAAGTTCAGAGGCATCATGGAAGCCCAAGGATGGAGAGGAGAGAGAAGGCGCAGTGCCCGCCTCCTGCCCTGGCCGTGGGCTGTTCTCTTCCTCCTCGCCCTCCTCCCCTGCCCGCCCCTTCCTCCCAAGGTTCCTCCACCCTCTGTCTCTTGCTCTCTCCCTGTCGTGGTCTCCACTTCTTTCTTCCCTGTCCTCCAGCCCCATTACAACATTCTTTATCTTTCCATTGTTCTGCTTGTCCACAACACACTGCCCCAAAAGTTAGTGGCTCCAAACAGCAGTTTATTAGTGTTACATGTCAGGACTCTGGGTCAGGAATGCGGGCAGAGTCCAGCACGGACGGCTCCTCTCTGCTCTGCCGTCTGGGGCCTCGGCGGGCGCATGCACACCTCTCCACTCCATGTGGCCTCCCACCTGCAGACTTCTCACACAGCTCAGGCTATGAGCCGGTACTCCTGAAGACCAGGCTCGGCCCTGCCAGCCACTTGCTTCTGCCACGTTCTGTTGGTGAAAGAAGTCACAGGCCAGATTCCAGGGGAGGGCCACAGACCCCGTGTCTCAGAGGGGCGGAAGAATTCACCCCAGTCCTTTGAGAGCAAGGGTGCTTTTAGTATCTGTGTTCTTACTTGGAAAGGATTTAGGATGCTCCTTCATTCCCAGAGCCCCTGAGTTCTAACTGCATCTCGCAAGCGTACACCACACTGCCCAGGCATGGTGCCCACACGGTTGGGCCCAGGCGTGCATGGGGACATGCAGTACCTCTCCGAATGCTCTCAGGACACAGTCCTGTCCTCTCCGCTTGGCCTAGAGCAGCACTTCCCAAAATGTGTACCTCGGAACCCCTGGTCCATGGGATGGAAATAGTTGTAATACATAAAAAGGGAGTTCCGTGCCAAGTAAGTACAGATTAAATTAAACAGGTGTGTTTACTGCCCAGAGGGGAATGGGGTAAATATAAATGCCCAAACACGTTGGATTCTAGTACATCCCGCACCGTCAGAGCCAGGAGTGGGGGCGGGCCTGGGTACTCTCTGTGTGTGGTCCTTGGGGATTCGGCCCCTGGCCAGCCATGCCCTCCAGAGTACACTGCCCACCCACAGCCCTGCTGCCACCCACTGGCCACCCAGGCGATGGTGGAATGGGCAGGGCTGTGGTGCTGTCTGTGAGCTCCCCTGCACATCTGGGGGTTGACACTTGGAGGTAACTTGGGGTTTCAAATGCTGCTCTGATTTATGCCTGTGACCGTTGTCTGGGGTTGTGCCAAGCCTCAGCAGCATCTCGGGTACCTGACCCTCTGCAGGGACTGGTTTGACAACATGGCCACTAAGAACTCGCAGAATGAATTCCATGTACCCACCCCCACCCCTAGCACACTCACTTCCTGCTGAGCCTCATGCATGCAGGCCGCTCACCTCAGCTGCCCGGTGTCCTTCAGGCCTTGAGCCTAGTGCCACCTCCTCAACTGACCGTCTGCTGTCACTCAGACACCTCACTACCCACCTCCCCTATCATGGTTGCTCATCTTGTTTGTTTATTATTTTAAATATATATATTTATAATTTTTTTATTGAGATAACATTTGGTTTATAACATTCTATGAATTTCAGGTGTACATCATTATATTTTGAATTCTGTATAGGCTGCATCATGTTCACCACCAAAAGTCTAGTTGCCATCTGTCACCGTACACATGTGCCCCTTTACCCCTTTTGCCCTCCCTCCACCCCCTTCCCCTCTGGTAACCATCAGTCTCATCTCGTTTCCGTGTTTATTTGTTTATCTTCTACATATGAGTGAAGTCATACAGTATTATCTTTCTCCATCTGACTTATTTCACTTAACATAATACCGTCCAGGTCCATCCATGCTGTCACAAATGGCATGATTTTGTCCTTTTTAATGGCTGAGTAGTATTCCATTGTATATATACCACATCTTCATCCAGTCATCAGTCGATGGGCACTTAGGTTGCTTCCAAGTCTTGGCTATTGTGAATAGTGCTGCAATGAACATTCGTCTTCTTTCTTTTTTTTTTCTTTTTTTGAGGAAGATTAGCCCTGAGCTAATATCTGCTACCAATCCTCCTCTTTTTGCTGAGGAATACTGGCCCTGAGCTAACATCTGTGCCCATCTTCCTCTACTTTATATGTGGGACGCCTACCGCAACATGGCTTGCCAAGTGGTGCCATGTCCGCACCTGGGACCCGAACTGGTGAACCCCGGGCCACCAAAGTGGAACGTGCAAACTTAACCGTTGTGCCACCGGGCCGGCCCCACATCTTATTTCTTGATAGCACCTGTGATTATCCTAAACTATCCTTCAAAAGCTTTGCATTTCCTGCCCAGCTCCCCACAACAATGCTGCAGGAGTCAGGCCTCACCTGTCCTGCTCCCCGAGATTCCCCTGTGCCTGGTGTCTGTGGCTGGGTGGCCGCAGGCCTGGTGAGCGGAGCCAGGGTTCCCTCACATGTGGCTGAGGAGAGAGCCCTTCACTGCTAATGGGGCTTTTGAGTGACGCCTCTTCTCTCTCTTGAAACATTACAAATGGACAGATGGCTCCTGCTGCAAGGCCAAGAGCATGTGGCTGCTCTAACTGCACTGTGAGCTCAGTGTCAGAGAATTTTCTAGCAGCCAGAGTCAGGCCCGGGTTGGGAGGAGAGGCAGTAAGTTCCCCGTCCGTAGAAGCATGTCAGCGGCAGTGTCACATATCTCCAACTCTGAAAGCATTGGATGTTATTTAGACGAGGCAGACGCTGGTCTGGGGCTCCCAGTGGTGATAACCAGCTGGTGACCACGCTCTCGAGAGTGGCTGCTGCACCCGGCTCCTTGCTATCCTCCGTGTTCCCTGCCCTCCCATCAGCTGAGAGCATCTGATTGATTAGCCTCGAGCTGCGGTGCCAGGGCCTTGGTGCCCCCTCCCTCCTAGGAGGGTGTTTCATCCATTAATTTAGCCAACAGTTAGCAAGCCCCTGCCCAGAGCAGCTGGTGGATGAGAAGTGTGGGCAGGGTGGTGAGTGCTGGGGGAGACCTGGAGCCCCCTGACCACTCTGATGGGGCGGGGGGAGCAAGGTGAGCCCCCTCTGCCCAAGGTGCCCCGAAAGTGGCTGGTGGCTGGACCCCACAGGTGTGTGAGGTTAGCATCGTAACAGGAAGCTCACCACGTGGATGAGGCTTGGGGATGAGGCTATAGTGTAACCATGTTCGCCACAGCCAGGAAGAGGGAAACACAGAGCAGGAGAGGCATGTCAGCTGTGAGGGAGCCAACCAGTGTCCACTGGGTAACTGACTTGGGGTCCAGTTGAGGCAGACCAGGAAGGCAGGGCCCCGAGACCAGGAAGTGTAACAGGGGCCACTATGAGGTTCAGAAAAATGGGTAGCAGTGGTCAGTAGGGAGCAGCCAGCCAGACCCTAGGGTTTTGGTTGCTCGTCAGCACCGTCGGTGACCAGAGGCTCAGACCCTCCCGACAGCTCTGCCCTGCAGGCACAGAGGCCTCGTCTGGCTGTGGGGCAGCAGCCTGGGAACAAACCAGAGCCGGTCAGTGGATGGCAAATAGGACATTGAAGGGGCTTACTCTTGTCCTATGAAAAGTGGCCCGGGGACCAGGAGATGTCGAGTGTGGACAAGGGCTGAGCAAGGAGTAGGGCAGGGCGAGCCAGCATTGTGCCCACCCCCGCAAGGCTGGCTTTGGCCTAGCTTTCCTCATTTGACTCTCACACGGCCCAGGCAGCTAGTGTTAGCCCCACACAAGGATGGGAGACCAACTCAGCAGGGGACATCACCTGCACAAGGGGACAGACAGGAGGACAGCTTGAGCAGGAGGAGTCCTCCTGTTGGGTGTCAGGGCCCAGGGGTGGGCCTGGGCCAGGCTAGGTGGGTGCCTCCGGATGTTCCCTTCACAAGCATGGGGCTTACAAGGGACGAGGACATCACAGGAGCTAAATGATGCCCTTATTCTCAGTAGCTCATGTTGGTCATGCGGCCACCTAGGGCCAGGCTTGTGTCCGTCTATCGACCCTAGGATCTAGTGTGACCTCTGAGGGATGCAGAGAGGGGGCGTCATCCTCCCGTTTTAGAGCAGCAGAGTGACCACTCTCGCCTCGCTCCCTCCCTGGGCCTTTGGATGGGCCTTTGCCACCCACCCTCCTCTGACTGAGCTCCCAGCAGGTCCATGTGCCTTCTCCCCCACTCCCTCTGTCACAACGCTCACGATAGCAACAGCAATTTTTGTGGGTTTTATTTTTGTAATTGTCAAAATTAAACTTTTTATTTGAAAAAACTTTAACTAAAAACTTGCAGGCATTTTTCAGTAAACTCCCACAGACCCTTCCCCTAGATTTGCGCATTGTGAGCACCTGCCTGCGTTTATACTGTGAGACCCTTGGAGGCCAGACCCTCTGCCCTGGATCCTTCGGCCATTGTTGCCCCAGAGCCGGCCTTCCTTCCTGAGCTGCTGCTGTGAGCGGGACGTGGATGGCGATGCCCTTTACAGCAGCCCACACTTCTCCCCAGTCCCTCCCTTCTCCTGTAACCTGGCCCATCTCTGCCTCTGTCCCCCAGGACATGTGGCTGCTGAAGAGTCAAGGCTCCTCGTTTCGGGGAGATCCCTCGGTGTGGGTTTGCCTGCCGCTGTGGGATGGTCTGACGGCGTCTTTCTCCCTGTGAGACTGCACTCCCACAGCTTCCCCCGGGTCCCTGCACCTGCCACACCTCAGTTCTCCAAGCCTCCCATCCTCTCTCTCCAAAAATAATGCCCACCCCCTGCCACCTTGCCTGAGCAAAGTCCCTCTCTGCTTCCAGCCCGCCGGGGTCACCTTGGTCAGCGTCCATTCCAGCCCCAATGACCAGATGCTATGGGCGCTCGACAGCAGGTGGAATGTGCACGTCCGAACTGGAATCACCGAGGAGATGCCAGTGGGGACCGACTGGGAGCATGTGCCAGGTAGAAAGGAGCCAGCACATCGTGGCCATCCCCCTGCACGGCCTGGCTGGGCGCTGTGATCACAGAGGCACCCTGTCTGCCTGCCGAGCAGCCTGTCCTCCACGCAGCAGCCATGGCTTTCCCACTGGGGCTCTTTGTATCTGCTGCTCTCCTAGGCAACTGACAAGTGCGTGTCTAAGCGTTCCTCGTTTGAGGGACCCTGGACTGTAGAGCTCAGCCAGCCCGTGTCCTCGGGGTCTATGGGATGATCGTTTCCAGACTGCCTGGATCCTCCTGTTCTTTGGCCTTGGGCTCTCGGCTGGGCCTGCCAATGGGGCATCTTTTCCCTCAGCTCCCACTCCAAGTACAGTAGGGCACTGTCCCCGCGGGGCGCTCTGGTTGACAACACACTGTCAGTAGAGAGCAGGCTTGCGGGGAGGGGTGGTCTGTCCTGTCCGCAGCCGGGATTTGAGGACAGATGGATGCCCTGTTTGCCTGCAGGGTTGCAGGCCTGCCAGCTGGCACTGAGCACCAGGACTGTGTGGGCCCGCTGCCCCAACGGTGATCTCGCACGACGGTATGGCGTCACTGACAAAAACCCTGCTGGAGACTACTGGAAGAAAATTCCCGGACATGTGACGTGTGTCACAGGCAGGTGCCAGGGTTCTGAGGGGGTTGAGGCTGCAGGTTGTCCTTGGGATTCTCAGGGCTCCTGTGGGTGAGGTAAAGGGGCTGTCACAAGAGGCTGTCCCCACTGGGCCCCCTCGCCCAAATGAGAGCTGAGGGCAGGCCCCTCCCTGGAGGAGCCATCCCAGGGTCACACCCGAGGGCGGGGTCCCAGCACCTGGACGGGGCCAGGGTCTCCCAGGAAGAAGACAGGGCGCTGGGGAGCCCATTTAAAGCAGAAGAGGCTGAGGCACAGGTTGGGGGTGGCATGTCCAGGGCCCCCCAGCTAGAAGGTGCCTGTCTAGATGTGGGCCCAGGCTCCTGACTCCATCTGTGCCCCTCCCTGGGCTGAGTGATTCACAAGTGTGTGGCTGGCTCTTGTCCCTGCAGTGACCTCGTCAGACGAGCTGTGGGCAGTGGGCCCCCCTGGCTACCTCCTCCAGCGGCTGACAAGGACTTTCAGCCACTCGCACAGTGCCCAGAGCGGCCACGCCACCTCCCCCCACCCTGAGGACCTGGAGGACGAGTGGGAGGTCATCTGAAGGAGCTCTTAGGGCGACTCGCTCAGGAAGGAGGAAGCTGAGACTCGTGTGGTGGACACAGTCGGTTTCTGAGTCACTCATTCTTAGACACGCCTCATCAACTCTTGTCCAGACACGTCTGGCCAGGTCGGACACCCACACTTGCTTTCATCCATATTTGTTTCCATCTCGTTCCAGAACCCACAGCCTCAGCCGAGGGATCCGTCGCTGTAGCGGCAGTGCCTCTGAGCTCTCGCGAGGTCGTCTCCGAGTGGGCCGTGGCTGCTGCCAGTTGCATGCACTAGTCAGCCCTGTGCTGCGCTCGCGCTCTCATCGCTGACCCCTGCAGGTCCTGTTGTGGGCAGGACGAATCAGAGCCAGCTCGGGGACATGCCTGTGAGCCCCTGCAGGCAGCCCTGTTAGTAGCCCCTGGGCTAAACAGAGCCGGAGGTCATTGCTCTCCAGCCACTGAAGGTGTTCCTGTGACGGCTTTGTCTCCATCACACGTCCCTCCACCTCCTCTCTGAGACGCAAGTTCCAGCACACATTCCACGCTAGACACCCCAGATGAGAAACCGAGGCTGTTTGAAAGGTGGGGTGCTGGGCTGTGCCAGGACGGAGAACACACACGCAGACGACACACAGGCCACGCCGCGCCCTCCCTGCCCACTCACAGGCCAGGGCCTGCTGGCTGCACACATCAGCCCAAACAATACACGCCAGTGAATGGAAGGCTCTGGAAGCACACGCATGTCCAAGGCAGGGATGGCACGGGGAGGCAGTTGGACGTGGGCAGGGGAAGCTTAGCCCTAGTAGCTAACTAACCGAGATGCGTCTTGGGAGTGATATTGAACTAATGCTGCTGGCGGACGTCAGAAAAACCAGAAGCATCCTCAGAGGATGAATCTACTAATTATTGCCTTTTTTGTTTGTTGTAATACAAACCTGCATAAGATACCTCATTTGAAATCAAATCTTACCAATTTAGAAGAGAAGTGTATTTTCCAAAACCAGTGGAAGGCCTTTCATTCCTTCCCATGGTTCATCCTGAGCCTGCACTGTCTTCAGCTACAGCTTTTCAGGAAGGGTGGGCAGCCCCCTGTGTGTCCTCGACGTGCAGGGCAGTCATGGGACCTGCGGCTGGCTCCAAGTGGGAGCCCGGCACTGTCAGCAGGGTGTTTGGGTTGACACCCCCAGAAGGTTGAACCTGGTGCCTGCAGTGGTCAGTTGCTGTGGCCACGTCAGCCGTCGGTCCTTGGGGTCAGCCTGCAGTGCCCACTCTCCTTGCTGGCATCTGAGCTATAGGAGTGGGCAGCCCAGCCCGCATCCAGCCCTGAGCCCGCCCCACCCTCCTGGAGGCAGCAGGAGGCGGGACTGCAGCCCCGCGGCTTTTTTTAGCCTCCTTTGGCCCCGGGTCATCCCTGGAGGCCTCTTTTCTACTGAGTGAGTGTCTGGGAGCCCTGGGGCCACAGGTGAAGACCAATAAAATATGTTCTCTGACAGGACCCAGCCAGCCATGAAGATGGAGGTTTTCCGGGTGTAAATGAGGACGAGATGCTGAAATCCCAGATCTTACTTCACACTTCACTTTTATAGAATCTTCTTTTTAAATGTTTGGTGGCAGCAGAGGCCGCCCCAGGCTGGCTGCAGCTCCTCTTCCGCGTCTGGTGTGCCTTGTCCAGCTCCTCTCGGTGGAACGCTCTCCTAATCCCATGGGACTTCAGTGCAATTCAACCCAAGTCTCGTTTGCTACTTTTCAACGACTTGTAGCTTCAGTGCTTTGTAGTTTTCTTTCTGGTTTTAATTTTCAGTTGTGCTTTGAGACAGTGCAATAAACTAGACTTTTCCAAACCTAGTCGAGTCTGATGTTTGACCGTGAGAAGGTGCCCTTGGGGGGCCCTGGTGGAGGCTGACGTGCCCACCGGTGGCAGGAAAAACTGCTGACGCTGTTTGCCAGCCCAGCCCACCGCCAGGATAGAGCAGGGGCCATGACTTATGACCTGCTCGGTGTGCAAATACGCACCAGCTTGCCCAGGGTGGCTGTCCTGGGGGAATGACGGTCACTCCAGAGGTAGACGGACCCCCAGTAGCCCAAGGAAGGACACGGAACGTGAGGCCCTGAGGGCAGGCTGTGGAGGGCTCAGCGCCTGAGTCCACGTCTCCATCCGAGAACAACGCCCAGAAGAGCGCTGCTGAGCCCGCGGGAAGAGGCTGCGTTTGTCACGGCAGCAGGACCTGCCACGTGCCACGAAGCGACCTGAACAAGAGACATCGGACTCATGTCAAGAAGTGGCCCAGCTTTAGAGAAGACATCAAAGGAAAGTTGAGTCAAGGAACACATGTTCGACATTCCTGATGGAAGGCTCAGTACAGGGTATAGACACCCGTCCTTTCTAAAGGAATTTATGGGTTTAACTCAGTTTGTCAAAATCCCCACTGGGAATTTCTTGTTGGGGGGAGGCAGGGAGGAATTCACAAAATAATGTCCATGCCATGAACGCCCCCTTGACTGTGCCGGATGTGCTCCCAGGGTCTCACATGAAGAGCTTCACCTCCTCATTAGGGCCTCTCACGGTGAATACCCTGAGCCCCAGTGAGACTCAGAGAAGTTAAGTAACTTGCTCAAGGTCGCACAGGGAGTACCAGGATTGAAACCCAGCTCTTTGGAGCTTCAGACCTATGCTGTTTGATGCCACCTCACTGTCCTGGGAAGAAGAAACAGGTAAGAACTGCCAAAGAGTGATGGCAGGCCAGCAAAGGAAGTGTGGCATGGGTAGAAGGGCCAGTGACATCAGCCAGCCCAACAAGGCCCACAGGGAGGTAGCATGAAGGCGGCATCGCAGACGAGGGGACGGGAGGGTGACTTCACAACTGACGTGGAGGACTGCCTGGCTGTTTGGGCAAAATCAATATTAAATGGATTAAAGATCTTAACCTGGGGGAGAACAGTATGATTTCTGGACGGTAAGGGCTTGCTGAACTCAAAAGTGGTAAGAAAAGTCACCGAGGAAAGTAAGTGTATGGATTTGATTTCTCCAAAATGTAAAAATACTGTAAATTAAAAACCCCATGTAAAATTAAAAGAGGTAATAATTGCAACAAATACGACACTGATGGTGAATCTACACCTTAGAACATGTGCACACCAGGAGGAGGGACACCTGAGACACACGTATAGACAGCGGAGATGAAAGGGCACCCCGCAGTGAATGCCCAGCACCCAGGGCAGAGTGCTGACGCAGCAAGTTGGGGGAGCCCCGTTGGCACAGCCCTTCTGGGAAAGCCAATGGCAGCCCATCAGCAGCCTTAAAGCCTTCAGACCCATGAGCTCCACTTCTGGAGGCCTGTCCTCAAGAACAAATCCTAAACTGGGGGAAACCTTGTTTATAATTGTGAAACACTAAACACAACTGCCATCTGGGGACACTCCTCTGATGAAACAGTATGCAGCTGTTAAAAAGCATGTGTGCCCTGCGAGGAAGCGCGCTGTGGGCCGTCCGTTGCGTCGTCGTATTGTGTCAGTGGGGAAGTTCCTGGGTGTGGTAATGATGGTGTGGTTTGGTGAGATCACATATATACATGTACATGAGAGAGAAGGGAGAGGACGGCAATGTAAACATAGTCACTGTACTCCTCTCTTTTGGAGGGTTTGAAACTTTCCCTAATTCCAGGGGGCACAGGAGGAGCAGGAACCAGTTCCCTACACAAGCAGCTGGTCGCAGTGGTTGCCTGTAGTACATACCTTTTTGTATCTTTTGAATTTTGAGCCATGTAAATGTACTATTTATTCCAAAAATAAATAAAATTCACATTTTAAAAACTCAGTCCTAATATTAATTCTTTACGGTATCAACACTAGCTAAATCAAAATAAACACCGAAGACTTCTTAAAAACCATATTTACAAAGTGTTTTACAACGTAGAAAAATGCTAACACTACAGTAAGTTTAAAAATACTAAATTGTGTAAGTGATTTGACTTCATGTATGTTAGAAATGTGAATAGGAAAAAATTTTAATATACGTATGTGCAGAGAAAAAACAGGAGGAAAACACAGCAAAATGCTGGCAGTGGTTGTCTGGGTGGCAGGGTGACGGCAGGTAGCTGGCCCCCTCATTTGGGAGCCACACATGGGGGTGGGCAGGATGGTCAGGGTGTCCGTGGCGGGGGCCTGCCCACCTGCCCTGGCTTTCCCTGCACAGTCTGAGGGTTCTCTGATGACCATGAATTCTGTAGACAGAAATTCTTTTAAAAATCATTGAAGACAGAAATCTGTTTCATCTCTATCTTGACTGAGGTGGTGGTTACATGTGTGTAGACATTTGTCATAACTCCTCAAACTACACAGTTAAAGCCTGTGCATTTATTGTATGTCAGTTATGCCTCAACTTTCAAATGTCGCAGGCCCAAACCAGCCCCCTTGGGGCAGGGCTCCATGGGAAGTGCTCGCTCGGAGCAGAGGCTCAGTATTGCACAGGCTTCCCGCTTCCAGGAAGCATCCTTGTTCTGAGCGTGATTTGGGGTTACTTAGAAAACTGCTCCCTGTACAGTATTTTGAAGTTGGTAAAGAAATCGCGAGGACAGGGAAAATCAGCAAGGAAACCGAGGTACCACTGGGATGAGGTTAGCACGCAAGGAGGCCAGTGAGGCTGGCACAGGGTCATGTCACCACAGCTAGAGAGGGGCAGAGTGGGGGCCTTGCTCCCCTACCCTCAGGGCCAACTTCCCCAAGCCACCCTGATGGCATGTGCTGTCCTATAGTGTCCCTCTCAGGCTCCAGGCACTAGGTCACAATACCCTGGGGAGGAGTGGCCCAGCCCTGACTGTCCCCAACAGGCATCAAGGCTACAGAGATTCTGGCTCTGGAGCTCTAACAGGTTAGGGTTCACTGAGCCCCTGGGTGGGCATGGCAGGGGGGGCGGGCAGCACTGGCCACAGTCAGGTTTTCCTTAGAAACAGATTGGTGGAATGAATGAACTGAACAAATGAACCAACACACTTCACCCCGGAAAAAAGTGGGCCTTCCTCTGGGCAGAACAGCTGCCTTTGAGAAGCCATCGAGGCCACTGGCCAAGAGCCCAGAGTTGAGTCGCTTGCTGTCTGCAGAGGGATGGGGATGCCTAGGCTGGGTGTGGCTGGCTCTGGCCCTCCCCAGTTCTCCATGCTCATTGGCAGGGTGACGATGGTGACGGGGCTGCCCCACATCCTCACTGCCCTTCCTGGGGCTGGAGGGCCCAGGGGATGATAAGACAAACTTGGGGGCCCACCCTCCCTCTGGCTGGCAGCGGCTGCCAGATAACAGAGGATCAGCTTAGCCACCCTGCATGGGTTGTGTGTCTCCTCTGCCTCACTGAATCTTGGGGAGCCCTCAGCCAGGCATCCTCAGACTCAGTGGGAGTTGTGCCAAGAATCAGGCCCTGCTCTGCTGCCATAGGGCTGACGCTGGCCTCGGCTTCCTCAGCCTTCCCTGCAGCTCCACACTGTGAACTCCATTACCCTCCCTCACCCTGTCCCACCCAGCCACAGCGAGGACATCAGGGGCTAATGCCCCAGCTGTCCCCCTCCTGCATTCCCACCCCTCCAAGGCACAGGGGCCAAGGGGGCCTCCAGATGGGCCCCAAAGTCACCCAGTGAATGATGCAATAGTCCCTACAGCTTCAGCTCAGTTCCACTGAGAGCAGCTTCCTAGTCACCCCCGAAACCAACCACCCACTTGGCCCCGGCCCTTCCCCTGAACTCTTGCTCAGGCTGGACCCTCTTGCTGGGGTGCCCAGAATTCCTCCTGCTTGTCTGACAAGAGGTTATTTGGGCTCCCCCTTCCAGAGCCTCCCAGGGAGCCCCAAGGCAGGGCAGCTCCCCGACCTCTGCATCACCCCATCTCAAGTCCAGGGGGCTCAAAGGTGCTTCTGTCACCAGTGGGGCAGCTGTAGGTCTAGACGGGAAGTGAAGGGGGCCCTGGTGCCAGGAGGGCTGACCCCACAGGGAGGACAGAGCTGGGGCAGGGGAGACACGAGGGGGACCACATGCCCAGGTCCCCCATTAGGTGCCCAGGCTTTCCAGGCAGAAGCTGCTGGGGCATCTGGGCCCCAGGGGTTCCCCAACGCCCCCCCAGCCCAACCCCCAGGACCACGCTAGTTTCCACTTTTCATCTCCTCCAAAGGAGATGTACCTTCTCCCCACAATGGCATCCTTGGTATGAGAACCCGGGGGCTCCTGATGCCCCAGGTTTTGAGCTAGGAGAGATGTTAGTATCCACTGCCCCCAAGTGGATAAGGTTCAGACAGGCTATTAATTGGCCCAGGACACACAGGAGAAAAGCAGAGCCCTCACTCCTGCCTGGAATCTAGAATTGGTCACTGGGCACCCCTCTTCTCCCCTCCTCCCCACCGGGGCTGTGTGCCCACCCACCTCACACTCCCCAGAAACAGGGGTCACATCCTTTTCAGGGCAGGTATGGAGTTAAGAGATGGTCCAAAACCCCTTCAAAACAGGCAGGAACACTGAAGTCCAAGGTCACCCCACAAGTGGGTAGCAGGTGAAGGCCAGAACCAGGCCCCCCAGGCAAGACCCTCCTGCTGCCCAGCCCCTGCACTCCCCTCCCTCCTATGGCCCACCACCCTGGACTATGGCTAAAGCCTTTTTGGCCCCCAGGCATGCTCCCCTCAGAGACACTAGGGGCAAGGTGGGCAGCAGGTGCACCCAGCCAGGCTAGTCACTCTTCATCAGGCAGACCTTTAGCCCTCTGCTCCTGGCAGGACATCGTGGCCCTGCTCCCTGTGCCTGCGAGGGTTGAATTTCACGGCCCTGCAGAATTCCGGGGCGGGGCAGCCTGGCAGTCCTCCCAAGGCTCCTCAGGGCAGGGACCCAGCTTTTCAGCCAGCCTTCCCTTGTCTTGAAGGGTCGTGGTGCATCATTAACAAGTCTCCGTCTTCAGAACCTTCCTGCTGAAACCAGCTCTCCTGGCTGGGGCAAGGGGCTCGCCTATGGGGTGATGCAGCTGCTCTATCACCCACAGGCACCACCTAACACCCACCGGGGGCTGGGCCAGGGCACACGTGGGAACCCACTCCTGGGGCTGGACAGAGGGCAGGCCTGGAGGAAGGTACATCTATCCCCACCTGAGGAGCGGGTCGGGGTGGGGACCAGGGGCCTGAGGCAGCAGCAACTGCAATGGCACAGGTGAGAGAACAGGAGCCGCAGACCAGACCCGGCTAATCGAGAGGGAAGAGCAAAAGGGGCGACAGATACAAGTGCAGACTAGCTTTGGTGGGGGGAGTCACAGTGATACCTAAGGAGGGGTGGGTGGCCAGTTTGCAGTGGGGGAGGTTGGGGGCGGATGAGAAGGCACAGCCTGGGTCAGGCCACCTCACTCCAGCACAGCAGGCCTTCCTGCTCTCCTAGGCCCTCAGGATCGAGTCCAAACCCAGCAGGGCAGTTGACACGGCCCCACACGCTGACTGCACACAGGATCCTCCTAGAACCTCACAGGGAGCGTTCTCTTGGCCTCCAAGCCTTTGCACATGCCGTCCCTCTGCTTGAACTCGACAGTCCACACCCCCGTGGCGGCCCAACTCCTTCTGCTTAGCTGTCACTTCCTCGGGGACACCTTCCCGGAAGCTTTAGAGTAAGGTGGGAGGCGGTCGTCACTCCCCTCAAGGGCTGGGCAGCGAGCTGGGGGCACGGCCTGGCTCTCAGGAGTCGGATGACTGTCAAGCCCGCTCGGCGCAGGGAGGTGGGGCGCTGAGCGCAGCCGGGCCCAGAAAACCTGCAGCGTGGGGCCCACCTGCCCGCCCTGGCGCAGCCCCCAATGCAGGCGACAGACGAGGCAGATTCCGCCGTGCAGAAATCAATATATGTAAAGTGCCGGGTACAACGCTCTGAAAAATAGTATTCTCCAAAAATCCAGCGCCCAGGGTGTCCCCGCGGTCTAGCCCTTGCCCGTGAGGTCCAGTGGCTGCAGGAAGGGCGGCAGCGGCAGCTCGTCCAGGGCCTCGGGGAAGCGGCCGGGAGAGATGGCGGTGACCAGCACCTGCATGGCGCGCGCGAAGAGCGAGGGTGGCGCCAGGCCCGCCAGCCACTGGAACTTGTCCTCGCCCAGCAGCCGCTGCCAGCGCGGCCGGTCGCCCAGCAGCTCGCGGCGGGCCGGGCCGGCGGCGCCCGCGGGCGTGTACAGCGCCAGCAGGTCGAGCAGCAGCAGGCGGCGCTGGCGCGGCTCCGAGGGCGCCCCGGCGGCGGCGGGGGTGGTGGCGGGGGTGGCCCCGGTGTCGCGGCCCAGCTGGCGCAGCAGCAGCTCGAGCGGCGTGAGGCCGCCGCCGTCGCGCAGGCCGGGCGAGGCGCCGTGGCCGAGCAGCAGGAAGAGGCACTCGGGGCGCGCCAGCTCGCAGGCCACGTGCAGCGACGTGCCGCCGCCCTCCACGCGGCTGCAGCCGCGCCGGTCCAGCACGCGCGCGCGCTCCTCGGCCGGGAAGTCGCGCACGGTGCGCAGGATGCGGCGCAGGATGCCCACGCGGTTGTAGCGCACGGCCAGCGCCACGTGCGGCCCCGGCGCCGCGCAGCAGCGGAAGCCGGCGCTGGGCGGCGCGAGCGCGCGCCGCGGGAACGTGGCCAGCAGGTAGTGCGCGTACGCCTGGTGGTCGTGCACGAGCGCGTAGAGCAGCGCCTCGGACGGCGAGTAGGCGGCGGCGCGCCCGCGCTCGTCCCAGTGGAAGGCCTCGCTGGCGCGCATGTCCTCGAGCAGCCACACGGGCAGCAGGTCCCGCACGGCCTGGTAGAAGGCGAACGACGACTTGCGGCACTGCTTCTGCGCCCGCGAGCGCGCCGCGCCCGCGCCCTCGGACCCGCCGTCCGCGCCGCCCCCGGGCCGCCGCGCGTCCCACGGCATGCTGGCCGACCACCTGCGGGCGGAGGGGATCCCAGTGAGGCCTCGGCCCCGCCCCTTGCCGGGCTCAACCTGGGAAACGGAGGCCCGGAGAGGGGACTGCCGTCACCCCCACCCAACCCCACCCGCCTGGGATGGTCGTACCTACCTCCAGCCTCCAGCCTCCAGCCTCCAGCCTCCCAGTGGCCCTTCCAGTCACTGCTCACAGCTCACTTCTCTCCCAGGCCCTGAAACACCTCCCATATCCTTGATCTAGCTGCACCTGATCTCCTTCCCTGAAACTGTCTTGTTCTCTAACACCTCTGCCCTCACAGCTCCACCTACCGTCAAGGCCACACTGAAACCCCACCTCCCACCCACTCCAGCCGAGGGACTACATGAGGCAGGTATATGGAACCCCAAATAAAGAAGAGGCCAGGGAGGCACGTAGGAAAGCTCTACCCCCCATCTCAAGCCAAGCCAAATCGTCTCTGTAGCCCAACTCCCTGTTCCCAGCGCCACCTAACCTTGACCATGTCCTCTGACCCCCGACCACGGGTGGGGTCCCTAGAGCCTCCCCCCAGGCTGGGCAGGGGCAGAGCTCCAGACTCAGACCTACCTGGTTCCTGCACCGCGATCACCTGGTTCTGCAGATACGGGTGTATCACTTTCCTTCTCTGTGCCTGGGCTTCCTCATCTGTAAGAAAAGGCAGGGGGTGCAAGCTGTGAGCCCCAGCAGGGCGAGTTTGGAGTGGGGCTCTAGCCTTCCAGCCATACATGGCGTTTGCTGGAAGTCAGCACCCCTAGCTGGGAGGAGGCAGGAGTCAACCTAGAGACTGGTGTGTACACTTTACAGTCTGCAGATCCCCTCAGGTCTGCTCCCTCTCTTGATCTTCCCAACTATTAGATGAAGCAGGTCATCCCATTTTTCAGCAAGGGACAAGCTTGTCCAAGGTCAGTCAGCAAGTCATGGTAGGGCCAGGCCCAGGACCCGGATCTCCTGCCTCCTGTTTGGGGCTCGTTCCAGATGTGGGTGGATCCCCAACCCACAGGGAGCCCAGCTGAGCCCTGACCTTGCCCTCTGAGCCCCCAGCCCCTACCTGAGCCCTGGCCTCTGACCCCTGGCCCGGGCCCAAGCTCCCCACAGCGTTCTCTCAAGGGTAAGCACTTGGTCACAAGAGGCCTAGGTCAGCGGACAGGCTGCGTCCACACACGCTGGTAACTAAGTTAGAGAGATGGGTGCGGCGGGGGTGGGCTGCAGCCACAGCGCCCTTTTGCGGGGCACCATGGCTGGAGCCAACCCGCACGCCTGGGCCTCCGCGCCCCAGCTGTACCCTGTGTGGACACCCGTGGGGCACCGGGCGGGTTACGTAAAGTTGGGACGCCCCACGTCACTGGGCAGCAAGTCACAGCCGCGACTCAGTGAATGGGGGTTGGACCACCGAGGGCAGGGCCGCGCGCCCGGGGCCGCCCGCCAGCTCCCCGCTCCTCTCCCGGCGGCACAGCGGGACCTCGGGCGGCCGCGGGTCACGGGAGGCGAGGCCCGGGTGTCTGCCGGCCGGTGGCCGGCGCAGCGACGGCTGCACCTGCCTGTGCGGGCGCCCAGGGGGCCCGAGGGGGGCGGCGGCCGGGGGGTCAGCGCCCGGGGCGGGGCCTGCGCGCGGAGCGGTCCGAGCCGGGAGGACTCACCGTGGGGGGCGGCGCGGCCGCGGGCCTGGTGTCCCCGCCCCCGCTGCGGGCCGGAGCGCGCGCCGTGCCCCGCGGGTAGGCGCGCAGGCGAAGGTCCCAAGGCGGACGGACGGGAGGGAGTCGCTGCCGCCCGCGCCCGCCGCAGCCGCGCTCTGAG